>NC_087513.1:28868354-29185854 GCF_963921805.1 Phalacrocorax carbo
GGCTGGCTGATCTGATATGCATGGAGTATTACTCTTCCAGGCGCTGTGCATACATGGGAAAATGAACAAAAATGCTAATTTCCAATCTACTATGCAAACGGTAAAAGATGCCTATTTAGATACATATGCTTTCCTTAGGAAGGGTAAACAGTTCTTTAATTTAATATAGCTGACACTTGAAGATGTGTTTTTCTTTTTTACAAAGACAATTTTTGCATCGAACAAGTAAATGAGAATTCAAGTAGAAAACATCTTGTTAATGGCGACTAATAAAAACTAATATTGCATGCAATATAATGATATTAAACCTTGTAACTGGTACATAAAGCAAGATCATTCCTATTGTTGCTCTGTCAATGGACATCAAATACGCTCCCGTATTAAATCTATGCCGTCCGACCGGGGGTGGTGTTAACCCTGCGTGCGGCCGGTTGAGCGGCTGCCAGGTCCCTGGAAGGGACGGCGGCGGGAGGCACGGACGTGACACTCTTCAAGCAGCCCGAACGGGCGAACGCCCCTCTCGGCCCTCGCCAACGAAGGCGAGAACCGGGGCGGGGGTGGGCGGCGGGGAAGGGGGGCGGGGGGGGACGTCCCCGCTGGCCCGCAGCCGCGCTCCCGCCCCGCAGCCGGGCGGCCGCCGTCCCCGGGCCCCGCCGGCGGCGCCCCCCCCCCCCCCCCCCCGCCCCGCAGCGCCCCGCCGCCCACCGCTCGGCTCGGCGCCTCTGCGAACAGCCCGGCCCGGCCGGCACCCCACGCCACGCACCCCATCACCGCCCCTAACACGCAGCTCCCCCCCGGCAGGTGCTGGCGAAGTCCCGCCAGCCCCAAGTTTGGGACGCGGGAGCGGGCGGGCGGGCGGGCGCGGGGGTGGGGGGGCTCCGCTGGCAGAGCCTCTCTGCGGAAGGGGCGAGCGGCGTGAGGTGCCCGCCGGCGGGAGAGCCCCGCTCTGGGCTCTGTCGCTCTCTCAGAGGGTGATCTGAGGAACATGCAGCTGCGGTTCCTCTTAAGATAAAACTTTGCACGAGCCCCGGCATCCTCTCCCGAGCCTTTTACCACCGGGGCTACTCGCTTGGGTAAAACCGTCAGCGCTTGCCCCTGATTTTTTCCTTCTGTTTTAACGACTTGATTTCCCAGCACCGTGAACAAACATCAGCGTCTCTGTAGGAATCGGCTGAGGCTTCCCAGACGCTGTACACAATTAACCTGGCTGCAAATTTACCTGTCCTAAGTACAGCGCTTGCAACTCTATCTGGAAGTGGGTGGGTATACTTGCAAGTCCTGAGCATCCTCGCCACGTTCAGTGGCTAAACAAGCTGATCACAACAGGACTAAAGTGTAAAGCACTGATCAGAATTTTAACCACACTGTAGTTAATATATTTCCCTCTTTATACTTTTTTTTTTTTTTTTGGAAGGGGGGGAGCAGGTTAATTTAAACCCCCCAGTGTTTCAAAGTACAGACTGTTTATCCCTGGAACTAGTATATACTAAACCCCTTCTCCTTTATTCCCCCTCAGGATGTAAACAGTGTGTTCAAGCTTTGTATAAGAGCCCAGTTGCTGATTTCACTGAGAACAGAGGATTGGTTGTTGGGGTAATGCATTATTCACTGTTGGCTGGGTATGTTTTACTTTACAAGACTTCTGCTGCTGCTGTTGCTAAGTTCTTCCAAATTTAAATCAGATTTGGATTTAGGTTCTCTGAGATACTTATTCATGTTCTGTGATAAGAAGAGAATTATTTATTGTCATGTTCATTCGCTGAAATTCATGAAAACAGTGAAGACATCTGTGTATTTTTGCGCATAATTTAATACAGAATTTGAGCACAATTTTTGCATGAGAGTTCAGTGGAACTGCCAGTGTGTCTTTAGTCATTTATGGCAAAGACATAGTTCAGATTGTTGGAAGTAGGCAAAATCCAGAGGCCCCAATATCAGAAACGCGGTTTTCCACCTTACAGAACATGGCGTTAGGGTACATGAAGATCATTGGTAAACAGTTGCAGCAAAGCTGTGTTGTATTTTCAGTTACACTGACCGTGTTTGTCCATATTAGGCTGATGTTCCTGAAAGCAGCATTTGTTCCTGAATCATTGCATACACATGCAAAATTTTGGGGCTTTTTTGTCCAAGTGCAATTTCAGTACTGTGATTCATGTACTCTCTCTGCTTGTAAAGCAGCAAAATTTAACCATAGCTTTCTAAGCAGAATTTTTCCATTGACATCACTGGAGAATCTGCTTAAAAACCGGTGGTGTTGTATGGCCAAAGGAAAGTAGGCGATGCATGAAGAGAAATATCTGGATAAACTACAGCACCGTCTTTAACCAAAAGAATAACCACCAACTAGTTTTGCTCTAATTAAGTGCTGGTCAAACAGTTCCTTGCAAATAACATAATCAAAATATTTTGGCAACTTTCTTCAGAAAATACTCAATAGTAAGTTTTTCTCTTTGTTTGGTTTTTAATCAATAAAACAGTTTCATATTTGGTCAAATAATATTCTGGGAATTTCTCCACCAGCTGTCAAGCAGTTTGCTGGAATGATTTCTGTTTCATTATTCAACCAGCTTGAGGGTTTTCACTCTTGTGGTATTTGGCAGGGCAAATATTTTCAATACCTGCAACTGACCATCTTATTAACTGTGAAAAATTTCACTTGAACAATAAACAGTGTTCTGCCAAAGAATCACAGCAACTTATTCCAAAGTACATTACTCAATCAAAAATCTTGGGCAACTTTCATATGACCTTTGCCTGCTTTCAAAATGCAACATTAATGCATTTTTTTTCCTCCAGAATTCTCCATTGAGTAATACGGGTTGGTTTTTAAAAGATAACCCAAGAGTTTCAGCAAAACTGTTATTATACTTGGGATAATGATATTCAAAGGGACTCACCTTGCAACCTTTACACACACGAGCGGTTAATTCTTACTTATATAAGGACAACAAGGACTACTCATAGCATAAGGGTTGCAGGGTCAGACTCAAAGGCCCCCAATATGACAAAGCATTTAAGAGTAGGAATTACTTTGGTCTTTTGCTGTATAGAGCTGGAGTGCTGAGCTGGGGCCATAACTGACGTGGTGGCTGTTGTTCCTGGAGTTAAAGGGTTTTGTAGGAGTCTTACTTTATGTTTTCAGTACAAAATTAGAAAAGTATTTGGAAAAAGGGGAGAAACAGGAAGGTAGAAATGTATTGAAATGTGAATACAGGATAGTAATGAGGACATTACTTCCAGATCTTTCAGGTTGACTTCTCAAGTGTCAAGGAAAGCTAACAAAGAGGCTAAGCTTCTTGTACAGCTCATATACACCGGAATTTCTTACAATGACATTTTTGCCATTGATGCCAAAGGTTTTCACAGAAAATAATTTGTTTGTCAAAACTTTCACTAGGAAAGCATCTAAGCTTCAGGGGGGGATTTCAGGACTGAAACAGAAAGAGGTTGTCATCACAACACCCTGTTACAGGCAGACTCGGGCACCATCTGATCCACAGGTGGAAGGTGAACTTTGATCTATCGCGTTTGAGAAAGGTGTCCTAATCACCATTGACTAGCCTGTGCTGCATTCTCTCTCTCTCTCTTTTTTTTTTTTTTTAATAGGAAACAATTTTATTCTCATGGGGAGTGAAAAAAAGTTTCAAAAAATTTAAACATTTCATGCAGAGGAATCCTTACTTTCCTGCCAGCCCTTCCTATATGACTTGGTAATCTGAAGGAACTTCATACTTACACAAAAGATTCTCAAAAGAGCAAGATTTGGCCCCTGTGAAACTGGAAAAATATTTTGCAAATGCTTTCGATTTGAATGATTGAGTTGCTCAAAGTTTAATAAATTGGGATATAGCTTTTACCAAATTAAAAAAAAATATGAAAAGGCAGGAGCATTAATTTGTCCTATATTACAGAAACACAGTTTGCACCATTAGGTCAATATTTCCATTCCAAATCTCTTATGCAGGCATGTATAACTTAGCCATAAACATTCATTCAGAACTGCAATGAGGCATAGGAATGTATCAGACTTGAATGTAGCCTTGGATAATTTTTAAATGACAGTAAGGCTAGCAAAAAAGGCAATTCATTTTTGTACTCTTTCAATTCAAAAAGTAACTCTCACTGTTTAGGCAGATAGTCTACGTTGTTGAGGAGCACGCTTGTGGCACCTAAGTAGAAAACCAAATATGAAGTAACTTTTTCATTGCCTGCAGAGACTCAGACTGACGTATATTTACTGTGTTAAAAAAGCAAATATTTATACAGTCATTTTTAACATAGATTTTGGATAAAATTCAGTTATGGTGAAAGTTATTGCGTCCCTGATGATGTCAATAGAGAGATGATTCTGCTCACCATGCCATTTATATCTGTGTTTAGGAGCTAGGTAAACACAACGTAACAGCGTTAGGGACATTATTATAAACGACTAGGGGATAAGAAACTCTCAGGAGCTGAAATTATTTTGCTATTGCTGGATGGAGAAAACGCGGTGTGTGCCCTGCTTGCTCAAAGCATGTCTTTAATCATGCGTCGGAACACAGAAAGAAACTTCTTCCTGGAACACTGATCTGGAAACATGGTAAGCGGCACCGGCTATTGCGATTGTTTCCAAAACAGAGGACAGCGAGTGGGAGAGCGGCTCAGCCTTAGGAAGCCCAGTAGCATCCTCTTGGCGTTAGAAGATCTCCCTTATTACGTTAAGGGCAGAGTTTCTGAGACTCTGGAGAGCTGCCTAGCGTGGTTCCTGCTGGGCAACCCTCCACTCCGGGGAAGGTGAAACGCGATCCCCAAGGATGACAGCATTCCTCCAAGTGGATTACAAAAGCTGCCCTGCCTGCTTAGTCCATGAAATGGCTGGAAGCCTTGGAAGGGATGCAGACCAGGGAGTAATAAAAGTCTGGCTAAGCTTCACATCTAGGCTCTTAGGTGGGGGGGGACCCTCTGGAGCTCACACTCAGAAGAAGGAAGAGACAGGTTGACTGTGTTTTTCCTCTCTTTGGTGCAATGACATGCTGCCATTAGGCGTTATCTTTCTTGAATTCAGCAGAGCTGCAGCCATCTGGCTGAAATACTGTAGGGTTTGGGTGGTTTTTTCTCATTTACTGGCTCCTAGTAGTTCTGAAGCATCAACACCGTTTCCTTCTGTTCAGCTATTCATTTCTTACCAAGCTTGGCCAATGCTGGAAATCATGTTCATGCAGATTTTCCTTCTTCTCTGATATCATCATTGAAAGTTCCACTCCGATGAAATGCTAATAACTGCACAGGCCTTCCACCAAAGACATGCATTCGTATGCATTTTGAGACATAATTTATGGCACTATATGACATTACCTTTACCACAAAGATGATTCACTGTTATGGGAAATAAATACCAGTGTTTAAAAAAATCGTTCCTGACGCTGAGAAAAGGCCCTGAAATTCCTTCATATCATACTGCACAAAAGGAGTCATTATTTTAATGCTATGACAATGGGTCCAGGTGAGAGGAGAAAAAAGAAAGATAGACTGTTGGAAAAAGGGTCTGTCTAATGTATAACACCTGCACATGCACAAGTCCCACACCTACTAGCATGGAGGTAGGTGACTGGGAGAGGAGCGTGTGCTTTGGCAGTGCAGATGGAAGCTGGGGAAAAGTGATCTGTGTGCAGCAAGTCCCATGGCAAAGCCAGATACCAATATCAATATTATTACTGACTAATGCATTGTCAGCTTCTCTGCAGTGTCCAGGTAATCTCAACAGCACCACTGTAAAGCCACAGATCTGAGGAGTTCACAGAAACAGTGGTGCAACGAGACCCACTGGTCTGACCCCGTCAAAAGTTCTTCTCATAGGTATTATTTATTTTGCTGTTTCAACCTTTTATCCGCTTTTTCACGGTCAGAATGAAAAAAGTGAGAAAAAGGAGAAGGAAAGAACAGAAAAAGTGAAAATAGAAAAGGAGGGAGGTAAGAAGGTAACCGCCTGCACTTTTTATTTTGTCATTGCTGCTGAAAACAACAACATTTGGCATCACACAAAACCTTCCAGTCATGATGTTATTCACTGTATGAGAAGTCTGCTTCAGTAAAATGTTTCAGATTAAAATGTCAATGTTTATGCTCAACTGGCCCCAGATCTATAGGTTTAGAAGTATTTTTTCATGGGTTCCTGATCTCCATACATTCTTCATTCTGCATGCCTGCAAGCCATGCCTCATAAAGGTGAGAATGTGGCATAACTGTGCAGACTCAAAACCACAGTTCGTTGTGGCATGCTTTTCAGTTTTGTGTAAGGCCAAACATATGCCCAAATTCTAGTCGCTTTAGTCGGTTTCATGGGCTGGCACAGCCTGAGTAAGGGAAATCCACAGAATTGGGACTTCATATCAAAATATACATGTTTTCAAGCACAGTTTGTGTTCACAAAAGCTGTAATAATGTGTTTCACCCGTTCAGGTGACTTCAGTAGAAACTTCATATGAAAAAAGAAGAGTTTCAAGCTAGTTCAACATCCAATCAGAGAATAACACATTATGATGGGTAGCACAGTTGTTGGTGGTTTCTGTATTTTAACACCTCATGTAATCATATAGCATTTGATGAAGTAAAGTGCTGCTCCTTATACTACGGAGTATCACTGCAGCTACTGTGGCAAAGTGAGATGTTATCAGAGCTACAGACTAAAAGCTTGAGTTACTTCTTCAATATTTCTGTTGACATATGAACAGCAGGGATTTCTGTGAACAGAATCAAAAGGAAAAGATGCGGTATTTTTAAGTGTACCCAATGAGTTTTTAAAACTTAATAATCTGTTACAACTTTGCAATGCTACATTATTTTATAGCCTTTTAGAATGCTTATTTTATTAGCAACACCATAGACTACATCCTTTGTGAATGAACGGAATCAGTATCAGACAAAATGAGATTTCATATGACACTTTAATTTCTCTTTTTATGTTTGAGTCTTTGTTGCTTTTCACTTTTCTTTTCTAGTTTCTAATCAATTTCCCCAATACTTTCCTCAATTTTGGGAATGTAACATTAAAATAATTTCTTATTTAATTAAATTGTAAAGCCCTAGTTGGAACTTAACACCCGGTAAATATAATTTAAATGAAGCAATTATTGCTCAAAGGTAATTATTATGCATTTCTTCTGAAACAGATCCTGGCAAATTTATTCTGGCTTTCAGTGAGAACTTTTTGCACAATCAAAGACCAGAACAATATCTCTTTAAGATTAATTTGTGGTATGAACTGTTATATTGTTGTTTTGGTTTGGTTTTAATTTGTATGCTTTTGAACAACTTTGTTGCAACTAGTTGCCACTGCCGTTTGTCCCAGTGAAAGTATTAAAGGACTGGTAAGTGCAAAACAGGTTACGGGGTTTGCTATTATTCCTCCTCATCACCTACATACTGTTCATGTGAACTTTCCTAATTAAACTGAATCCTGTACCCTCTCCGTGGCAATTCGGTTCGATCAAATCAGTTTGCCAAAATCCATTTTTGACAAATATTTGTTGATTAGCAGTTATTGTAGTTTAATATTGTTTAATTTTATTGCACTAATTCCCTGTCTGCTGTTCCATGAATTGGTACAAAGCAGAGATTCTTCCTCTACTTCCTGAGAACGCATTGCCTCTTAAAGGTCATTCAATGCACAGCAAAAGCCAGTTGTCTGATTTATGTTTCTCGTAATCTATTAAGTTTTTTTACCTGTGTTTTACCCAGTCATAGGCAGCCTCAGTGGAAGTGGGAGATGTGTAGAAAGGGCTTTCCAGCTCTGTGGCTTCAGCAATGGCACGTGATACAGGCAGTCACTCCACACCTACTGGTGTTAACGGGATGCTGAACTCCTCCTAGGTAGGCCTGTTGATGACTGCTGTTATATCTCATCTCAGCAGAATGTGTACCAAACCTGCGCATCTCCCTGTGACAGCTTTTTCCATTCTCTATGTTGGTCAGCAGCATTACACTGAATCTCTCTATTTTGCTCTCAGAAGTTCAATCGCAAAAAAATGTCCTGTGAAATCCTCAGTCAATTACTTCAGAATATATGTCATCTTGCTTCTTGTATCCCTGATGAAACATGAAAAGTTGTGGACACCCTGGAATTAAAAAAACTGCTTTCTAGGCTGGTTTTTAAGCTCATGCTATTGTCCCCTACCATGTACTCCGCTTGTGCAAGACTGAAGGAAGATTGCAGATCAGTGCCTTGTCGTTCCTAAAAACTTCTCCTCCTCTCATTTTGGCTGAACGTTTCACCTTTCTGTGTGTTTCTGGGCTTGCTCTACAGCCATCCAATGGTGGTCTTGATCACAAATAAAGTGAAGGGTATAGTTCAGGTAGCTTCCATTTTCTTTCAAATATCTTGGCTTTTCTGTTTCCACTCAGTGGATAGAATGAGTTCTTTTCTTCATGGGTTTTTAGAGCCAAATCTTCCAACTACAGACTACCTGGCACAAACCATCCCTGCACTTTTTATATCCTTGTGGTCTGGCTTATCAACTCGCTAGAAAGAGTTCTGTTTCAGTGAGTGATTCTCATTTGATCATGGATCTTATTCTGTCCCATCTCAGGCTATTTTCTGAAGGCATATTTGCCATGGACTGAGGAATATTAGACTGTGGCATGACATAAAAATAGAGATTGAATGGTATTACAGAACATTACTTCTTGTGTAGATTATTACAGAAAGGTGTAGAGATTTAGTTGAAGGACTCCTATTAGTAGCAGTAAAAGCCTCATGGCTAAATGCTTGTGCAAGGATTAGGAAGTTTGCAGATTTTTATATTTTATTGAAGGGGCTGTTATGCAGTATCACACAGCAAAGCCCCCTTTTCCTACAGAATAGACATAACATAGATAGCATTAGAGGAAATTGTCTCCCTTCTTCCCAATAGAAAGCATCCATGATGTTCTGCAGTGACCACTTTGAGCCAGGAGAAGGTATTCATCTCTTATCATTCAAGGCCAGCTAAAAATGGAGAGAAGATAAACATGGAGAAACTTCTCCTGGCAGGTGCCTTCCTCTCTCTTTTCTTCAGCAGCGTTATGAAGTGACCAGTATGAAAGCTGAACAGGATGAATGTAAAGGTAATCGGGTTCTCTCACTTCTCAGAGGAAAAGGCAGGTGCACTGTAGTCTCAAAGTGAGATCCTACTGCCACAAAAGGTCTGGGATTCATGGAAGCTGGTGTGAAAGAGGGGTCCTGAGATGCCTCTCCATTGGGCTAAAAGCAATTTTTATTAAAGAATGGGAGCAAATACTTATCCTCCATGTAAATCTCCACATCCAGCTCAGGCATTGCTTCAGGGACTACAGTTGAAGGGGGCAAGGAGGGACTGGAGGGAGAGTGAAAGAAGCTGGTCATCCTCTGTTTGTGACAGGGTATTTCAGAGAAGTGATTCTGGTGAAGAAGGTCAAGGTTCTGTGAACTGTGAAAGAAAGACAGGAAAATATGTGTCTTGACAAAAGAACCAGAAAGGAAGATCAGTGGGGTTTCTGAAGTGATGTATGTGGCATGGGAGGCAATGCAAAAGAAGAATAGCACTCATTTTCAGGTAGCACAGGGGGCAGTGAAGGGAACTGAGCCAAGGGCTGTTGGTGTGTGTAGAGAAGGTGGGTTTGGTGTGAATGGAGATTTCTCACAGACAGTTATAAGTTTGGTTAAGAACACTAATAATTTCAATAGATGCAAGCTCGAATAAGATATTTGACTTATCTCCACAGTGTCCTGAGGCTTTCTAAAGTTACAAGCAAAGGCCTAGATGTAACAAAAATAAAAATACTAAACCCTAACAAATGGTGAACCTTGCGTAGTCACTGGTACACAATAGCAAACTGTACTGATTACTTGTTCAGATAAATAAAAAGTTATGTTTGGAAATGGCTAAATATTAAGTCATACACACAGGAAAAATGCAGATCATACTTAGAGAATGAGCAACCTCTCCAAGAGAAAAAATTACTATGAAGACTGGCCTCATATTGGATCTGCATCCTGGAGCTCCCAGGCTGTTATATTTTCTTTTACAGAAGAAAAGAAGTTGGGTTTTTTTTACGTATCAGAACTATTTAAATTTTTGTCCAGTTCAGCCTTCTAAAATTAAGGAACACCACTGAAAAGTTATAGAGGTTTTAGGAAAAAGCCTGGAAAATGAGATTTTAAAATGTATCTTCCAGTGCAAGATTCAAGAGACTTGGTCTACTTAATTTATCAAGAGTTAACTTAATCATGGTCCTTAAATGCCTATGTGGGAAACAGAAATTTCATAATAAGATAGCTCTTTAATTGAGCTAACAAAAGTGTAATAAGATCCAATAGCTGGAAATTGAAGCTTGACAAAATTAGGCCAAAAATTAGGTGCATTTTTTTGACCGTGAGTGCAATGGGCCACTAGAACAATGTACCAAAGAATTCTATGGATTCTTTGAGAAATTTGTCAATAATGTTGCATTTTTTAAGGATTTGCTGTATTCCAAACAGGTTTTATTTCAGAAAAGTCCATCAGCCTTTTTTAAATAGGACGTCAAGCTGCGAGATCAAACCATTCCCCATGAGCTCTGTACAACTCACAATAAAGCATTTAGTGCTGAAATGTTTGGACATTTAAAAAAAATTTAGTTGTCCAGGACTGGCGATGGTAGCTGTACTTTGCACATGGACTTTCTGAATCAGATAAGTGCAAATGAAACATTTCAATGGGCAGTTATGAAGTAGCTGCCCCAAACCACTTGATATACAACAAAATAGCACAACAAAGCACGTTCTCGTTATCTGAGTGCCATGAGCAGTGAATATACTGAAAGCAGACAAGCAAGCTGAGCAAATTCTTCTTTATTGACAGCAAAGTCTAGTGTAGAAGTTCAACTGATGAATATCTGTGTGATTTTGCTCTGCGCCTAGGTACTACTATCAAATGTTTCTAACTAAAGAACTCTCCAAAACAGTACAGGAGCCCAGGCTGTTAAAAAGAAGCACATTATGAAGTGTCAAGAGAATTATGTTATTTTGCTTAATGGTAAACCCTGGATTTCTGATGATGAAGCCAGATGAGCTCCAAAATAGTACTTAGATCCTCAAAAACACAATTTGAGCAAATTCAGGCAATTAGGAGAGTGACCTCCAAAACCTCTCCACCTAACTGGTATCAGATCAGAAAGGCTGCAGATACCCTCACTTTTATTCAAAAAACAGTCATTAAGTGTTAGAAATTCTGCGAGAATCAAGAGCACCCCTGTCCTCGGATGAGCACAGCAGCTAGGCAACTGTCCCTCCTTTAAGGCCATTTGGGTTCAAGAATCATATACTGTGGTTTGCAGGAGGTGAGGGTTTAGTTGTCTTGAAACAGAGAATGCCTGTTACCCACTTCTTAAATGGCTGCTCTAACAAAAGGCTATTGTACAAAAAGACTATTTATTTTTCCAAAGAATTTAACATGTCTGTCACTTATAACTGAAGGGCTGACCTGGTTATAAAATTACAATATGCACATCTGTATGCATACAGATGTGAATCCCAGCCATGCAGAAACTCTTTATTCTTGGACAAAGACACCATCTTGAGCACCCCCTCATTTGATATTTCATATTAGGGAGCTAATTAACATTTCCTGTTTGTTCCCCCACGCCCACACCTTCTCTGCCATAACTGGATGTGCAGAATATCATCCATCCCAGAGTTAAGTACCAAACTCCCCATGTGACACAGGGAACCTCTGAATATTACACCCCCTGTGTCCCAGCTGGGCTCTGGCACAGTGATCGTATGTGATGACACGGGTCAGGGCACATGAAGGCAAGCTGGCCAGCAAGGACTGCCTTGAGAGAGTGGGGAAGGAAAGAGAAAACACGTGGTGGAATGTACCACAAAAGTGATCTATGTTAAAAAATCAAATGAACAAACAAACAAAAAAAGCAAACATGAAAAAAAACCAAACTCACACACCTTTTTTGCTTTTTGCTAGGTTATTTTTATTCTGGGTCGTCTGTTCCCCATCCAGTGGACCATATCAGGAGTGAGGAGGGTTAAGGGCTGCCTAAACTAGCTTTCTAGCATGGTTACTGAAAGAGAAGCACACCAAACAACTCTGTAAGTGGAAGATCAGGTTATCAGCAGTCTTCCTACATTCAATTCTGATTTAAAAAACAGATTAAAGACATTAAAGAATAACACTAAAGAATAACAGCAAAAAAATTTTCCACATCGTACCAAGTCAAGAGCAAGATTCTAGCAATAACTACAGAAATCAGATTTATGTTATGCTGATAAAAAAATGGAAAAGGCAGAGATAATCAGGGAAAAAAAGATACGATTTCTACAGAATCATGGGAAATTCTGGATATTCTTACAAATCTAACCTAAGACATAATAAAAGAAGTAATAACCACAACTCTAAATTTCCCATGAAGACAGGAAAAAATCACAACTGAGGGAAAAGGCAAGGCTCAAGAACAAAGCAAGCCATAAGTCAGCTTCACCTCCTACTTTGGCAGTTCCAGTAGGAACTGTAGTTCCAAGTGAGGATTGAGAGGGAAAAAGTAAACTGGAAAAGGTAATCATTTAATCAGTCTGGTAAACAGATTTTGTAAAAATTACACAGGAGGGGAGTACTTGTTTTGATAAAGAAGCATTGGAAACTTGTTGCTAGACCAAGATGATAATTTTTTGATAGAGTCCTTTTCCAAGGGAAAACTGCAAAGTTCTTAAGTGGGAATTGCTTCAAAGAAGCACGTAGATGCTTCAAAAATATGTACAATATATTTCAACTACGCACAACTGATTTCAAGTTTTTCTGAACAATTTTGACTTTGCTTCCTGTCCTAACTTCCTATATCATTGTAACTACAAATATAAAAATTATCAATAGTGAACTAGAATCTTTTCATATGAGTACACAGTTTCTTAGCACTTTTATTTCCTAGAAAATTAAAGCGTTTGTGTTTATAACAGCCCTTTTCCTTGCTATACACTCTGTTCTAGAACAGAAAATTACTGAGGAGCTGTGGAATTTTTAATGAAATGGAAAGCTTGCATCCCAATCATATGTAACAGTAACCAATTTGCCATGTTTAGGGGATTTTGAATGTACCAGTTTACTAGGGATAAGTGAGCCATTTGGGGTTTTTGTGTTCTAATTTGCTGACATAAAATGTGCTTATGATCTCTTTTTACCTCGAATGGATATGGTAAGAACAATGGGGAAGTCACACTGAGGTAATTCCACTTACTAAACTGCTGTGGAGGCACCGCTGTGTATGTCGGCATCGCATAAGGCAGTGACGGAGAGAAATCCAGCCTGGCTCCGAACGACCTGCTGCACACAAAGGGGTCCAGGAGTCATGTCAGTGCCGTGCTCCGTATGGGCTAATACAGAGATGTCTCGGCAGGGCTGATTAGCCCAGGCAGAACAAATTAACGCAAACATGCTGTTTCTGGTGTTTGAACTAGCTCTGTGGACAGCCCTGTTATGCCCAGTTCTCTTCAGATTTGTGCGAGCCGTCCAATAATGCCTAAAGCAGGATTGCTAAGAACTGTCGCAAGAAGTTTCTTCTGCATTTTTAGGGATGCTGGAGAACTCATAGGGAGGCATGTTTATGCTGTGTAGGGCTATTAGTGAAGGTTGAAAAACTGTGTCTTTCACCTGGGCTGGAAGTATCTGAAATGGTCTTGATCAGCACTAAAAAAATTGCTCTGCACCGAACAAAAAAAGCCTTATTTTCATAACACAGTACTTACTTATACCTGGGGAGAGCAGTATTTGAAAGAGATTGAGATCCTGAAATATAGATGATCTCTTTCAGGATCTACAGCCCTCAAATTAGGCCTGGCAGATAAGCATGAAATCTTAACTTTATGCAATACTCAATGGATAAACAGCACGGTAATCAGAGGACAGGGCTGCACCCCATTTTGATGAAAGTGTCTATTGCTGTGCTCCGTACTAACTGTAATTTCCTAAAGACTGGAATTTTCATGCCAGATAGATCATGTTGTTATAGTCCAGTTGGAAGGCGATAAAGTCCCGAGTTGCCAAGACCACGTCATCATCCAATTGCTTCGCCATCTGCTAATAGCTCGGTGTCGATGACAAACCCAGGTGCATTCCTAAATATAGTAGTGATCTAACAACTTGTGGCCATGTCTTTTCAACCAGAGAAGACTGAACTGGAACATTTTGCTAAAGAACATCATAAATATGAATAAGTAACAAAAATAATAGCGATAACAATAACTGTGTGGCCTTATCTCCCAAATAATCTGAATGCAATTTAAAAATGTTGAAAACTATATGCAAGAATTATTTTACTTGCTGGCCTGCAGTAGAACGTGGCATTTTTAATAGTGTGGAACTGTGATATTGCTGTCTTAAAAAGGGGAAATGTAGAATGATATATACAGCTACTCAAAGGACTTAAATGTGCAGGAAGAAAATAACTATGACTCCTCTCACAAACCAAAGTAACAGCAGAATCTGTCTCCTAATGGTTGTGAAAAGTGCAACTGCCTCATTTAATTACTTAAAATAGTCAAGTCTGGAGCTATAGGAATCAGCCTTCTTTTGACACCACAATCAACAAATTGTCTTACAGCTATTGCTTCTGTTATGTCCAGACGCTTCCTCAGAAAAGAGGGGGTGCTCCCTGCATTCCAACCGCTTGAGAGTGGCGTTCCAGGATCCCTGGCCATCCGGACACATGCAGAGGGGGCCACAAAAAGTGGGGGGATCAGCTCATCAGTGATGGCATAGAGCAGCAAGCTTGCCAGCTAAATAACCTCCCCTGTCAGCAGTTTCATTAATCATCGTGGGCCCATCCGGAAGCCTGCTGAAGCCAATGGAAACCCTTTTCATGACATCACGGTGTGTTGGGCTTGTATTACTGAATCACTCTAATGTTCTAAGCTGTCCTTGGAAGAAGTTTGATGCTGTTTTATCAGATTATCTGTTTCACTTTTTCTTGGAAAAAATTAAATGTGCCCTTTACTGTGTTCCATAAGCTTCTTATATGAAATATAATTCATAACATTTAATGCTTCAGCAAAGGAAATGTGATTATGAATAAACACAAAACAGCTTGAGTGATTTTTAAAATATGATTTATAACATTTTTATATTTACTTCAAGTTTGCTTCCCAAAATTACACTTACTTTCCTCTACAAATTGCCATTATTCTTTGGCTATTCTTTTTTTGCAAAATTATTCACTCAGCTTCTGGTTAGAAAAGCTTTGCTGGAATGAAATGATCTTTCAGAACAGTGTACCTTTTTATGTTTCCAATATTAACTAACCACTCAGGGTGTGATCTTGTTGAAGTCGGAGGATTTTCTATTATACAGGAGTGGAAATATTTAGCTTCTCTCTCCCCTCTCAGAAAACAAACCACATCCTGGAAAAAGAAATGTTTTACACAGAATTTATACATGATAAGAAATTCATTCCACAAGTGGAGTAAGACCTTTAAAAGACCTTTATCTACCTCACAGGATAAATTTGATATGCCTTACAAACCATTATGTGAACTCTTCCTCTCGGTGCATGCAGATGCAACTCTCTCTCCCAAGTGCTAACACCATAATTTCCATTCCAATGATGAAACTGGGTGTGGAGGGGGACAAGTTTATTGTAATGCACTTGTATATGATTACATACTAGATTGTAAAAATTTAACATTTATTTAGCTTCTTCTAATAGGCTTTTCAAAACCTAATAAATCTGAGCAGCTTAAAACATCTGTTTGCTCTGGAAGATCATTCAGTAGGGCTGGGCATCCTGCTGGTGGGGCTGCTGAGGCTGTTTAAAGAGCCTGGTTGATACTGACAGTGTACATTACCAGAGGGCTATTCTTTAGGAAACTTTTGGTTTAGATAGTTTGCAAACACAGGATATTGAGAGATTGAGCTTTATATATGCAAACTCTTTCTCTAGGAGTTTTTCTGGAAATTTTGTTATAGTGTATCAGAGACACTTGAAGGGTGGGACTCTATTAGCAATACAAGATAAAAATATTCACACAGCCTTTCTTTCCTGCTATGTCTGAATGGGACTTCCAGCACTTCTGAATCAGAGACATCTTGCCTGGTGCAAAAGGTTCAATAGGGACAGCCCTTAACATACAACTGACATGCATCCCCAGGGATCTTACACTGATGAGCACTGGCCAGAGCAGATACCAGTTTCATTTATTTCACCCCTCTTTATGATTTGCTGAAGCCCTTTGCCCTAAAGCAACCCTGAAGTGCCCTCTTCTTTCTGCTACTCCAGTGTGGTGGTAAAATACAGGGTGATGCAAAAGCTACTGATGCAAACTCATTCTAGCAAAATGATTCCATATCAAAAATCCTTCACTGGCCCACCACCTGCGCTACAAAGCCCCTCAGGAGTCATCTGATGATACAAATCATCTGTAGCACAGCAGACACTGCTGACCATGGAGTTTCCACCCAGAGCACCTACAGCATTTTGCCACCTCAGCCATGTTTAATTAGACAATGCAATGGGATGGAAAACGGTTTTGTGAACATAAGTTGGGAAGCTTACATTTTTGTGGATTTCATGTGTGTATTCACACAAAGGAAAGTAATTAAATAGGCAATTTTTAATTTCAATTTTTTTTTATAAAATTAGGTGTGCTATTTATCAGAAAACTTGACAAACAAGAAAATATTTAATACCAAGGAGGCAACTCTCCCAGATTATTTTTCCATATTTCTTGGTCAAAATCAGTGCTCCAAAATTTGTTAAATCCATAAGTAAGGTTAAATAAAGAGTTTTGTCACATACCTGTATTATAGAGCACTCTTTCTATGTGTTTTTAATACATAGGGATGAGGTTTTGATGATTTCACTGAGAGATCTGAGGTCTCCTTGATTTCACAGTAACTTGGTGTTATTTAGTTTTTAAATGTTGGGTCCAAGAAACCTTCATGAGACTTTAGAAATTTCTGAGTTAAAGGGTGACTTAATATGTCTGAAGTTGGAAGGTAGTAATTAAGATACATGTAAAGAGCTTGGGAAACATAGGTTTGGATCACAGCATTACAAAGGTTAAATAATGCAATAAATTAATTCAAAAATATCCCATTTTGCTAACGATACCAAGACAAAACTTGTGATATAGGGAAAAGATATGTTACCAGGACAATGTACTGGAGGTCTGATAGAGCCTAACTTCACTACTTCTGGCCCGTGGCAGTGGATGGAGTTAGGGTGGTTTTGGAGCTGCCCTAAGTTCTTCCAGGGCCAACCAAACAAGACAGAAACCTGCAATTTCCTCTACGTTTCCTTAATTTCCACTATGTCCCAGGGCAATTGGGAGACAGTGAAAGGTGGGATTCAAAATAATGCTGAGAACAACCAAAACTTAATCATTAGGGTAGCAGTGGAAACAGGCTTAATGGATTTGCCCAGCAGAATGTGTGCAAATACCTCCCCAAAAATTTACTACCAGGTGCTTTTTATCTGGACTCTTTGTTGAAGCCATGACAAGAGTAAGGCAAATGAATACAAATAAAACCAATCAATATTTCAGTATTTTCAAAAAATATATATCCTAAACCAGTTCCCCAATATTAGTAGTAAACCAAAAATAACCCCTTTTCAAAGTCAATGGGATGGTAGCAGATTGCTTCCCAAACTAGAGTGACCGTCAAGCTGTATTCATCAATTTAATTCCAATAATGAATGTGGTTGGTATGATTTTTCTTCCTGGTCTATATTGGTGCATACCTTGAATGTATATATTTGAGAAACTTTCTTTCATTAAGATACTAAGAGACTGTTGCTTCTCTTTTATACCAAGCGGATCAATAGTTACACTAAGTAAAGTTTGTGTGAGAAGAGAATCAACCCTGATTTTCAACAATACTCATAGCTTTAGACACACTGGCTGCAGGAAATCTGCCTCTTACTCTTCAATTCTAGCCTCTAATACACTCTCTCTGCTGGCGTCATGACAATTTTCAGAAACAGACCCCCTGAGACCTTGGGTCATGAGGCTTATTTCACTTTGTATGATTTGTCTTAGATGTGAATTCAGGTCGTTTCTTGGGTGTACCACCTACTTCTCCAGAGGAGCAGTGAACTACCAGGGCAGCTGAATCACTTCCCACCCCAGTGAAGCCCACCAAAATGGCTCCCCCACCATGTATCCACCTATTTAGGCAATCAGGGAATATTATGAGGAACAAGCTTTCTTAGATTATTTCTGTTTGGGAATAAAGTGATAAAGCATTTTTTCCTTGTGCTATTTCCAATTGGAAATACCATGAGGAAGCATGTTTCTCATTATATTTCCTATTTGTTCAAGTGTAGTCCCATGCCAAGGGAACAGCTGAATCAAAAGGCAGGCAATGCCCCAGAGTTTTGATGCAAGCAAATGGCAAGCGAGAGCAAATTTCTTCTGCCTTCTTTAACTTTTTTTTTCCCCAAAAGAAAAATCATTGAAAAGTTTTGATGCAAAATGAAAACAGAATTATGGGTTAGGAAGCCTCCACAAAGCCTTACTCATCTTTTCTGACAACAAACTGCTAGCTAATAGCTAAACTATTAGCTATAAACTGCTAGCTAAATAGGAACCCTTTATGCTTTCTGGTATTAACTACCAGAATTCAGCAAAATGGAGATCCCAGGCTCTGGTCAAGGCTGACAGTAACTCACCCAGTCCTCACGCATTTGCTGGAAGATTGTATATGATGCTATGATATTTCACTTTGTCCTTATTCTCATCTAAACCAAAACTTTTTCCCTGTGTAACCAGCGTGTGTAGGGAAACACTCTTTTATCTTGCACCAAGGGAAATACTATTCTGCAAGCAAGATTTTACCACAGGGAAGGGAAGGGAAAGGGAGTCTCTCTTTGCTCCCTGATATTACCCATGACGGCTACAGCCTAGGCTCCCTCCTCATGCTCAAGTCCCGCTTTCCCTTGTGGGACTGCAACAATTGGGCATCATTATTTCTTTCTTCTGGCTGCTTGATTCTCAGGCAATGAAGCTCACTCTGTTGAACTTCATACTACTTACCAGGAAGTCCTATGTATATTATTTATATCCCATTTAAATCTTAAAAAATAAAGGGTTTACGTGAGATGTATGCAATTTATTGGCCCCTCTGTTCAGTTGACCTTTTCTGTGGGTAGTAATGTTGATGAGCTGAATTCATAACAACTGACAACATGGTTCACATCACAACATGACAACTGCAGGAGCCCATGCCTACCCCATTTCTCCTCAGCCATTTTCCAAGGCACAGAGCAAGAGGCACTTGACGGTGTGAAAGGCCAGTGGTCTCAGCCAGGACTGGTGATAACAGAGGTAAACATCTCTGCAGCAAAAGTAGTGCTTATGTGTATGGACAGCCTCAGCACGTTCTTCTTGTGCCTCTGCAGGGATAGCACACTGTCTAGCAGGCAAAATGTCATCTTAACACATGGCCGTGAATGCAGGAAGCTGGCATATGATGCACTCTGTAAGCATGAAAGTGATTTTTTTTTTCAGGGAAATATTTCTAACTGAAAATGTCAAAATTGCCATCAGTCCTGAGCCTTTGCACCTATAGTTAGCGGGAGGTATGCCTTTTTCACTCCAGGTCATTTCTGGATTAACTTCAAAACTGAAACAAAAAAGGCTTCCGCTGCCAGAGAAGGGAAGTTTTGAGTTCTGTTTCATCAGGATTTGTTTTTGTGCTGGTGGAAGGGAGAGGGGAAGAATGCTTTGTTTTATGAAGGTCATTAAATTATGTTTATGTCATAGGATTTTAATCTTATGTCTTTTTATACTAATGATAATGTTTGTTGCTTGAAATGTTTTTTTAATCCAAATTTTCTTTTTTACATTTCCTAGTGATGAAGAGAGTAAGGTTGTTAAACAGGTAGTATGAAGAGTTCTTACCCACATTTTATTTTCAGTAATTAGAGAGTAATTTTATTTTTGTTCCCAAGATGGTTTATCTGGACAGCATTTTAACAGTGACAAATTTTTTCCAGCATAAAGATTGTGGTTTAAAAAAAACTGTTTTACATAAAGGTGGGTCCATTACAAAAGGGGAAACTGAGGCAGAAAGAGATGTATGATTTGTAATTAATTCAGCTCAGTGACAAAATCTTAAATTATTTCTGTCTTAATCAGGGTTCAGAAGTGAATTTGTTACAGAGGAACTGACAGACACCAGGTTTCTCTATACTCTGCTCTAAGTAATTTTTTAATTAAAGAGGAATGTGAAAATATTGAATGATAAAATGCCAGGAATAATTATCATTGCAGTAACAATCTATGGAAGTTTTACAATAACAGAGCACTGAATATTTTGCCTCTATTTTTTTTTTTTTATGCTTAAAAATGATGTGTGTACCAATAATCCTTTTTATTGTATTTTAGGATTCTGGTGTGGAAAAAACCCAAAGGAAAAAGCAAAAGTAACTTGTCACTAGTAATTCATGTGGAAAGAGACCTAGCCTACAAGAGGACATTGTCAGCTGAATGAAAGAGATTAAATTGATAAGAAAGAATAGAGGTCTGCTTCCTTCATTGTCTTGGAAAATACATTTGTTAGGCAGCTTTCCAACACAAAAAAGAGAATAAGACACTTCCTAGGACAGAAAGATTAGTAGTTGGAATAGCAGTCTTTCATGATAAACAAACCACGTCTTTTTACCCTTTTAGTATTTGAGAATTGCTCTCCAATTATACTTCCCTTTTATCAAAATGTGAACATGACTGCAACTGTAACTTAAAGAAGACCTAAACTTTTAACACAAGGCTTTTCATTTAGTTGCTTTAATATCTGTTAGCCACACTTAGGTTTTGGTTGTAGATGCTTATCTATCACTCAGCGACAAATGTGCTTTCTTAGGCAGTCTCATATTTCTATGACAAGTTATTGGTAACACCCTGCTCCGTATACAAACATGATGTAAGCAGCTACTGATGAGGACATGACATGAAATTAATTGGCTAATTTTTGTCAATTTAAAGGAGATGAGCTCAATTCCTTGATCAAAGTCTCCAAACATCATCTACTCAATGGACTTTCAAATGTGTAGGGCACCACAGTTTCTGCAAAACAGTTTTCCATTCAGGCCTTAGTATAAAAGAAACACTTGTTTAACCATAATTATATACAGGGACAAAGGATGACAATAAAACAAGCCATTGTTTCTTCAAAGAAATTGTTTAATGGAAAAGGCTATTATCAGTTAAATAACTCTGTGATAATATGACAGTAGGTCAATGTGAATTTGCAGCTTTTCTGAATTCCCACAGAATTCTCTCCAGTTTAAAAGCTTGAACAAAAGCCAACTTATTCTATTGACTGTAATGGGCTTCAGATAAGTTCTCGTATATTCAAACAATGCATTTCATATAATAAACAATTTCAAGATAATTCCTGAATTACAGGCGATACATATCTCTGTATATACACCTCATAAGATATCTGTAAGTCGTCACCTCATGTATTAGCGTCTGTTAACCACCCAGTTCTGACGTTACTTCCAACAGAAATGACTTAGTCGTACCTGGTATGGCTTCTCTGACCTTCTGTGTGGTTGAACATCTTCATGTGGTCTTTCAAAGGCCTGTTAATTACTCATGGAATAGATAATAGTCAGAAATGCAGATGTGAACTTGTGTAGACAAAACTGTAAGTTGTTTTGAAAATGTCCTTGAAAATTTGGCGACACACATCAGTAAGTCAGCTTGTAAAATACCTTCAGTGGAGGAACCTTAGTGAGATTCATTTTAAAGCAAGCAAGGTTTACCTAATTAACCACGGTTTTATGTTGAGAAAGAAAGTACAGTATCGGTTTACTACAAATTCATGAAAGCACCTGAAGTCTCATACATTTCCCTGTAGTTGCAGGAAACAGCAGTACACTTCTGCTTCTAAGCAATTAGAATGGACAAAATGTTTTTTGCTTGGAGGAACATACCAGCTTGTAGTGGTATCCTTCCTCCTCATTTGTTATGCCATTGTGGAATATAAATTATTATCAAACATATTCCAAAGAATTGCTGTAGAAGATGAGGTTTCTGCCCCACACATTGTGTACTCTTAGAATAAACCAAGACTGAGTGGTGGCATTCCTGTGCCTTTTGGAAGGATGAAGCCAGGCTCAAAGGCTGTAAAAATGGCAGATTCTAATTCTAACAAAAGGTCTGATTTTGCCACTGTTACTCTCCATATGGCCACAAAGACATTTAAATGTCTAACACAAATTCAATTTGATCTTAATAACATTTCTGGTAAATTTTCTATTAAAAATACAGTGGAAAAATATGGCTTGTTTATTAAATTTACTTGTACAAAAAAAATGTACATTTTTTTAAAAAAAATGTGTCTTGTGAAAAAACTTAGTCACCTCTGGCAAACAGTTTGCATTACCCTGATCACTTATCCCTGAAAATGAGAGATTAAAACACATTATTCCTATATCTTTCTGTAAAATAAAATTATAAAATGTGACAGTTGCATCCCATACTTCCTGTAAAGCTGTCGTGTTTCTCCCAAAAGCAGGAGTATACATGGCACTCATTATCTGTGTTGTAAATTCATGTTTTGTTTGGGGTTTTTTGTTTTTACAGAATCTTAATATTTAATTTATCAACACTTCACCAAAAGGCTGTGCTTACAGTAATAGAGCTGATACTGCATCTGTAAGGCACTGATATTCCAAGCATATGTAATTCATTAAAAGAGTACAGTTAGTTAAACTACTCTTATTGATGGTATCAAAATAATTATAATAACTTGCTTGATGTGTGAGACAATATTAACAGGGCTGTTGACCTTTTAAAGTCTGCCAGTAGGGACAGCTGAAAGCTTTTCAGGAAAAAAAAAAGATAGCTGTTTACTGTGTTTCTGAAAGCTAACCAAGTCCAGAGCGTTTGACCTTCCTGATGCATGTTACTTGGCCAAAATTACATCCCCATGGTTTTGTGTAGCATAAATCAGGACAAAATTAGATCTATTAGAGTTCACTTAGTTTAATAGTTGAGAATCAAGTTTAAACAAGATGACAAAGGACTAGTGTATACCCATACATGCTGCTATGTACATGGGTAACTTTATTTAATCAATGTTACTGAAAGAATTAGGTCTAAACTGGTCAACCACATATTTAGGGGGGAGAACAAAACTTTTCTCATTACCTAGAATCCTAGAAGGAGCCATAGAAGCAGGAAATTATAGGGATTTCTGAGTTTGATATGACTGTGGGAGGAATTACAAGACCTGGCTGTGTGCTACAGCAGTGGATTAGATTTAGGGCTCTAAGCATTGGTCTTTGCTGGGTTAGCGGAGTCATCCGCAGCATCCCTGCCCTGAGCTGTGCCCTTCACCCATCTTCCCAGTGGTGACAGAAGGAGCCAGATGTCTGCTCCATGCTGACCCCAAGTCACAGCCCACTGTAATTTCTTAAACCACCTTGCATATATGTCTCGGTTAATCCTCTGGGTGAGAGCCGAGAGCTTGCTTTGCCACCCTGGTTAGAGACCAGTCTACATCAGGCCGCTGGTGAACGTAACATGAGATCCTTCAAATCCTGCAGTACGAGGAAAAGCTCCAGGCGATGGAAAGGCTTCCACAGTGGAGACAGTCTTTGCATTTTCTCATGTATGCAAGTAAATTTGGTATTGCTGTAGTATCAAATCTGTAGGTTCAGTAAAGCATAGTACCTGAATACACCACCATTTACACTGTGAACTGCAGGACTGCTGTCCTGGTGACACCAGCAGTTTTTGTGCCTGGTTGCCACTGAATTCTATGCTGATCAAAGCTGACAAAGTTTCTCCTTCTTGTTGTCTCCATCCCCTGCAGGGGCTGCCTGACTTCCCTGGGACACCCACGCACCCTGCCCATGCGCCCAGCAGCTCTTTCTGCTACAGGCCCTGGCCCTGGTGCTCCCAGCTTTGTTGCATACGAGGCAATAAAAATAAAAATATTCAAAACAAAATAACCCCACCCAAATGCAAAATTTTTAAAAAATAAATTGAATTTGATAAAGTTTTAAGGGTATTCTTAGCAGGCTTAGGCAAGGTTATAAGGATTTGTACTGCTCTAAAGCTACAAATGGTACTATCTTTTGTGGTGGGGTTTTCTTTACTTAATTTTAAAGATATGAAGGGCTGATGTCCATACATGAGCAAGTGACCTCAGAATTTCTTTATAGTTAATGGAGAGGAACGGGCACTTTCAGAGCACAGTTCATCTGACCTATTTTACACATCTCTATGAATCCTATCCTTACTGTTGTACACACATAAACTAAAAGGGACAGGATTTTAAATGTTGAGAGACAGTCACTAACTCTTCCAGTGAGAGCACACAGGGCATTGCAAAAGCCATTTAGCCTATGGTATATCCTGTATTAATCACTTGTTGGTAGGAAAGCAGACAGACCATTTTTGCATGCAATTATTTGCCTGCTTGTTAAGCCCAAAAACCAGGGTTTTTTTTCTATTTCCACCTTTTTTTCAGTAAATCTTTTCATTTAAACCTATTTGGAGAATGGAAAGACTACTCAAAGCAAGTGATCCAGAATCTGGACTTTGGCAGTATAGATTTGCAATATCTCTTGCAAGTCAGTTTTTGAGTAAATGGAGACATGTTAAGATTAAGGGTTAATCTTGAGAAGGCACTGCTGGAACACCAAAATTCTGAATATTGAACAACAGGTACTCCAAGTTGCACAGTCAAAAACAGAGGCAATCTAACTTAGAAACAGCTATTTGAAATGCGCTCAACTTCTATATGCCTTGATTTTTTTTTTAATGCATAGAATAATGCTTACCTCACATGGAGTAAATTATGTACTTGCCAACACACAATACATCAGTGGCAAAGATGGGGATAGAATCTTGGACTGCAGACTTGTGCTTTAAACACTAGCTGTGCTCCCTTTCCTTTCTAAGTTTAAGCCCTGACTCTAGCCATTATTAGAGTTTTATTGTAGTTTTTTCTCTACCATTAAGGAGCAGATTATTTCAAAAGTACCTTTTATTTAAACTAAATTGACTTTCAAAAGGAACTTAAACTTGCTCAGTATATTTTGTTTCCTTTTGCTTCTGTCTCTCACACTTGTCTCAGCACAAGTCTAGCCGCAGTCAGACATGAAAGAAGATACAGCTCTCCTGGCTTCTGCAAAGGGACTCATTTACTATCAAGATAACATCTAGAGAGGAGATGGCTCCAATTCAGCTGTTTATAGATTTAGTGTGTATCTGTTTTATTGGACTTTGTAAGCATACCATGGCATGATTTGCTGATAGGGATGTAGGAAGGGATTCCATATTAAATTCTATTGCCATCTCTGTTATTAACCTGATGGGTGACCCTGGGAAATCCCCTTCAGTTTTCTTGTTGGTTTTCTGTATCTTCTTTCTTGTCTATTAAGTCCACAATTCTGCAGAAATGTATGCCCACCTTTAGTTTACTCATTAGAGTCATTCCATTTTTAAAAGTTTACAGTCTGAGCAGGTAACTTTGTAGGACATGGATGGGCTCTTCCTAAGTGTTTATACGGAGAGTAACACAGTAGGAGCCTAATGGTGGCAGGATAATTTACATATTGCCATCATAATGTTGCTAGACAATTATCAACAGGCATAAACTGCTACAAACTGAGCAGAATTTTACTGATTTTCTGTTGCCTTATATACTAAAGTGGACTTTTTATCCTGTAGTAAGGCATGTAATCATAAAAAGTTTCCATATTAGTTGTTTTTATCCATATTTGCACAGCTGAAAACAAGTGCATAAAAGTACAAGGTCCTAAACACAGTTGTCTGGTTTTTAAAATTTCAGTGCTCCCAACAAACCCTTTCATCTCCCATTTCTTCCTTTGCAAAATATGTTTTCTCCTGCCTTTATGGCAACCATTATATCACCTCTTTTGTAGAATTACACTGCTACTATCAGTGAAGAAATTAAGCAAGAATGTTTTGTCACGATCAAAAGTGTGCATGTTGACTGTATACTGTGCCAAATATAATCCTCTGCCGGTGTCAATTCTCCGCCATCGTAAATCCTGACTGCCATCAAGAGTTTTTTCAAGGCCTGGTTCTAGGAATAAGCAAGTATGCAGTTATTTATGGAAGCAAGGTGATTGTACTACACAAATAACTAAAGCTGTGTTGTCTTCTTTGCTCGACCGTCAAGCCTCTCTAGCTGTCACCTCCATGGGGGAAGGGATCTGAGAGATAACAAGTGCTCACAGCAGCAGACGTTGCTTTTCCTGCCTTTCCCATTCCTTCTGCAGCCATATAAGCAGCACAGGGAGCTCTCTGGGATGCATCCTGGGTTTGCATCTTAACTCTGTCCCTACTGTACCATGTTCAAACTGCATGGCCCCAGCCCAGTCCAACTCCTGGACATCTTAATGACCAGCTTCAAAATTAAGTTTACCCACTCTACTGAGAAGTTCTGAGATTAATATTTGAAGCTAATTGAGGTTTTTTGTTGCCACATATATTACATACTGAAAAGATACTAATTCTTTAACAAATAAAAAAAGCAAAACTAATAGAGAAGAAAAGGCTGTATGAAAACTTTTTGAGGAGGGAAGTCAACAAAGGGAAAATAAGAAGCTATTTAAAAGATCAGTATTTTAAAAAGAATATTTGAATCACATGAAATTACCCTTTTTTGGATATATACTAGCATTATTGTAAATCCCAATATGAAAGAAAAACCCTGAATAGCTCTGATGCTAAATTCCTGACTTGTATGGTTTATGAGTTTCTTTCCAGTATGAGTATTTTGGAAGTTACCTTACTTACCCTTCCACACACTTATATGCAGTGCTGGCTGATGCTAATAAAAGTCGCATATACATGTGCAGATTAGAACTCACTTATCTAAAGAGTTCAATTTGAGCATGAAATACAGGCAGAGCAAATATGGGATACATTAGGGATTTTGAGACTTTGTTAAGAGTAAGGAAATGGTATTGGGATTTTGTTAAATGATAGGCAAGGAAATCTTCTAGCTATCACAAAGTGATGTCAGAATGATATTGCTGTGAACTGGGAACACACTAGGATTTTCTTACAGGTTGTCAGAGGAGGGCAGGGGGAAGGGTTGCTCCCTGTGGTATACATTCATTTATTGACTACAGTCACAGTTATTTGCTTCAGCCAGCATGATCTGAAATGCATGTATAAAAGCATATAGGTATTGGAATTTTCAACCCAAATCAGAATCCTAATTAACTGTAAATCGTAAAGCCAGTAGCCCGAGGTATATTAAAATGAGAACTTTGTACATGAAAGGCTGCACATGCCCCAAAATCTAAGTATTTCCTACTTATAAACCACCAAATTCACTGCATCAGCTTCCATGACGGTAATTCTGCTCCTGAGGGATATACAAGTAGAGTTAACTGAAAACAAATATGAGTTTGCAACTCATAGGACAAGTTATTTTACAGGCACATTAAAAACCACTGACATAAGGAAAGACAACATGAAATATTTGTACTTAAGGTAAGAATATGACATTAAAGCCAGAAGTGAACTTAGTCCATTGTACTTCATCAAATGCCTCTTTAATCTATAAATGTGTGATTATAAAGACATTAATTTCAAGGGGAAGACCACATCAGTAAAGCACTGCTGAAACACCTGGCACAATTGAATTTCACGCAGCACCAAATGTGAAGGCAAAGAGCCGAAGTTACAAAATACATTGGAGTTGAACAGAACTGACACGGAGGACGACACTGTTCTCTCAGATACGCAAAAGGTATTGGTTATAAAGATCCAGTCCTGCTCAGGGCAACAGGGGTTTTGTTGTCTTTAATAGCAGCAGGATCAAGCTGCAAAGGGATATGTAGTCTTTTGGTGTTCAGGCAGCAAACAACAAAACAGAAGCTGCAAAGCCCTTGAGGTCCATACAGAGCCCTCTGCTCCATATCACAATTACCGTTCCATGGTGCCAAGTTATCCTGTGATCTGATTTTGACAACGGCTATACCCTTCCCCTTATCACATGCTGAGTAACTTTATGTTTTCTCAGGCCAGGGTTTGAAGAGGAGCTATGGTGTTTCCTCAGCTACGCTGTCACTGTGCTCTGCAAACTGAAAACTGGCTGTATAATGTGCACGTGTGTGTGTCTGTGTCTGTGTCTTTCCTAAGGGGTAACTTTTTCAGTTAACTGCTCAGGCTCAGCAAGCTCTATCTCTAAATTGTAAATTATATTGAAAGCAGAGTATCTCCTAAAATAATTTTTACTACAGGCTAACACACATATGAAATGCCAGTCCTCTTTTTTGGCTTGGTATAATTGGACGGGATCTGCTACGTCCTCTGTTTTCTTCATGGAACAGAGAGCTTAACTCTGAAGAAAGTCTATTATGGAAATTGCAAAACATACAAAATCAGAACAAAACTAACTCCTATACTATGAGTTACGGAGGTGACAGGAAGAATCTCAGCAATGGTTAAATGCTAAAATGTCAGTCTTCGTTAATTCCCCCACCAAACAATGTTTGTGCAAGAAATAATGATTGAAAGAGGGGCAGTGAGAAGAAAAACTAATGCATGTTAAAGGAGGTATGAATGTTTGGGAATATTTTGGGAGTACCCTGAGGTCACATTCTGTAAAGATATTGCCAAATGCAATACCAATACTAATGCTAATACTAATACTAATACTAAATCATAGAATATCTCAAGTTGGAAGGGACCCATAAGGATCATTGAGTCCAACCCCTAATATACCCCCATACCGGATATTCACATTCAGACTATTGTAGGGCCCACTGTTGAAGTGGCAAAACTTCACCCAATTTATAGTGACTGTTCAGCTGCTGTTGCAATTTAAATCTGTTTCCCACTCTCAGAAAAGCCTGCCATCACCCATGGAAGGGGGAACAAACACCACCTATGTATTTGCTAACTGAAAGTGTTTATCTAAATCTGTCAACTACATCAGAAATCAAGTTGCTAAATGCTGCATTCAAGAATTTTCTGTGGATTTGTGACATTCCTTGGAAGGCTTTAGATCCATAAAGCAATGAATAAATTATAAGAAGACATAATTATGGTATTTTCATCTCTGACAGATATAATTTTACTCCATAAGCACAGAAAAGAAAGCTGCTGTTTTTCTCAGACCAACACTCCAAGATTTCTAAAAAAAAAAAGAAAAAGAAAAAGAAAAAAGTCTTTTGCTGAAAAATGACATATTTAGTAAATATTGTCCAAGGTAATTGTTCATGTGGGACCCCAACAGAAACACTGTTTCAGATACAGTAACTACTGCATATTCAGGGTCTATGAACACTGTATATTCAGAGTAGAAGATAATCTCTGTAATGTTTGTTACGAAGCTCCTTGTGGACGCTCAAATGTAATTTTAATGGTATCCTGAAGAAAAAAAAAGAAGGTATAGCACTCAAATTGGATTCCAGAGATAAGGTTAGTTACTGAGGGTACAATTTACGTCAACTGAATTTAGCTGTCTAAAATGCATGTGTTTAATTTAGGCTCTTTTTGCAGTCCATCAAGGGGAGTAGGTACCTCCAGAGGGAGATCAATTCCACTCTCTTTGACAACGGTTTTAGGACAGGATGAACACCCAACGACCACAGAGGAAAACCAGATGACTAGATTAGCAACCTAACTTTGAGACAGCAAAGACAGGGACAGTGTATTGGATCTGGAGTGATACTGCCTGCTTGCACATGAAATCAGACCCTTGGGTCCCACCCAGCACATGAAGCACAGCCCTGCAGGTCTCAGACTGGATAACGGAGCCAGCATCCTCCCACCAGCTGCCACAGAGCCAGAGGCACAGCCCAGTCATGATAGCTACCATCTTCTGCTCCCCAGGAGACACAATCATGCTTCTTTCCAGTGGGTCAGGCAGTCTCATGTTTCTCAACCCACAACCACAGTGATCACTTACTCACAAACAGAGAAATAAAATGTGACGTTTCCAAACATCTCTAGGGACTCAGATTCCCCCACATCTGCTGGAAATCACTAGGAGATGGGTCCATGTTGAATGTTTCAGTCTGAGGCCTCAAGTCATCACTGTATATTCAGCAAATCACTGTAGCATATATGTAAATCTTCAAGCTTAAATCCTATTAACATCAAAGAGATGTAAGCATGCACTTAAATGTTTTGCTGAACCGGTACCTTTGGCCCCGCTCCAGCAAAACATGTAAGCGTATGCTTAACTTTAAGAACGTTTAACCCTGTTAACTTCCATAGAGTTGATTTTCTACAGTTTCCTGAAGTAAAACACAGATTTCAATGCTTTGCCAAGTCACTATCTTAATGAAGATGCAATGCCCCTATCTCATCAGCATTACATGCTTCAGTTAAATTGGTCATACTAAGGCACAAAGACTAGAGTTACTTTTACTGCAAGGAGAAAAAATCTGTTAGAAATGCCTAGCCAAATGGTAAATACCCAAAATGAAGTACTTAAAAAATGGGATCTAAAAGAATGTAAGCCAAATTAAAGCCTCGGTTCATCCAGGAATCAAGCACTTGATGTGCTTTAAACTCATTACTGTTTATGCTTACATTTAGGCATGTGCCTAAGTACCATGATGAACTGGTCCATCAGTGTACATTTTCCCTTTTATATTTTAGATAAAGTAAAATCATTTGGCTTCTGTCAATCATGTTGTTTTGCCTAAGATATCAGACAAGCTGCTCTATTCTGATGCTTATATGTGCACAATAAATCCAGACATAAAAATCAATAGAAACATTTAAACCTGTGAGATTGTAGAAGTGCCCCTTGTAAAAAGTCAAATGTTAAAAAAATGAATCTCACATAGCTATGAGATTGCTATAACAGGCAAAGAATTGTTCATTTTCATATGTATTCAGATCCTTTTTACAGGAGTTAATTTGGTAAAATAAATTCTACACAATCTTTTTAATGATGTATATTTCTAGATTTTTCACGTTTATACATTGTTGTGCAAATGAACTTTTATACAATTATCTGCACAGTATGTGACACAGGTAACTTACTGTTTAGTCATAGATTTTGAATTTTATGGAATTAGTGTGTTTCACTTAAAAATTAGGTAAATATAACACATTCAGTACAAAGATTAATGACGTATATCTTTACAAAGCATAGGGCTATGTTTTGTTTATGCAGGATGGCACCCTATATGCTAAATGTATCATAGGTTTATGTTACCATAATGATGCATCATTCCTCAGCTATTAATCTAAACTGCAGAGTACATGTATATTTAATAATCCTCAGAAACTCTCAGACTTATTTACTTTTCTATTCTTGCAGCTTTAAAGACCTTTTAATGTTGGCCACTAATTCTATACCATCACAATGCTTTAATATAAGTAAAAATATTAAAGAACAATATGAGTCAAATCAGTACTCAAAATGCCAGTAAGAATGTTTTGTCCTTAAACTGAGATTCTAATCCAATGCCATTTTTCAACTTTAGGAGTGCAATACACTGAAGACATCAGATTTAAAATATTTGAAGAGCTGAATATCATACTCAGGATATGTAATGACATTTCTTCCAGTAATCTGAACAACAAACCATAAGAATGAGGAAAAGAAACCGCAAAATGAGCAAATGGGTCACTATAGCAGTCCCTTATAAATAAATTTGGCATTTATCTGAAAAATTAGTTAATAGAAACTTACAGTATATAGTGTTATTGTTTTCTCTTGTAACATATGCTTAGAAACTGATAAATATTTATCTTTATTTCATTACAATAGTTCATATCTCAGAAGAAAAACGGCAATTGCTTTGATTATATGGGGTTTTTTCCATCCTTATGGCATACCATAAGAAACAACATTTGTAAAAAATTAATTTTGTTTATTAACAGGAAACTGCTTGCAAAAACTAGGGAAAAATATGAAAATGAATTTATAAAAAAGTCTGAAAGAACAAAGCACAGACATTGTAATATCGTCATTTAGAATCTATGAACTGAGATGTATTTTTAAAGACAAAGTTAATGCCTCCCTTTGAAATCCTCATGTTAAAATCAAAAACACAACTTTAATAGAAGACAGACATAGGTACTGTATGAAGAATTACAGCTTAGAAAATTAATAAAAATAGTATCTAAAACAGTATTAGTAAGATATGAAGCTCATTCATTAATGGTCTCTGTGATAATATATCACTGAAAATGTTGCATGAAGGACAGTCTTTGATAGGATTATGTACAGTATAATAGCAAGATATTGAAATTAAAATTCACTGAGAAGATACATCTTGTGAACTGAAGGGTAAGAAGATAATAATGGTAACATTAATAATAATAAATAACAAGTATAAAATGATTCACATAAATAGAATTTCCATCAGCAACCATTATTGTAATTATGGGAATGATAAAGTAATAATCTACAGTAAATAGCTAATCTTTATTGATTCACTATTTAATTTCTTTTTTTTAAAGGGCTTTAGAATTGCTGTCAATAACAATATTGTGTATATGGGGAAAAGTTATGTAGAGAATAAATGATAAAAACAGTATTCTGTAACCTGTTTCGAAAGAATCTTTTGAAGGTATTTATGTTGTTTGGTGCAGGAAAAGAGAATTCTTAAAAGAATTTCCCCACCTATTTAATGAATGCTGTGGGATTTCTTCAGCACATGGTTACGGGGGTTCCAGAGGCATATTTGGAAAATTTAGGAAGTTCAGTACCTGGCTTTTTAATCACACCCCTCTCTAAGGTAAGAACAGCTTTCCATCAATGGCAGCTATGAAGAAAAAAAGACCATAAACTGTCTGACCCTACAGCAGCCCTAGAGGCAATTTCACAGCCAACAGCAAAGTTAGCACGAGAGGCAACCAAAAGGCCAAGGAAGTGGCTGAATAAGAGAAATTCAAAGGAACTCACTGTGATGCTGAGCAAATATATTCTAGAATTTAGCATATGGTTACCAAACAAACCTTTTGTGTGGCAGCAAGCACTAACTCAAATGTGAGGACAGACAAAAGAAAGGCAGTACCTTATATGAGCAATAGAAGTGGTGATCATATAGTGCCATTGAAAGTAGGGTCCAATTTAAATTGCTTTTGAATTCATAGAAGAATAGGGAATAGCTTATGATATGCATGAAAAAAAAAAAAGCCCAACAATGTAGTCCCGAGAGAAAGACTAGATTTTAATTCATATTTTTGCTTTGGTTTTTTAATATATTCATCATCCTAGCAGTATCTTTTGATAATTAATAATGTAGATGGCCTTTGATCATCCACATATGAGTATTTTTATAGTCTGTTTTGCTTCCAAATTAAGAAGGATATTGGATAATATTAAACTCCATTGTACACTGTGATTTTACTTTTGCTTTGCCTGGTGCCGTCTAATGGAGTTTTGTAGGCCACTGGTCAAAAAAACATTTCATACAGGTGAGTAACTCCACTGTGTAAGAGGGTCCTTCTCATCTAAGCAAAATCACAGTCTGCCTTGAACTACATATATCATAATACTGGGCAAGATTGTTTCCACTGTGTAATGCAGAATGCAGTTCCGATTTTGCAAACACTTCTCATGAGCTCTTAAAAAGGAAGTCATCATTGGGAAAAAAAGAAACAAATGCCACGTTCACTATGGGAAAATAACACAAACCCAGCATGGGTCTATCTCCTTCTGACACTTTAAATTCATGTCCTTCTCATGATGGCACATGGCCATACTGGCATAAAGAACAGAGCAAACGATGACTGCTGCACTCCAGATGTTTGATGTCCAAATGAGCTATGTTGTGCCTCCAAGGTGGTGGACTCAAAAATGGGAGGCCTGGCTAAAAATCTGGCCCTCATAAGTTTGCATTATTGTCAGTTAGATAGGAAACATATAAAGGAAGGTTCCTGCTTAAGTGAGAGAAACTGGCAATAATTTGAAATGTTTGATATACTCAGAAGTGCAGCAAAAGGGCACCTCACCTTGAGGGCAGATGTCAACGCTATGATATACATGTGGTAAAAAGCAGAATATTTTTATTGGCATGAAAACCAACCAGAAATATGTAGCAATATTATTTTTTTGGGGGGGGGGGGGGAGTTGATATTTCCCATCGTCCTCATTTCCAGGAGTTGCCAGCTGACACATGATGCACAGTCCTGAGAGAAGGCAGAGCAGGTTCTGAGTGCAGGAAGAGTGAAAAGACTCAGATCACACAGCTAAGGAGTAAGGTGGGTACATGGGGGAAATGTTGCGCATACATATATGTATATATGCAAGGAAAACACAGAAGCTCCATTTATCTATGTTATAACAGTAATAAAAAGGGAACTCTCTGAAATTAAAAAGCCACGCATTTAAAAGCAATAAAGAAAATGCCTATTTTCCAAAAATAACCCATGGGATCTAGTGTCTTGAGGTATTTTTAGAGATGTGCAGGATTCAGATCATTTAGACGAACAACAAAACACTCCACAGTAGCATATCAACGGATAAAACATTGCAAAGAACAGAAAACTCTGGAAGTACAAAAACCAACTGCTGTTGAGACCAAAACTTCCCTTTGGGGAGTCATGTCACAATTATCTGTTAGGGGCTTCTCAAGCCTCCCTCTGAAGCATATGGTATTAGCCCCTCCTGGAAATAGGATAGCGAAAAACCTTGACCATATTCCCTAGCTATTAATAGTTGCTTTGATTTCCCACAGACTTAAAAGAGGATAGAGTAATTTGACTCCAGCTCCTATTAGCCAGGTTCCTCTTTTAATTTTTATTATAATTTTTTTATCCGCTTCAGTGGACATTTTCCTGAAGTAAGGAGTGTGGGTCCATGACCTTTGTAAATATCTCTGCCATGTGACAGTGATTGTTCTGATAATTATTCATTATTCAAGACTATAAGAATAATTACCGCTTTCAAATACCCTGGAAATCATAAATGCCTATATCATGGCTATCCTTAGGCAGGCTTCCGGAACGCTCTTTTCAAATGGAGAATTTTGACAAATTTGTTTTCTCCTGCCCTGAATTCATTTATCTTAAAAAGCACAAGGGTGGTCATTTTTTACTTGAGCAGATCTTACCTAGTTTTCAGGTAGGGCACTCACTTATGGAGTGGGTGGGAGTCCAAGGACTGGGAGTCAGTTGCATCCAAGAGATAATGGATGGAAAAAAAATTAAGTGTGAATAAGTATGCAAGATAATACACACTGTAAATGGGGCATGCAATTTTAAAATAAAGCCCTAAAATTCTGCTGCTCAGGCTATTGTTAATTAGATCATTTAAATCTATTAAAAATAACTAGTGAATTCAATCTGTTCCCTTTTCTATGCTTTATTTCTGTTGATGATTTCTTGTAAAAGTAAAATGATCTCACAGTTATATGATTGTTCTACCCGTTAGTCTAGATGCATTGTATAAAATATAATGCAGTACAGATGTCAACCTAAGAACTAAATAGCTTATATTTCTAAAGAACCATGAAAAAATATTAACACTATAGAAACAATGGTTCAGTAATTACTTTTTGCTGTGGAGTGAGGTTAGGCATTTATCCTTATAGATCCCTAATACACTTAAAGTCAGCACTGCCCCTGTGGTCCTTTTACCTTTGTTGATAAATGTATTGTACAGGATACCTTGTATGACCACTACAGTATTTGAGGTCATGCTAGGCTGTTAGCACAAATGGTGTGAACAATAGTTTATATGCCACTTAACTCCTTGGGAGAAACAGTTAACCTTGCCAGAGAGGACAGATCAGTCATGTATAGTTATTAAAGTCTAGAAGGTTTTGTTATGCTCTGAAATACTTTTACAGAACTACAATACTCTGGTACGAGCTCTACCAAGCAGGGAAGTGACAAAGTCAACAATTACCTTTGCTATCATTGAAAGGGATATTCAAAGTTTTCAAAAAAAGATTTTCACAGACTTACTTTATGAAGCAGACACAAACAAATTTTAATATATTTAATCACTAGGCTTGCTGAACCACACCAACCAGTTAACGATAGAGCCACTCTTTTAAAATAGTTTGAGTTTACCAAAAAAAGTTGTGATTTTGGTGGCCTTGAATGGGCAGTCAGCAATAAAAAAACTAGATCTCCTTGATTACAGTTTTCAAAATCATGCTGAAACAACATAAATGACACAGATGGCCATCACAATTGAATTTTATTTAAAACATAAACCATAAAAAGCACCTTCCAAGCAAATATCCTTTCTCAGATTTTCTTATTAATAGAAAGGACAAGGTGAACAAAGAATAAAACCCAGTAGGAGATTAGTACGGACTTATCAGGTACTCTACATACAGATGGCAATGACACTGCTGTTAACACAGGCGGAACCAGTTTCATGACATAGTAAGCTGTTCCTGCATTTTTGTTTATTCTGATGAACTGATTGTCAGATCCAGCTGATTTTTGGCACTTCTAGAAAACATAGAGCTCAAGGCAGCTCAGGTTCAGATAGCCTCATCCATTTCCAGTTCAGGCACATAAGCCTGTCAGTCCATGTATCTGCATATGTTTTTGTACTTATCCAAACATCATTAACCACCACTGAATCTTTAAAATTTTAGGGTTAACTCAGAATGCCGGTTCAGCTGTCTTAGTCTGGCCTGCATTTTCTATACAACACACTCAATAGCTTCCTCTCCTGAAGTTCTGGTTTAGCATCCCTGTATGCAAACAAACAGGTGCTACTTGGATAAAAGGCACCCAGCTAGGGTTTGAGGTTACGGAGGACAGGTCACTTCCCTTCACCAGTCAATATCTGCTGCATGGCACATCACACATCCATGCTGCTCTGCTTCTACCCTTTCCTCCCAGACATATCCTCAAGTGGATGTCTCTCTGACTCTGCCTGGACTGCTGATTCCTAATTCTACACTGAGGTGGCAAAGACTAACTCAGCCTTGGGGAAGATCCTTCCACTGACACCTGTGCAAGCACTGGACCCCCCAGCACCACACCAGCCTTCATGTCCCATCAGGAAACTCAGCTGTGTTCTAGGGTAGGTGGGAACAAACACGCTCCGGAATGAGCATTTGGAGGAAAAAACACTTCTAGGTGTGGATTCAAATACATGCCTTCATGGATGGATTTAGTTGTCTACGTACAGGGTTTGCTACCAAGAACTGTTACCTCATTAAGTAAGAATATTTACTATGTCTTCAAGAGAGGGACATGGAGAACAGTGAGAACAGTAAGAAATCAGTTTCCTACCACTGCCTTTTAAAATCTCCTAACTAGCAAAATTAAACCATGTCTCTTTATTTATTTATTGCTCTTGTAAAAAGATTAATGGGGATGTGATTCCTTCAGGCTTTTACATATAACCCCATCACACAAAGAACAAAATTATACAGTGCAGCAAACGAACTAAATTAGCTACATTTATTTAAATAACTGCTATGGAGGAAACAATAAATCAACAAGAATCCTCACAAAAATGTGTTTACAAAGTGTCTTGTAATTTGTTTTAGCAAGGACACAGACTTCTAGCTCTTAGCTAAGCTTGCTTCTAACAGTCTATTATCATATCAACTGTTAATGAGTGTTTGCTATAGAAAAGCATTCCTAGCAAAAAAGACTATGTGTAACTTCTGCCTTACTGTCTTTTAAGACATGGCTGGCAACCCTACATGAAATAGATTTTCCTAACAAACATTTTGTCAAAGGCTTCTAATAACTTGGGAGACAATCAAAATTAACTGACAGTGCTTTGTTAAATCAGAAAAAGAGGTTATCTGAATGGTCATAATCATGCAATTATCTCATCTTCACTGTATTTCAAAAGGCTGTATCTATATCTAGTCCTATATTAGGAGTGAGTAGGGGGAGCTCTAATGCTGAACCTGTGATGTATTCATAAATCAGTACTTTCAGAGCCTGTCATGGGCTCCATAATGAGGGTCATTATTCAGGCAGAGTGTCAAAACTACTATCAAAGGACCTTCTCAGAATCACAATCATTCTGTTTCTTGTTAAATAAGCAATGTAGTACACAAAAATGGCAAACAAGAAGCAGGTCAATTTGATACAGTATGAGGGCACAGAGACCTCTAGAGTAATTTACCCTCTGGGAATTCTGATGGCTTGTGAGATAAATTATATACACCCTCAGAAAAGATTAATGGTAATAAAATCCCAGGAATATTTTCAGAAAAAAATATCCATATGTACATATGGCAACTTCAGTAACAAAGAAGACATTTTCTACAGCGGAACACTTAAAGAAAATTATTATTAGAACTGCAAGTAGCTCTCTGGAAAGCTACTAAATCTTATTACAAAGTTGGCAGCATTCTGTGGCAATACCTTATTTCGATTTGCTGAAAGAGTGTATTTAACAAATACCTACAGTTTTTCTGAATTAAAAAGAAAGGGGATAAAGGGGACAAAAAGGAAAGACAAACTATCAAAAATGGATTTACTGAGACAGGGTATTATTGACTTCATTTCATTATAAGCAATAGGAGATACAAGAGGAATTATTAACAGAACGTCATCTGGACATTTGACCACAATGGCAATAAATGCAAATTATTTGTAAGTGATTGAAGGCTGTATTCAAATTACATAGCATAGGTGCCTAAATTAGGCGCTGGCATTACTTCCCTCCTTTCACTTTAGGGAACAAGACTGTAATAACCCTACATGCGAAGTAGTCTGAATTGCTCATTCTCCCTTGAACTAAAACATTACATTAGTAATGGGTAAATTAGGCACCAGTGAAGGCAGTCTAAATTCTGGCTCAAGATGACTTCTAGATACTACACTGGCCAATAATTTTGGGATTAATAGTCAACCTCTTCTGACACCAGTGAAGTTCAGTGTCTCAGAAAATTAGACTTAAGCAAAAGCTCTTCATTTTTCCTTGTCAATTAGGTATCTGTGTTGAGTGTATGTATGATATCAGTTTATAATATACATATATATTATACATATACACATATATATGTATGTATGTAATACCATGGGTATGTTCATATACAACATAACTCTGAAACAGCAAAATACTGTAGGGCAGAAATTTGACTGCAGTCTCTTTATGTAGTGCTTCTTATTCGACTGGGACGAGGCTTTTCCTAAGGCTTTTCCTAAGAAACAGTAAAATAGACTTAAGCAGAATTTAGTGTGGTCCATGCCCTTATGCAGTCATGGTCTTCAGAGATGGATGTCCAGAGGTCTGTTTGTAGGTGCAGATTCAGATACAATTTAAATACTAATTGTGGCACAGACGTTCTCCTGTGCTCCACAGAGCACTGTTGACTTCAACAGGGCTTTTCTACCAGTAGGAAGTTCCTGGAGAAATGCCACAAGTGCACCTAATACCAGTTATGGAGTCTGAGACTTTCAAGTGAGTTTCTAGGTACCCATAGCTTTTGAAACTCAGCTATCTTGCATAGTTGCCCTATTACTATTTTTGACTCTTAACTTTTTTGTTTAATTTCTACAATTCAGTCATGTAGATATATGTATCCACATGCACACTTATATAGCATAACTTTATGAAACAGACTGACAGCAATTTTTGTATCCCCTTAAAACCAATAAATAAATAGTAGGTCAGAAGATATGCCTGCTCCTCTCACATTACCCTTATTAAACAGCAAGGTGAGAAGTAGATTAAAAAACAGTCCCACTAAGTGCCTCATAAATCCCTCAGCTTCACTTTACTAAACTGAATTTTTTCTGACAATAAATCCTACCTTGTCTAGACTTATTGTTTAAGTAAATTTGTATCTGTGGAATAATCAAAAGCAAACCAATTATATTCAGGCATCCTTTTTATCCATCTGTTTGGATATAACTGTCTATTAAATGGTGTTTGCATATGAAGCAATGTTCTATTGTATGCATAGGTACTCAATTATTTAGATTATACATTTGAATAAACTGTGCTGTTAAAGGAGTACCCTTGTAATGTAGGACAATTACATTTTTCTAGCACAGTTTACAGGTTATTAAACTAATATCAATTTGGCCAACACAGCTGGATATAGGATCCTAACCTTCACCTATGAATGTTCTTTTCTTTAGGGGTACATTTTACCCCTACAATTATCAGTCATTGTTAGTCACTTCAAATTATATCAAATTATGTAAAAGGGTTATAGAAAAAGGCTTGTGTGAATAGAAACTAAAAAAAAAAAAATTAATTTCACACTGAAGACCATGCATTAAAATGTAGGTTAGCTTAATGCAGCTATAAAAGTCCTGTCTATACACCTGATGGGTCACTCTAAAATGTGCCCTGTCCATAAGCAAATCACTCTGTCTGGCCAGCATAAGAAAATAATACTGCATTGAGTCATACTGTGAAAAAGGAGTTCACTGAATATCTCATCTTCCTACCAATCAGGGAGCGATTATCACTCTTTTTCCAAAGGAGAATACAGTTGTCTTTATGTTGAGGAAAAAAAAAGAAATCAAAGAACATTAAACACACAGAAAATGGTGTGTGTCTGTCAGTCCTTGAAATAAGTTTTCAGTGACTAATTATGAATATCTATTTTGAAGTGGGGTGAAGAAATAGAGGGAAAGAGATATGTAATAAAATAACCTCACAGCTTCATCATTCTGGGTATATTCCTCTGCCTTGTACCTTGTAGAAGGTATACTTTGCACATGTACAAACTGACTTTAAAATGGAGTCTGTTCTTTTGCATCTGTTATACACCTGCATGTTCAAAGGGGCAGAACAGATATTTATGATGATCATCTATCAGCGAAGCCATGCTGAGAATCTGGAGCTGTGTAGTGTTTGTCCAGTTTGCACTTTTGCTAATGTTCTTTGCTGAATATCCTTTCTGTTCTTCTCTTTGACCATCATTATACCTGGAAGCAAGAGAAGGCACAAAACCTGAGTTTGTCTTGCAAGAACTAATCTCCGGAGACTCCTCCACAGTCAATGTAGGTAGATAAGCTCTGCTGAGAGTGAGTCAGAGCATCTAAAATGAGTTTCTTACTCTAAATCACCCTCAAGAAAATCTTATCTATCTCCATGGATTATTTGGAGACTCAGTGGGTAGCAATGGCCAATACAATTTGAATTTTTCACCATCTTGAGATCAAACAAAGTATCATGATACTGCTAAATATCATTATACTATTCAGTTAAAGGGAATTAATGAATAAAATATCCATACAGTCAAAACCAATAACACTGTACAGAGTGAACAGCCCACTTAACCTCAGAATGGCATAGATTTGTGTGTGACCCCATGGTTGTGCAATTTGTCATTTTTCCAACGTACCACAGAATGTATCTTCTTTTTCATGAAACTGTTTGCTCTGCCTATAGCTGATGGTCATTTTACTTTGCTTGACCTAAGCTGTTCTCCTTAGTGATTTTCCTCCAAAAGAACAGTTTAGTGGATGCTGAGAGTGTTCGCTGCCGCTGGATTTCACAGGGGAAGCTGGAAAACCTAGCAAACAATTTGCTAGAAGTCTAGACTAACAAGACTAGTAAGCTGCTTTGGAAATTGTACAATGACTCCAAACCAAGATGGACTTTTTCCTAGTAGTAGGAGCACCTAGTACCTGTGAATTTACCTGCAAGCAGCTGACAAACACTGTGAGAAACCAGATCCACAGATACCTAGGGAAAAGCTGCTGAAGTGTTTGTCTAGGAAGTTAGAAAATACTGGCTGACCACTTCCCTCTTTCCTTCAGCTAAAAGTTGCTCAGGTTCTTCTGGGCTTGGGTATGGATCTGCATAAAACTGTCTTGTTTCCTTCCCTGCTGGTTCCACAGAGGACTGGAAATGCTGTTGCCCGATGCTCTATGCAGTGATGACTGGCTGCCAGCACAGCACAGCTCAGGGAACGGCAAGGTGTTGCTTGGCCTGTGTTGGGAATATTGCAGGGGAAGAAGACACATTGCAGATTTTGGGCTGAGGTCTGGCTAAATCTACAGCAATATCCAGAGGCAGAGCTCTGCTAGTTCACTTTGGCTTTGTGCCATCCAGTGTGAAAGCAGAGATACTTCTAACTGAGATTCATCTTGAAGACCTTTTTATCCATTTAGCCATACAGTCATGCCAGGGGACACGAAATTCCAGTAGTATCTTCCCAACTGCCAAGTGGAATTCAGAAGAACCAATAGGACCCTCAGGAGCAAAGGAAAACTGTCTTCTGTAATATTAACACACATTGACTGAGACCTTCAAAGTTATCATGGTTCCCTTGGAGTTACGAGTGCAGAGCCCATGCTCTGATTTGAAGACCAAAGTGATGAACAAAGGGACCAAAGCTTCCACAATACCTCCCTCTCCATGGCTGTAAGAGGGCAGCTGGTGGGGAAAGCTGGCACCAAAGGCTGTCATGCAGAGCCACTAACAAGGTGGCCTAGCCCCCTGAGAACATAGGAAAGTCATGTGAGGAAGTCACACCACAATTTTTGTGGCTAATTGTCATTTCATTGCCAATCAAGTAACCTACAGGCTTTCAAGGTCCAAAAGCATTTTGATTATTTTTCCCATCAGGAGGAAATACAAAATGGTGTGAGAATATCATGCAATATATGTTATTTTTAATAGAACTATGAACGCGCATATATGAATTGCTGAAAAACTTTTCAAATTTAAAAGTTTTAATGTTCTAAATGAGACTGAAAATTCAATAATCACTGGCTGGTCACATTTGGTTTATATATCCTTCTATCTTCATTAATGATACTTTGAAATGTGCCTTGGTAGATGGTGCAATGTATTTTACAAATTTTGTGCTTAGAACTACTGTTTCTCCCCCCCCACCCCCCTAATTTTTTTTTTCTTCCAACTTTTAGGGTACAGAATGGAAATAATAATGTAAAACTTGAAGGCTTTCTTTCATAGGTACATTTGAAGATGGAGGTCCTATCTGAAAGGCTTCTGAACCAGAAATACTCCCAGCAAACTTTTCAATCTCAGCTTCATCTCTTCTGCATTTGAACAATAAGATAAAAATAAGTACATGCACACTCAAATGAGCTAGGTGTGTCTGTTTGGTTAAATTCCGCTATGTATAATTTTTTTCCCTTTGATAGAAGCTAGAGTTTTAGTACAAAATTACTCTTGACTCTTGCCAGCCATTCCACCATAACCCTTCAGTTGCACACGTACTTTGCTCCCTCGAGGTCACTTGTAATTGGCCTTTTTTCCTTTGTGTTTGGTAACCTTCCAGTTTTCTGCAAGCCTGTGCACAACTGAATTGACACTAAAGAAAGAGAGGATAAAGGCAGACCTGAAGTCTGTGCAGAGCGTAGGTAGGGACTTGTGTTCCTGAATACAAGTGGGTCAAAAAATACATTCTCAGAAGCTGCTGAGAGACCTGGTCCAGGGTATTATACTACTCCCAAGGAGTTGCACTTTTTGAAATATGTCAGAAACTCTACTACTGTGAAGAGAATGTAGAAATACTCTGTAAACCAGCTGTGATAAACCACTGCTTAGTAGACACTGCAGACATATATGGGCAAAGATCTGCAGGCAGGAGTCCTGTTGTTTCTAAGACCTCTTCTGTGAGAGCTGTTGGCAACACCCCCAGCCATCACAGTACGATGCCAGCCTTTCTGCCAAACGGCCTGCGTGATGGCTTGGAAATAGCTTAAAAGCTGCAGATATTCTGAGATGAACCTCCCCCTCTGTACTCCCCCGCCTCCCGGACACACACTGTGCAATTTTTTTTTTACATGCAAACGGAGGATATGGGCCTTAGGGACCTATTCATGAATAACTTATACAATGTTTATATGAGGATTTTTAGGTAGTTTGCTCAGAAGTGTTTTGAATTGGCTGCCTGAAAATGGTATTCATAATAATGAGCTTTTCTGAGCAAAACAGGACGCTGCAACATGTAGGGGTCTGCGGTCTGAAGGAGAAGCTGAGAAGCAACAATCAAGCACGAGTGGGGACACCACCAGGCAGGCAAAAGAAAAGCATTAGGAGGGATACGAAGCAGCACAGGAAGCTTGCACAAAATGCAAGCTGTTACTCACTGTTAATTGTCCAAATGCCTTGGGTGTTGCTGGTTATTTCCTCTGAATTCAGCATGAGGTGATTAAAAAGTCAATCAGCAAAGACTGAAAAAAATGCAGACCCAAATGGTACAAAAACAATAAAGCAGGAAACATGCTTAATCACCCATGGCCGATAAGGTTGGACTAGATGATCCCTGAGGTCCCTTCCGACCTGTGATTCTGTGAACCCCATCTTTCCTTTTTGTCAGCCAACTTTCTGGTACATTGATGGTGTCCCCATCGTTTTTTCTTACCTATGCCCTTCCTTATGTTCCCCAAAAGGCATCAAATTAAAAAAGGCAACATCAGGTATCCATAAACTCTCTTTTCCTTGTCCTTACTTTTTCTGATTACAATATTTTTTTGTTTCTTTTTTTTTTTTTTTTTTTAATTTCACTTTCCACAATTTTCATTCCACCATAAGAAGTGGGGTGAGAAGAGAGGGGATAGCTGTGGGTGAGATTCTTGTAGCTGGAACGCATACCATTACAATTGCTGTGTCAACAGTTTTGCCACCTGAGGCAATAAGGTACTTTGTGAACATGAGCTCCACCTGTGACCAGCTGGAGTAGAGACCACCTCAGAGGTCAAAAAGGTGGTGGGCTGCACGTGATTGGTGTTCACAGAACCCTTTTGCAAATAGAAATCAGAAAGGATGCAGAAAGCAACTTTTTCTTTTCCTCTCTTCTTTTAGTCACAGACCTTATGGTATCATGAAATGGACCTAAACAAATCTCTCCCACAAATCTTCCCTCCCAAAAGTAGCCATAATGAGAAAAGCCACTTCTCATTCTGTTGCTCTGGTTTTTTTCTCCTCAGGAGAAAGAGGTCAAAAAGGAACACTGCTCCTTAAGTTGCAGCCCTGGCTGCTGTAAGGTAGACATGATTTACAGTGCTGTATGACATATAATCTGTCAGACACCCATTTCAACCTGCACAGGCTAGTGATTTGCATTCATATAGGTAAACTATTGCTGTAAAGGAAAAAGAGCTCACTTTAGACAAACCTAGCGAAACTTTCTGCAATGAAATGTTAGAGAATTGCTGTGCAATCTTGGGTAATCATGTAAAATTTGGTAGACACACTGCACAGACTTAAATTTCTGACGTGTTAGCAAACACAATGTTCTCAAACATCATCCTGCATTTGGTTCAAAAGTGATAAGTTGTAACCTGTATTCTATATATTACAACACTGATCAAAAAGAAAAAAGGGGAGGAAAAAAAGAAGAGCAGTAGGATAAAAAGCATGAAGAGTCTAAATATACTGCATATCCATATACTTCTGGGGAGCAGGCTAGAGAAACCCTGTTGAAAGAGCTCAGAAAATTCCAGAAGCTGAAATGCTCAGTGGCTGTGTTAGTAAATTTTAAAACAAAAAGCGTTTATTGAAAATAAGCTGCCTTGCTGATTCCATGTTCAGTCAGCTTCAAGTGCTGAGCCAATCCGAGGTCCAAGCAGAAAGGCTGTAAATTCATGCAAGAATTAAAACCATCTCTTTGGACTCTGCAGAGAATTGAAACAAGACCAAGACATGTGTCTGCTGTGAATACCTGTGCCCCATTGGAAGCAATCTTAACATTCACCATTTGGCCAGAAGCTGAAAAGACTAGTCAACTATTTACTCAGGGGCTGGAATGCTACTAACTATAAATATCTCCAGACTTTTTTTTGCCAACAAGCCTCTGAAATGGTGCCATGTGCTGCAGCTCTCAAAACTTCAGTGTCACACACATGTATATATTGGAGTGCTGCTAGAGAAATGGAGAAGCTGTCTGAAAGAAAATCACAGGGGGAACTCCTCACATCTGTGTTTTAAAATACAAAGCATATTAACACTTTTCATTTATTTACTTACTGAACAGCAACAAAAGTAGGAAAGCCTGTATAAAGAACATTCATTGTTTCATACCTAGTTTTGCTTTGTTTGTTTCAAAAACACATTTAAAACTATAGCAAAAGCGCACAGGTTTCTGTACATTAAGAAATATTTGTTAATAAATGGCATGGTATTCTACTTCAACACTGTTGCAAATACATTACCAACATCTATGTCTAAAACAGTAGCTCTGGGATTTAGCTTTTATAATATTCTGGGAAATGTCCTCAAGACATTGCATTTTCTTTCATTTTTCAAAGAAGTTTTGAGGTTCAGGAAAAGAAGCAGCCTATTATTGACTAAACATAACACTCCTCAACATCCCCTGCCATTACAGCAGCAGAAAAATTGGGAAAAAATTCTGAAGTGCATTGCAGTGCTTCATCAATGGGAATAAACCTCTGTCACCACAGCAAACTTCTGTCTAGTTTAGGTGTTTATTAGTAATTAAAACACTGTCTGAGCACAGTATTATAATATAATATTATACTATAATACTTGCACAGAATAAAAAATACAAGAATTCCAGAAACCAGATTCTTTACCCTTACTTTGGTATAGATTTCTTGGGAAGAGAAGGAAAGATTTTCTTGAAGAGCACTTCTTTATCTGAGCACTGCAATTTTTAACACCGAAACAATCTGTAACCTGAAGAGTGACTGTGAAGAGACTAGTTAAGTAGTCTGTACTTTCCTGAGGAGTCTTACTACCATGCAGGTACAATTTCACCTGAACTAAAACAGTAGAAAATCTCAGTAAGGAGCAAGGCTGGCAGATTCTTAAAAAGCAGCCAATGTTTATTCGAGTGAAAAAAAACCTGATGACAGCAACAACCCAGGTCACATATTCAGGATCCAATATCCAGTTCAAAACTCATATTCTGCTTCTTTTTCTTTGCCTTTTTTCTGTGTCTAATTAAGGAATCCTTGATTATTTTCTGCCAAAGTTCCATCTCAAACAAAATGAAGGGGACAGCTTCTGTGAAAGTCACAAAGACATCAGTGAAATTCAGAGCTTCCCGTTCACTTTGTAATGTTGTGGTTCAGGAGGCAAGTGAAGCACCAAATCTGATGCTGGCAGCCACCCATATGGTAAAGGAGAACTAGAATCCCCCAAATCCCTTTAAATATCTTACCAAGTGCTATTTTTAACATAAAGGTGAAGGATGCACTCTGAGAGAAGAATTCACTTCTTCATCAGACATAAGGCTGCTAACAAATCTGTCACCTCCACCCCTCCCACAACCACCAGTGTCACCATTTGCAGCTCCAGTGCCAGCAAATTCAGCGCCTCAATCATCTCTGATACTGCCCCTTCCATCATCAACACCAATGAATTTCTCACTATTAGTACTCCTGATACAAGTCTCACCAGCAGCCCTTTTAAACACCTTTGAGCCTCCCCTTCTCTCTCTCTCACATTGAAACATTTCAGCTGACAGTCTATTTTTTAAACACTCAGGTGCTGGCTTTTAAAGCATTTGATGTCTCTAGCATTTCAGCCCCTTCCTTCACACCTTCTGCTCATAGGGCCAAGTGATATGTGAGGAATTTCTTTAGGTTTCCAAAAAAAAAAATCCTTTGTTTTCTTTTCACAAGAATTCGCCTCATGCCTACGTTTAGCTGAAGCACAATGAAGAAAAATAAACTCTGTATATTATTATCAGAAAATATCAACACAGTGCATGCACTGAATTGCTGAAAGACAAAGGATTCATCAGTATTAAAAATGTGAAAACTGGAAATTTGCCAGAACAGCTTGCTTGCTAATTTAACCATTGAACACAGACCTTAAATTGCTGTTTGTGAGACTTCTACAAACATCAGAAGCATTTTTTCCCTTACTTATCTGCATGTATTTTTAAGTCAGAGAGTCGTTAGAAAAATTAATTATTATTTTTAGCTAAAAAATATGTACATCGCCCTTCTTGCTGAATATTAAGTCTTCTGTATAGCTCTTCCTATGAAATTGTAGAATAACAAAGTGAATCAATGAGGCTAAAATTAAATGGGAAGAACTAAATATACATTCCCCTTCAGCAGCTGTTTACATAAAGTGGACATTTCTTTCCTGTTTGTAAAAGCTGATCACAAACACGAGTACCTCAATCCATGCACATCTTTAGAATGAATTATGCATTTCCCTAATGGGCGTAAGAACCAGGAAAACAAGGTGCCATCATTAATTTGGAACACAATAAGTTCAAGGAAATTCATCTGTCCTAGTAAACTGAAAATCCTTGAAAACCCTGCATTAAATGTCAAAATCCACAAGATAACTCACCTTTGACTACAGGATAAGGCGGATCTGTGTCTCAATTTTGTTCTCTGTGCTCAGCAAATTTTACTTTGGTGTAAATAACACTCTTTTTTTAGAAACTGAAGTATTTGTATTTGTTCAGCACGTTGTTGGAGTCCATGCCACTTTGCAAGAAGATATTCTGTCTTTTAGAACTTCTCCCCAGAGCTTAATACTGCTACCTAGATCCCCGTATAATCGTTGGGGAGCATCAGAGCTCCTGTTTCAGGCTCTTTCTAGATTCAGGAATCTACATTTATGATCTTTAGTCAGATCACACTCAGAAGAATTTGGAGATGTGTTTTAAGTCTGTGGAGAAGATATTTGATTAGCCTTTGAGGAGAAGACTAACCAAAAGTCCTCAGAATACTTGGTGGTGTAAGATACCTTCAGTGTCACAGATTTGACACTCGTGTGTTTTTAAAATCAGGCAATTTTAACCTGTTTCAATCTGGGCCACTAGACAATAGTTTCCAAATGTCATTGACACTGAATTGAATAAGTCATCCAGCCTGGTAATATACGAAATAGGCCAAGAATTTGACTCTAACTATTTAGGTAGAAAGGACCCCAAGGGCAGGAAGAGGCAAAATATCATCTATCATCTCCTTCACCTTTTCACTGGACTCAGCTGTTCCCATGAACACTGAAAGCACAAGTTCTTATTTCTGCAAAAGTGGCTTATGATCAAGTCCAATAATACTATGCATACACTCATATAGTCTTGGCCTTATAGAAATATAGGGGGGGTTCAATTATGCCTTGAACCCTTTTATTTATTTATTCATTTAATACAGCATGCAGTCATCTGAGCTTGTCCCTCTTTTTTTTAGGACTTGGTTACACTTTGCATTTGATTTAAAATTATTACTTTAATGTCTTATCAACATGTGATGGTGAAAATTTTACAATGAGAAAATACAAAATCTGAGGTCCCATATTTCTTTGACTAGTGGAAGTGCAATACAGGAAGAAAGATCTGATGACTGGAGAAGCATAGGAAAAACAAACCAAGGGGGAGAGTGGGTGTTGATGAATTGAAGAAAATGGTAAATTCAGGAGACAATTTAGCCTGACAGTTCAATAGAACACTGGAAATACTAGCTTAATCCCATGTACAATTTTTATGAGTCACAACTAATTCCACCACTTTATAGAAGCAAATTCAAAGCTTGCTCAGAACCTGACATCCTGAGTTATTCACAGATATTGCTGATTGTCAGTAAATACAGCCTCAGAACAGTACTATCACTCACAAAATGATGCTCACCATCTGCAGTGTTTCAGGTTGACCTGTTGTTCCTGTAAAGGAAAACGTGCAAAACAGCTCTGTGGGATGTAAGGCTCTTTTGTCTGCTACGACATGACTGTCTCATGCGTTCTTTAAATGAACTGCATTTTCAAGTTGAATGGGGGATACCAACCGCTCCTGAAACTGGTTATCTGCGGAAGGTATACACACGTGTATGCAGCCTTGTGCTACAGACCCTCTGCACTAAAGTCCCATTAGAACCTGGTGCTCAAATATTACTTTCCCCCTCTTTTGTTTGGTCCGATATTCTTCGAATCTCACACTCAACAGGAAGTCATGTAGTTTTTGTATGAAGGTGATCTGTTCATGTGAAGAACCAATATCCCTATTCTTTATGGGCTAGGAGCAGGGTAAAGCAGTCCTGTATTTTCAGTTACCTTCCCAGAAGAAAAAAACAATGACCATAGGGCAAACTCAGACCTTTCTGTGTGTATCTTGACACCCAGTTGTGCCAGCTAACCTCAATTCTGACCCAAATTGTTACTTTTACCCAAGTTCCATTTTCCACTCCTCCATATTTGACCTGTCCCTTGAAAGGACAAAGGAGGACAAAGAAATCCAGCATATGTTGCAGTCATGGAGATAGTGCCTTCTCAACAAGGTTGACACTGTAGTGGGAGAGAAAGAGATAATACCCCAAAAGTAGGCTACTGATGCCAATGGGCCATTGCCCGTGTCTTTTTCTACCATAATCACAGTCAGACCAATCTCTCTAGTTTTGCCTAAAGGCACCTTCATGTTGCCAGAGAGTACCTTCTACACTGTCTCTGGGAGAGTGTGACTAATTTCCTTCTTGTTCATTGCCTTTTCACTGCACACACAGATTTTTGACAGCCTGTCCTAGATGATCTTCTAATTTGGTCTGGTTCCATACTACAGCTTGCTGGCCCATGAACCTCTGCTTCACTGTCATTCTCATAATCCCTCACAGCGACCACTTTATGGCTTGTCTTTGGTGCCCACTCAAATCTTCACATCCTCCAATGTGTTTAATGACCCAGGCTTACAAAAGATAACATCTATTCCAAATGTGATTCCTGCATATTAGCAATACTCCTTGCAAGCTAAGTTCCACCCAAATAAATCACTTTGCAGGATCAGGGAGTTAAGTTTTAACTGAATATCTACCAAATATAACTAACACCCTCTTCATTTCTCTAAGGGAGCTGATTCACCTTCATAACTCTTTCTGCTGTAGGCGTTCATTTACCATTCTGACATAATCTAGTGCCTCACTGCATGATGCTGATGATGTTTTTGTCAATGTGAAGAATGCAGTACAATTGTTGCAGAAATTGTCTAAGAAACTGAGACCTTAATATGTACCATCTGTTTTACAAAAAAGCTCAATGTGGTAATGCATTTGCAATACCAGAAGCAATATCTCTAAGACATGAAATGAACATATGCTGTCTAAGAGCCTTCAGGCTGACATTGAAAAAGAGAAAAGATAGTACTTCAAGGCAAATATTGTCCCAATAGAAAGACTGCCAGAACCAATATGGCTCAGTCTATTGACAAGTCTCTGGTGAACAACATCATATAAAGACATGCACATTGTTATGGGTTGTACAGCTCTATGCCCCATTTTTTCAGCTTGGGAAAAAAAAAAGTAGAGAACACCTTCACTGTCGCACTGGCTATTCTCCTGTTTCAGATCAACAGATGTTGTCAGATGAAGACATCCTATCCATTATTCTTTGATTAACTGGGTTGTTTTTTTTTAAACAAGTCAATGAAACTCACACTACCTTCATGCACTAGGTTAAGTAAGCAGGCTGCTTGGAAGGAAAGAAATAAAAGAAGCCTCTGCTTTTTAGTGTATTTTTTTTTTCATTCCTAAATTAATGCATTTTATGCATGAAGATATCTGTGATTCTGAAGCTAAAATGATATTGAAACTACGATAGCTAGTAATGAATTTTATACATACCAGAAGATACAGTAATTTTATTTTAAAGACTGTTATACTTAAAGGAAAAGAGCTAAGTTATTGTCCTGTCAGCCACACAGTTTATATCAATGTAATCTAAAATCTATATTCCTTTTATAGAAGACATAAACAAAAAACGCTATGTTACAGAAATGGGTACCTTTGGGTGATGTGTTATTTGCCTTCCCCTACTAAAAAAAATGTGACAAGTAGCCTCCTCTAATTTTCGCGAATCAGACACATTCTCTGAATATCACTCTTCTAAAAACCTTTTGGTTTGCCATATTTTTTGAGGGGCAGGAATAGATAAGGAATTTACTAAATATTTATATATTAAATATTTGGGTTTTCAAGCAATTTTTAATTAAAGTGGGGGGGTCTATTATACTATATATGGGAACTTGCTGCTGTCCATAATATCAATACCTTTCATGATGTAAAGGAATCTGGCAAGTTCTTTTTGAAGTTAATGGCAGGGTTCTTCCAGCAATAGTTACTTTAAAAATATTGTTTCAGAAATACTCATATGTTTTTTCTGCTTAGAACACTCAGTGATATTTAAAGATATTACTTGGTATGTGTACTAAGTAGACAAATTTTGAGGGTTTAGGTATTACTGCATTAGGGTTTTCTTGATGTCTTTAAAACTATACCGCCTTAAAAGTGAAGCAACTCACTGATAACATGGGCCCATGTTTGTAGACGTGGAACATACATGATGCAACTTAATGGCTTCACACCTAAAGATGGCTGCAACCTTATTGAATTCTTACAGGCAAACAAGGATTTGAGAAATCCACAGCATTTCTCCTGTGGATTTTATTAGTTCCACAGGAGGGAGTCTTTCTTCTACAGATTATAGATGCTACAAGCATGCTAAAGGAGCTTGTAAACAGTGCTTGAAGAAGCTACCCTTCTTTAGATCTCAGAAACTCTGCAGGAGGTAGCTCTACTACAGATCTCAGAAGCACAGGCTATTTTAAGTACAGTATAATTCTAATTAACTACACCACCAATTATGTCAAACAAGGGCAAAACCACTGACCTTTCACTAAAGGCAAAGCCAACAAAGCAGGATTTTTTTAAACTATGTGAGGGAGGAGGACCAAAGGAAGACCTCACATCACCATCACTGGAGACTGTGGTGGATACAGACATTACAAGAGTGGAGAAATCTGGTAGCTACCTAGATGCTTCTCTGTCATGTGGTCAATAGTGTGCTCTGTAATGGGAGGCTTTTTCCCCCAAAATCTGCCTGATGTTTGGTAACTTCCATGCATTAAAGAGTTTCAAGACCAAGGCAGTCGCTTCTTCCTATAAAGCCTTTTCTTTAATCAGAAAAATAAGCCAGTTTCATATACAAACCCTTTTTGAATATGTAAGTGAGAACCAGGAGAAAGCAAAACAAAACAATAGAAAACATCATCTGTTTAAAAAATAAATATCAGCAAAAGGCTTTGTTACTACACCTAGTCACAGCAGTAATTAATAATATAATTATTAGCAGTATACTGTATCTATAAAAAAACTGCAGATAGGCAAATGGAACATTGAACACTAAAGAGTGACAACTAGCTGTGGAACTTTTGGAGACTATTTTGAGATCCATAAAGCTTAGGATGCTTTCATATACTGAAACGATAATACAACTTTCAATATTTAGTAATTTCAGCCTTTTCAAGTATAATTTTCAATGTCCTGTTAACATTGTTTAAATGAACAGACAACTGTTTTGAGGCACCGTTTTATCTTAAATAACTTTCCTACTGCGAATATTCCAAACTCGGTGTAAAATAAATTTCAGACACCATCGGCAAAGCAGCTGAATGGACTATGTCGAAAAGCACATGATGAACGAATTTCCAATAAGTCCTACCATGAAAGCCTACAGTATAAAAAACAAGAAGATGATATATAATGCCTCCATCTATTATCTCCAACTGTTGCCCAAAACAAAAAACCCTTGTGAATATACAGCCTTTTACAAGCAGAACTTGGAGAACAAATGTTCCTTCTATCCATCATCTGAACTGCTGTCTAAGTGCGTCTATTTCTCTCCATTAAACATCAAGGGACCATAATCATTTAACAGGACTAGTGTAAAGGAGATTAGTCCAGGCACCTGTAAACCACAAGGGTTTAACAATTTGTCCATTAAAAGCTGGCCTCTTTATGTAAATAAGAAAAGGAACCTAGATCTGAAGATCCACTCTGCTACTCCTAGGCAATTTGGACTTCTTCTGGAAAACACCCCACCCCCCTCCTACATACTATAAGCAGAATAAGGACACTGGTCGTAAAATTTTATACATCTCAAGTAAAATACATGAAATCATTTCGGTGAGAAAGAGAGGGTAGAATTTGATCATCTGTTGAACAGAATTGACTGGAGAATGAGAAGAGGCACAGAGAAAAATGGAAGAAATAAATCAAATAATGGACAAGATTAAGTCCTCACTACCCCAAAACTCTGAGAGTGGGAATTCATCTCAGCTAACATCAACTGTTAGTGGTTAACAAGTTAGTTCTTTAAGCTAACCATCTAGGCTCCCTCTCTAATCAATGGAGAGAAATAGACACCTCCAGAGGATAATCAATCCTATCTATAATATATTTTAGGATGGAATAAATTAGCTCTGGAAGAGCGTAACTCTCCTCATTGACTGTGGTGAAAACACGGATGATTTGCTTAACCTGGATGCCTTTCTTTTAAACTGCTAAAGATAGATAAAATGCACAATTGCTTGCACTATGAGGAAGAGGTACAGGGCTTAAGCAAACTCTGCTGATCTTCCCCTTTGTTCTCCTCCCCCTCATTGCCATAAATATCTGCTTTGCTGACTGCCTTATCTATATTGTTAAAGAGTGGAGAATGTCTTCAATTTCTCTGACAATTTGATATCGTCTTATCCTCTGGTTTGCCAAAAGCTCATATTGCACAACATGCTGCAATTGCTGCTCTGAAATGCTTCATTTGAGTCTTGAACTGCAAGTGTTATTATCACAAATAACTGCTGTATGCCTTCCATTTTCAGTAGCACTGGGACTCTATGAGTGTGAGTCTGTTCAGACTCAGAGGAAAGTAATTTTTCTTTGGAAACCTAGACCAAAAGCTAAAACGACCCAAAAAATATAAATTACCACCTCCATCCCCAGCCCCCACCCCACAAAAAAAAAAAAAAAAAAAAAAAAGGCAGGACAGCACAGGAGGATGCCTGTCTATCTAGGGTACCTCTTTAGGCAAGGCAAACTGATAAGTAATTTGATGGTAAATATTAATTTGTACCAGAGGCTCATAGATAGAGCTCTTTCCAGGACAAAGAAAACCCAGATGGACCTATGAACCTGCAAATGCTGTGTAACAACATCCCTGGAAATAGGACAGATGCTCATTTGGTCTGAAAAGTTGTGGCTACACAGACTATAATGTGCGAAACATAGGACTGACAGACATGGTGTACGTAGTACAGTACTTGGAGAAGTTAGCATGGTTTCAAGAAAAAGCCCCTCCAAAGGGTATTCTAGATATGGGCAGCTAATACTTTCTCCAGCACATGTTTATGTAGAGAAAAGTAGAAATTAATAAAAGTATTGTAGAGAGAGGACCACGTACATAATCTCTAGTTTGGAATTGCTAGAAACATTAAAATAATTTAACACATTTCTTTAGGCATAGAGGGGATGAGGATTAAGAGTCTGTTCACCCTTGGATTAGTATTGCATGATCCAGCGTACAGTGGAAAAAAAGACATAACTGAAGGCCACACATAGGTCGCATCAGATTTGCAGTTATACTGGCTTTTGTATGCTATCATCATTCAGTCATTCCTATATATTTTGATGAAACCTTTAAAGCTGGGGGATACCACGAAATCTTTAAGTATCACTTTTTTCTTTTTAACTTCTGAAATTTTTTATTTTGTAGGACTGGTTTCCTTTTTCTTGGAAGCCCTTAGTTAAAAGTTGACTCATATACTTCCATTTTTCTTCACTATGTCTGTCACCACTGTTGTCACAACTACAGAAAAAAGGGGGAAAAAAAAGCTTTGTATTGGTTTTCACTTAAAAAGCAAGGATTGTCTGGGAAAGCATACACAACAAATGACATTTTTCTTCTAATGTGAAACCTGCATTTTGAAGATAATTTTCTTCAGATTTTCCTCTGATGAACTGAACTCTTGTTCTTCAACATCTGAATTTTATTATTTGTGATAATGAGCACTGTTGAGCATGTGGGAAGATTTAGATCAAGTGAGACAGCAAGCCAAACCTGAACCTTGACCTTCTCTTCCAGCCTCCTTCATGATGTGCTACCTAGTAGTTTTTATAAAACAGCTCATTTTTAAAATGATTTTTTTTTTTTTTGCTTTCCCCATTCAAGAATAACTAAAGAAAAATGAATTTATGTTGTTTCTGGTTTACAGCAAGGTACTTCACACATTTCTATGTATTGTGACTGGCCAGAATACAATTACCGTAGCTGTTGTTCATTCCATCACTGAGTATGTCTGACTTCTACAATGAACTGTAGTGGGTCAAATAGTGGTGACTAATAAGACTAATAAGACTTATTCTATGTTGGAGCTAACAAATCCTTTATCAGTACTTCAACCATTCTGCTTACGTGGCCTCATTGTTAAGATTATGCCTTTCATCTATGGGAACTAATCCCTTTCATATACAATTTTAGCAAGAAGCTTATAAAATGTGTATTAAAGCAGTATTGACTTGTCCAACAATAAAAAGTACAATTAGGCTTCCAACACAGAGCATTACTAATTTGCATAAAAACCTCTCTAACCCATTCCTTTTACTGCAGAATATAACCAAGAGGTTACATTCTGTACCACGCACCAGTAATTTACTGTAAAATCGGTAGATAGCTGTACCTGTGTAATAGTGTTCACTTTCTTTGTGTGAATCTTTTAAAAGTGAATTTACATGCCGAATGTATCAATAGGAAATAATATTAAAGATCATTACACTGAATGACCAAGTACAATGGGTTCCTTTGATAATATCCCATAATGCAATAACTCAAGACTTACTTATTGAGAGTACCTATCCTGATAGAGTCACGGGTAGGGTCACAATGTAGACTCAGTTTTATCATACTTTGCAGTTGCAATAGCTCATTTTCATAATGTACTATTTAAGCAAGAAGCTTATAAGAACTGTAGAAGAGTAATAATGACCAGTCTATGCATAAAATGTATAAATAGTTAGGCTTCCAACTCTAAGCATTTTCATCTAAGAAGATTACTTAATATCCCTTTTGCAAAATTTCTCATTTCCATAACCAAATAGGTGCTATTGTCTACTCACTCTCCAAGTACTACACCTCTTTGTAGCACTACAGGAATTTCTTTTCTGTGTGTACTCTGGAATATATTAAATTAGATTTGTAAAGTACATGCCAACTAGTAAATAATAGTAAGACATGATTCATATGGGGTTTAGACTCCCCAGAATTAGCTGAAAGAAAATCAGAAGGACAGACTACTTGCTATTAACTGCTTCTGCTACAGAAAGCACAGAAATTCCTCATGACTAGAGATGATTAGCCTCTCTTCACTTGCTTAATAAAGAACAGTATTTCCTTACCAAGGTAACACAAGGTGACATTGCCTCAGGTCACTGCAGGGCATGTCATATCATGTAACACAACATAACCTGATGTAACCTGATCCAACAGGCCATGTGCCTGTTGCCTATTTGTAGAAAATACTACTTTTTTTCAGAAGAGAGGACATGTCACCATAGATAACAAAACATTAGCGCTACCTTTTAGTCCAAAGCCTTCTGTGTTCACAATTAACTTGGAGTTTAAGTCTAAATCACAAGAAACAGGAGCAATTTCCTCTTCAGTTATTCAGTGTTGCCTATACTGACAAGGAAATTTCTATAGCTACCTTTTAGAGAAACAATCAGCAGAAGTTTATATTACAGAGAGTCTAAATATGCCCTGCAAAATTACACTCTCCCACCCCAAAAAAAACCCCACAGAAAGAACTGAACTCATCAAGACATTAAAACCACTAATCACTCCATTTTTACAGATCTCAGGAACATGTCATTCTGTTTGTTTCAATATCAGCACAATTCTCCACTATGGTCTCTATTTTGTTGATACATTTTACTATTGAATGATGGCATCTTTTAAAAGAATGACAATGGATTGTATTATAAATGTTAAATATACTTATTTATTCATTATTAAGCCAAGGAAACACTAATCTATAACAAAAACTTAAAACTGGTGTGTTACTGATCAAATGATCACGTAGCCAATGAACTTTTTAAAGTGTCTAATCTGAGCTGTCAGCATAAAGTGATTTTATTTTATAAAACCCCCATACATTTAAATACCTTAAGGCACTATTCTGAAACCTTAATCCTCTTGAACTCTTTGCTGAAATAAACACCAAGACCTAAGGAAAAATATTTTTAGAAATCAATTGTAAGAGAAAAATAAACTAACATTACTCCAAATTAACAAGTAAGCAGCCTAATTAAATTTTAACTGTGTTTGAAAGCCTTGCTGTGCTAATTAGATAAAGTAGTATAAATTTATCTCACATTCACATGTAATGAGGCACCAAATATAAAATAGAAAATTCATCCCAAATTTGCCTTATTTTGCAACTCAGGTAAGTAGGTGTTCTATAACTAATTTATTTCTAATAAGTCCCTCAAAGCCAAAAAGGAAGGAAGGAAGGAAGGAAGGAAGGAAGGAGGAAGGAAGGAAGGAAGGAAGGAAGGAAGGAAGGAAGGAAGGAAGGAAGGAAGGAAGGAAGGAAGGAAGGAAGGAAGGAAGGAAGGAAGGAAGGAAGGAAGGAAGGAAGGAAGGAAGGAAGGAAGGAAGGAAGGAAGGAAGGAAGAGAGAGAGAAAGAGAGAAGAAAGAGAGAAAGAGAGAAAGAAAGAGAGAAGGAAAGAAAGAGAGAAAGAGAGAAAGAGAGAAAGAGAGAAAGAAAGAAAGAAAGAGAGAAAGAAAGAAAGAAAGAAAGAGAGAAAGAAAGAAAGAAAGAAAGAAAGAAAGAAAGAAAGAAAGAGAGAAGAAGAAAGAAGAGAAAGAAAGAGAAAGAAGAAGAAAGAAGAAAGAAAGAAGAAAGAAAGAAAGAAAGAAAGAAAGAAGAAAGAAAGAAAGAAAGAAAGAAAGAAAGAAAGAAAGAAAGAAAGAAAGAAAGAAAGAAAGAAAGAAAGAAAGAAAGAAGAAAGAAAGAAAGAAAGAAAGAAAGAAAGAAAGAAAGAAAGAAAGAAAGAAAGAAGAAGAAAAGAAAGAAAGAAAGAAAGAAAGAAAGAAAGAAAGAAAGAAAGAAAGAAAGAAAGAAAGAAAAGAAAGAAAGAAAGAAAGAAAGAAAGAAAGAAAGAAGAAAGAAAGAAAGAAAGAAAGAAAGAAAGAAAGAAAGAAAGAAAGAAAGAAAGAAAGAAAGAAAGAAAGAAAGAAAGAAAGAAAGAAAGAAAGAAAGAAAGAAAGAAAGAAGAAAGAAAGAAAGAAAGAAAGAAAAAGAAAGAAAGAAAGAAAGAAAGAAAGAAAGAAAGAAAGAAAGAAAGAAAGAAAGAAAGAAAGAAAGAAAGAAAGAAAGAAAGAAAGAAAGAAGCTACCTTTTAATAAAGGTATTTGTTTGCCAGCATATCTAAGAAACAACAAATATCCACATAACTTTCTTGTTATAGCATTAGCCTTTCAAAGCTTCATCCCCTTCTCTTAAAGTAATTTTAGGGGAAGATGTCCTTCTTTCTTCCTTTTTATTTTAGAGTACCTATATGAGAGCTGTAGGAAGGATGATAATTCAATAAATAATGATTCTTATCATTACAAACATTCTTGCAGGGACAGCAAGTTCAAGACTTATGCTGCTTGTTCTTTTGTACTATGTCTTAAAAATCTGTATTTATTACAGCATTGTGTTTCAGCATTCTTTTTTATATATACATTACATATATTTATATAAGGATTGCCAATTACATAAATATAACTACAAACTAATATTTTACAGAAATTGAGATACCCAAGAACAGGAAACTCCTGTTGGGTATCCAAAATCCATTATTTTCATCTGGAGTTTATTGCCTTGGCAAGCAGGAGTGCGATAAGAAGAGGTTCAAAATTAGAGGGTGGTTTAAAAATATGGCTCTTTTTCAGCCTCACAGTACGCTCAAAAATCAGTGCTTAACAAATATGAGAACAATTGAAATAGCTAGATCTGAATGCTTTTTATATTTGAAGCAAATTTTAGTTACTGTATCTGAACACTTAATTTGATAAAGCTGCAATTTGAGTCTGAAATTCACATCCTAGGCATGTTTAGTTTAGAAACATTACATTAGTTTTAATCCTCAGCAGTGAAAACTTGCCACCATTCTATGCTGGTTGCAGTATACAAAGGCATGAGCAATACAATCACCTCAGAGGAAATGCTGCTTTACTATTTCCCCTTAGTTTGACCCTTGCTAGCATGCATGAATCAAATCAAGAGCTTGAAGATTTTGCAGACCTGGATTAACATATTTGCAAGGCTCTGTTGGATTTTCACAAAGAAAGCAGATATGGAAAGAAAAACTCTTTGTTGTTTATGGAAAGTCTGATAAACATGTGGTCAACACCTGGATTTTAAAGGGATTCTATTCCTTGCTCAATAAAAGTACAATAGCCACCTTCTGAGGCATTCAAACAATAAAACAAGATGATAGCAACAAAAAGAGCTGCCACATGTCGTTTTCTTCACCTCTTTGATTTTGTTTAATAACAATGAATCAACTTTTAAAAACAAAAGAGTAAAGTAACAGGTTAAAAAGAAAAATCCCTATAAAATGTGCATTAAAACATGGGAGCATATGTACCATGAGGCATATGTTTTCCTAATAAATATTTTATACTGTGAAAAAAACATATTGGTGAATGCATTTCCATATGACAGTGTTTTGCATCTTGGAAATGCCTGATAAACCTGCTGTATGTGAATGATACAAAATTAATGCTTACTAGAGTTTCTGTACATCCCACTGACCTCTGCAGGGTTAATGAGAGAAAATTCTGTCCTTTAAGCATAAAATATTGCTGTTTAGTAGAGGCAAATATATGCACAAGAAATTGCACTAAATTAGGATGGAATTCTTGCTACGTTTTCTGCCAGTATACATTAGAAGAAAGGCAAAAGGCATCTCCATACTAACACAGCTTTCAGTAATCAGGAGGTGCTTTGGCACAGCAGCCCTTTTGCAGTCACTGGACTGTTGTCCCTATTCAGCTTGTAGAGTGAATTGCATTTACTCTTTTTTTTTAATCTCTCTGAAGTACACAGCAAATATAACACTGCCACAGAAGTGTATGAGACCAGATGAGAAGACAACATGTGGCAGATCGAACTTCTTGGTCATCTTTTTACACACCAGTCATCATATCTCAAGACTGGTCAGCCCAACTGCTTTGGGGAGTGAAATACTCTCCCTCAAGGAAGAACGGGAGACTAGCTGCATTTTAGATATCTGACTTTTAATGTTTTGATGATAGGCAAGACAAATCCCATTCCAAAAGTCAGAACTGTGGGGCTTTCTTTTCACTTATGCCAAGGCATTCACCAGTCGGGCTCCCAACCAGCCAAATCTAGGAACTTGCAGGGATACACTACATCTTTCGTACAGAAATTGTCCTATGAGAAATGAGAAAAGGATGGTGAAATGCTTGCTTCCGCTCTATATTGAGGTTTAACTCTTTCCAAAATAGATCAGTTCGGCAAGCTTTTGTGGAACTGCAGTGCTATGTCTACAGAGGGAAAGAGGTGGTCTGAACTTCTTGTAAATAGCAGTAGTTTTAAGAGTTTATGTCTAAAAGGAACACAAGATATAATAACTTCAACTTCACTTGGAAAAAAAAAAGAAAAGCAGAATTTTAAATTTCAAATAGTATATTACTTCTAAAAGTCATATAGCATTTGTTGCTGATCAGGAAATTAGACATACAATTAGTATGTCTAATTGTAGTATCTTGTTGCCAACAGTTGCTAGAAAAAAATGTAAACAAGTAACAACTGAGTTACAGGTGAGGAAGTAAAACTCGGTGTCCTTTCCTGCTCTAGTCTACCATTTCTACGGTAATGAATATTTCCACTTAGTTAAAAATCTTGCATATATATACAAAAGAAAACCTGAATAAGAAAAAGGAGTGAATTTGTTACATTGTATGGCAACATATTTCTAGAGAGAATACATATATTTCAGCTAGTATTTTTCCTGTGCATTAACACCCTATTCAACTATAAATGCAAGTTACTTGCCTCACGTCAGGGTTTTAGTAGAGTGCGTTTTTGTTTCAGGTAGAGCTTCAAAACAACTAATTAGCAAAGTGAAAAAAAAGAAAGGCAATGTCCATCCGCTGAGGCAATGCTACCTATGAGCACTGAAGCAGCTCAGTTGCACCTCAAAGTACATTTGCATCACACTTTCAAATCTTATGGCCTGATCCTGCCACGCGCCAACGTGTTCTTTTCACACTGACTATATGGACAAAAGAACTCAGAGGGTTAGACCTTTATACATTTCATTGTTTACCTGACGTTTATCAATCTGAAACACTGGCTAACTTGAAAAAGCTCTATTATGGGGAAACACAAAGAACATGAATTTTCTTCTCTGCTATTAACAGATATCATTCACTTTTACTGTATACATCAAGCTGCCAAGTAACATATCTTTGTGAGCAGAATATTTGAATTAAGCAGCTTTCAACAAAGAAACTATATAGCTGCCAAAGGAACAATGATTTTTATTTCATGTTTAAAGAGGGGTTTACAGACTGAAGCAATCTTGGAAAAAGAAAAACTTTAATGGTAAAAAGATGTAGCTGGCTGTGGCAAAAGAATAGATGTAATTATTATGGGTTTGTTTTTAGAAGCTGTCTGCTTAGAAAAGTAAAAAACTCTTTGCTTTTGAAAACTTTGCCTTGTTTCTCAGATTTTGTGGTTTACTCCTGTTATAGACATATGTAAATTTATATGTAGGACATTATCTGAAGCAATAAAATATATTAAAAGAAAGAGGAATGATGGCATTGTCAAGTCTACATGTTAAAATGTCGTGAAACTGTTCTAAAACTTATGATTTTGTTAAAAATAACGAAAGTTTTAAGAAAGCAATTTTTACAGTTCTTTCGTTTGCGTTCTCACTTGTGAGCCTTACAAATGACTAAGGTGGCAAAGTCAATCTTTTCACACCAACTTTATAAGGTAGAAACATATTTTTTAGAAATGAAAGATGGCATTTTTATTCACTCCTTTGATTGCAGGTTTTGGTGCTATAGGAGAAAACACCATAAATATTGAGGGTTACCACCATGAAAACCAGTTAAAAGAAGAGAAATACCATGGCAGATTATGCCTGAGAAGCCGTACTGCAAAATACCTCATCTGGACCAAAAAGACATTGAAGTATAAATACTGTAGTAACATGGATGGCTTTGCAAGTATTTTCTGCCTTTTATGCTCAGTTATGGTTTATCCTGAGCAACTTTCTCTTCTTTCTTATAAGGTACATGAAATATATAGTCCCTTGGTTAAACTAGAAATCAAACTGAGTCGCATAATGCAGAACTAAATCAGGAACAAAAAGCTCTTAGAGTCGACTGCAGAATATTTACTTTTCTAAAGAGGGAGAGTGACTGCTCCTCAAGTTTGGACATGTTCAAGAGCTTTCCTGTTCTTGAAATCAGAGAGATTATTCTTCATATTCAGCATTTCAGGAAATAGTGAACGAGTCTCTAGAGTGCTAGTTGTCTCTGCAAAAGACAGACCAGAAATGTTGTCTATCTCTTCTAGAGGCATTGGAAATCTAACATTAGGTAGTAATTGAAAAGGTTGCCTCCATTTTATAATGTCTGAGAGATTTATCACACTAATGAAAGCAAAATATTCTCCCAGGCACATCAGCTACAATTTAATAAAGTTTTTTGTTTGTTTGCTTAAATAAATCAGTTGCTAAACCATAAGGCCTTGAATTAAATATAAGCTAAAGGCTGTCTTACATATGGATCCAGGACTGGAATCTCTCAGAACTTGGTCAGAAAGGGCTACAGTGAAAAGAAGGGAGGTGAGGGAAGGAGGGAAATCTGAGATCAATGAGCTTCCTGCTGGGGACGCCCAAAGTTTTAGACAGATGAGGAAGTCAAGGAGAAGAAGTGGAGGGACAATAGATAGCTCAAATTCTTGAACAAATTCTACTCAGAAAATATGGCTTGATTACAAAACTCAGAAACTTATTAATCCAAGAGTCCAGTCACGCTTCCCAGAGACATGCAGAGCAAATTTCTTGTAGAACTCTGCTTAGACAGGTTCTGAGAGTGTGTGTGGTCCTCTGTTCAGCTGGGCAAATTAATCTCTCTGTGGTAAGGGAAAATCACTAAAGTATGTGATTTTAACACAGGACAATAAAGTGACTCCAGAGTTTTATTCTAAACTTACTAACCGAAGCTCTCTTAATGTGATAAATGTTTATGGATTCTTCTAATTACAAGTCTGGTTTAAAGCTAAGACACTTAGAGAATACAGCTCTCTTTCATAAAGTTTCTGAGGTTTCCCTATAATAATCAATTACCATAATGAGTTTTTTTAAAGCTGCCATTTGTCACTTTCTTAAAATATATAAACTACCCAGTATAAAGATAAATAGCTAGAGCCAGTCTACCCTGAGGCCCTCTACCAAAGACGTCCATTAAATCAAAATCAACTGGGAAACCTGTTGGATTTTATTTCAAAGTCAATCCTGCTTGTGCTAAATAAAAATCTGCAGAAAACAAGTGTAACTTTATGGCAAGAAACACTGCTTTCATAGCAGAAATAAAAAAAAAAAAAGAAAAAGATATTGGTCTTAATCCTTGAAACTGAAGTCAACGTGGCTTGGAAGGAGAACATGTAACTACATAAATCTGAGACCTGTGTATGACAGGACTGGGGAAATCATATACCATCTCCTTTTAGTCCTGACTATACCTTTGATATCTGCCGCAATGTTTGAAGGTGGCCATAGTTTCAACAGCATTGTCATGGCAGGTTCCTTTGCTAGGCTCACCCTGCTGTAAACAACTTTGCTAGCTTTTGAGATCTGCACTGGTGAAACCAGGTAAAGCGTCCATACGCTGACTACTTCATCTCCCGTCAGCATGGCTTCATTCTTCTCACTCCTAAATTTAACATGCATAATTGCTTAGCAGTGATAATGTAATACCTTTGCTTTAAAGAACAGGGTTCACTTAGGGCACTGCTGCAGTACAGTCTAAGCAAATAATCCACAGGTATTCTTGGTACACACTGAGTTTTTAAAAATTTTCCTGGATCTTTGATCAGGCATATTTTATTGCATATATAGGCTCCTGAATCTCATACAAGGTATACCTTGTGTAAGTAAAAATTCCAACAGTCCAAGAGCCCAAACAAAATACAAAGTTGGAACAAAAACACTTTGCAAAACATGATTGCTGCTTTGTTGCTGGCAATCCTGGCAGAAATTGACAGTTAGGTCAGCAGGAGAACCAGTCTGGGTTTCTTTCATCAGGAGTCCTGTCAGAGAGTCAGAGAGGCTCATATTCTGTGAATGAAAAGAGGATTTTCATTTCCTTTCTTTTTTTTTTTTCTCCTGAAGAAGAAAATAAAAGGTAATGTATTGAAACAACAGGATACATCTGACACCCTGAAACTATTTGCATTTCACATCTAAGCCAATGCCACCCACGAAAATATGAGAAGATAATTACAGATGAACAAAGAGATACTTTGGCTTATGTATACTTACTTCAAATTTATACTGAACGAGGACCTCCAGGAAAAGGCAGCTGACAGTTCCTTTCAAAAGTCTGTAGTTCATGAGCACAACTACAATAAGACTGAATAATTTTTAGCACTCTTTGCTTAACAGAGGGTCTCTCTAAATGTATTTAATAAATACAATTTAAAAACATTGACAAAATTCACTATTTAGCTAGCAAGTAATAGTACAAGAACAGAGTAAGCTTTCAGGAGAATGGCTGTTTCTTCTAAGCATTGTGTAGTATATGACTGCTGTTCTCATTCTTTGAACTACAATGAGAATTTAGTGAGGATGTTTACATGCTATTAGCTCAGCAAGTGCCTGCTGTTACCCAGCTCTAAAGATTCTTGTCCCTCTTGCTCATGCAGGAGCACTTTGAATCCACTTAGCTGTACTATGTCCATCCAAAAGCCTGCAGGAGTACTGCCTGCCCTCTAATATAGGGCATGTTTAGAGCCATGCACCTGAGTAGGGTTACAGATGTGAAAAACAATGACAACACCATAGGATTGGTTGTACAATGTTGGTTTAATTTTGAGCAATCTTGGAATTTCTTCTGAAAAAGGGGTATGTTGTGTTGATCTCATTCTCCTTTCTCAACTGAAGACAATCTATTCTTTCAAATGTACAAGTGACCATGACACAGATCAGACACTCATGACATGGAATCTGCATTCCGTTGTGGGTCTATTCTGTTCTGATAGATCCAAAGATTTTGTAACCTATACTTGACTATCTTACAATTCCAAGTTGTTATTTTTCATGTAGTTCAGTGACTTACATATTAGATATGTCCTTTTTTTAGACAACTGTTATGTCATACATCTCCTTATCTTGTGTACACATGCAATTCTATATATATAGGCTTCTGCTCTTGAACAAAAATAATCTTTCCTTTATGAATTTAATTCTCCAAGAAGTTTATTCTACTGTCTTTTGTTCGTTACACAACACTGAACTGTCTGGCATTTTTTGGTTGTATACAGTTCTTAAATGAAGATTTTGAAAATATCTCACTGACTTACAAGTCTAAATTTCATTTTTAAAAATTACAGTGGCATTTCAAAAGATAAAGGACTAAATCATTTATCTTAGACAAGAGTGAGATGGTGTCTGTGCTTACTATAAAAATTTTGTATGCATTCAATGTCAAGCCCCAAAAAAACTTACCCTGATCTTATTTAGCCTGCCCCAAAAACTCTGCTGAATGGTTACTGTCAACAGTCTCCTACTTGCCATGTGCTCTGGTTAAAATTTATTTGTATGTTGCAGATTGCCAGTAGCAGAAGTTACCAGTGCCATTCCCACCACATTTTTGTTCCTGATTTTATTACCTTCTACTGCCCTTGATCACCACCTGGGGGAAAAAAAAAAGGCTGTTTCCTAGAAGAGGGCCACCAAACAAACATGTGGAAAGTGGGAATATTTACTCAAAGTTAAGGCTTATTGAGTCCATTTACAGGGCTCAAGCTAAGTGAGAGTAACTCCAATTAAAATCCTTATTGTAACATACCCAGAACATGCCTAAACCTGCATTTTCCTTGATTACGCATAAAGCCAAAGCTTACAAAACCTCTGAAATGTCCTTTCCTCTGATACGTGAAAGCACCCGTGGGTTTGAGCAATTCGGTGCCATGCAGCATATGTGCAAACCCCTATGGGATTCACAAACTATACGTTTCCCATACCACTTTCAGGACTTGATCCAATAAGGCAGTGTTTGCACAACTAAACTAAACATTCCTGGGCACTGAAACCCAATCATCCATATTGTTAAAAAGTTCGTTTGGCCTCAGCACAGTTTTGGTCCTGGCCAGCTAGAACTTGCTTTTGAAAACATTTGCCAGGCACAGTTAGGGAGCTACTCACAGACTATTCACAAGAGGCAGTCTGAGTGCAGCCATCCTGCTTTAAGAGCTAAGAGTTTGATAGTAGAGACACTTAACATTCTTCATCAACTTGGTGCCAAAATACACTCCCAACATCTTTAATTTACAAGTATGGATATAGCCTTAGAGTTTTCACAACATGTTTAATACAACAGGCTGTTGTGGTAATGGTAGCAAGGAAGGCATTGTCATTACTGCCATCCCAATGTGATTCATTACAAGACTGACTGAAAACTTATTTATAAGTTTTAGAAAGGATATTTAAAAATATAAATAGGAGTCCTAAATTAAAACATTAATTAATGTATTTTGACCAATACTGGACATGCCATGTATGACAATCTGCTCAGGTAATACAATTATGTCAGAAGTGGATTCAATCTTGAAGTATTGAATGATAAATCTGAATTGGTAGGAATCACCAGGAAGGCAAATGGACCCAGAGTCTGTTGAAATGAAAACCAGCTGTTGGCAGCAGTAGAATCTTTCACAGTTGCACAGAGAATATTTTCTTCATTTCAGTCAAATTGGTTCAATTACTAGCTCACTGAAAGGTGAGAAACTGGCTGGGAGTTAAAAAAATTATAAAGATTTGTTTTCTTTCTCTAGTCTATCGTTAAAACCAGGTGCAGGAGGATGAGATCTACTAATTCTAAAATCCTGGTGATTATGAGGGTAAAAAGGAAGTGGTTCAGTCCCCCTCTCTAGATAAGTCTGTAACCCTTGGCTCGGAGGTTCAGCTCTGTGATCCAAGGCTTAGTTTGATGCAGCACAACTCTGTGACCTCGGCTCAGTTTTACTGAGAAAATTGTTGTTTAAGGTGTGAGAAAATCCATGAGCTAAAACCATAAAAGATTAGTAAAGTAAAAGCACAGATAGAATTGAAACTCTTGAGATGGTGATAGCAGCTCCAGGATTCAAGAAGAAAAATCTTGTCATGGAAAGGTAAAAAACCCTAAGACAAAAAGCAAATAATGGGAAGTCAGCAACGCAGCAGCACTGAGGAGCAGCCCCTTCCCCAGAGCAATGCAGGCCTCTGCTTCTCTGCCTGATGGATCTCTAGGTACTCATCAGGTATCCTGAGAAAAGGAGGAGAGAGAACGTTCTACACTTTAGTCCAGCCACATGTAGTGCCTGATCTCTGCTATATGTATTAACCAGCAAATAACCATTGCATACTCTTAAAGTGTGTGCATCTTCTTTGCAGAGCTTCTTCCCACATGACAAAGGATGCCTGGACAAAAATTATCTAGCAACTGAGCGCTTCACATGGTTTAATGTACCAAACTAATATGCAAGTTTGTTAGATAAATTTATGTACTCCTTGTTTAGAAGCAAGTTAATGCTGTTTTATTAAAATTTAAAAATATGAACAATATTTGTGCTTCATTAAAAGAATAGTCTTCTCTGAAGGAATCAAGTATAAAGACATGATATTCATCCAGTTGAACCAAACTAGAAAGATAGAAACCACCATATATTAACATAATGGAAAAATCTATTACATTTAGCATAAATGCATATTAGCAGTAAATTTGCTCTAATAAATGTGCAAAATTTTCATATATCTAACTAGCTAGCAAAGTCATGCATCAAATACAAAAATACTTTAATGATGTATTTTAATTTTTACCAAACATTAGGAATCAATCTATCAAAATAAGCAAGTATGGATTCAAAACAATCCAAAACAGATTATTCAAATCAAATTTTTGAGAATGCAGGAATCTACTCTAGAATTTATCCAAGAGGAGGAATATTTCATGTAATTCTGTTCGCTGCAGAAATATGAACCTACAACCCCTAGAAAAATGCCTAACCACCAAGATGAGTCTACGTGGAAGGATAAGACATGAAAAAAATCAAACTTTAATTTCATCCTGCTGAAGTATAAACAGAATAAAATATTAATTGCATTAGAAAAGGCATTGGTTTGGATAAGTATGACTATGCCATTCACCTGGGAAAAATGAGGTTTACATTTCTGTCATGCTCCCACTTTTCTAAATTACTTCTCTAAAATTAAATACACCACCAGAAAATCACTACTATTGAAAATAGCACTGACCATCCTTGGGCTGTGGGGTTCTGGAGATTTTTTCTTAAACGCGTGTATCACACATGGAGATGGTTCAGGGCTATGAATCCTAGATTTCAAGTGGAGAAAAGCATTTCCTCACTACCTACAGCTGGATTCCCTGCTCCCAAAACACTGTTGTCTTCTATCTGGAAGATAATAACATAACATTGAAAATTATGATGTTGTTTCTGAATGTGGTATTAAAATGTGCTGAAATCCCAAAAGGGCTTAGGGTCTTACAGGATTTGTTTTCCCTACTTGAAAATTGAACTTAAATTCTTAAAACATTGAGGTCCAGATTCATAAAAGCACTACAAATTTAAGCTCAAAATCTTCAGTCCTTAAAAAACTGTGAATCCTCTGCTGCGTAACCATGAAAGCAGCTAAACATCACTGCTGTCTTACTTTTTTCCACATTAAATGGCTTTTGTTAAGATCTAAAAAAACCCTCCTCCGAACCAAAAAAGAAAATTAGATTGCAGGCCTGCTGTGTATCTGCAATTATGAACAGAGAATATATATATTATTATACCTTGTTAATTAAAGGATTTATGATTGGTTATTCTCTCTACCATCATCTTCCTATGTGGCCTTTCCTAAACCAATTAATCTCACTGAACCTTAGTTGAATTATAGGATGCATGTTTCACAAAGTTTCAGTGAAGTTAAACACATTACAGGTTTGGAGGTCGTTAGATAAGATTAGACAGGTAATTTACATACAGAAAGAAGGAAAGAAGCCTCGCTTTTGGCATGGTAAGCTCCTGTTGGGACATGTTATGATAACTACTTGCAGCTATGTTGCTTAAGTGTCCCTGGGAAGTTTGGAATTATGAATATAGATTGGTCTTTGACAGCAAAAGATATAATACAGTTTTGGTTTTAGTTTGATGCCATCTTTTCAGCTAAATATCTCATCTTCACTGGATTGTGTCTTCATATGAACAGCAATAGAGAAACAAAGAGGATGTGAAATAAATAGGCTCCTCTGTAAGACTGAATGGAAATCAACAAGGAAAGGAATTTGTGAACCATCTGCCTTTCTATGTAGCTGAAATTCTCTCAGGAAATAAGATCACAGTTAAATGAGAGAAGGGACGAAAAAGGAAATAAGAATTTATCAAGATCACAATTTTGAAGTATTATCTGCCACAAGCCAAGGAGAAGAAACTACCAACAGAAAAAAAAAGCAGTTGAGAGACTTCCCTGAGAAGAAGGAGAACACGTAGCATGGGAAAGAGTTAAGAAAGCTAAGGTAGAAGAGGTTTTCAGATTTTCAAAGACGTTGCCAATAATACATCCTCCTCACTTTTACAGATTATTTCTATTCCATAGTCTAGCACCTAGAGGAAAGTAACTGCTGACCCATGGTCTTACATCAACATTTGAAGGAATATTTTTAATAACGTAAAAACTAATAAATATATTGGAAACAGCAAACTGTTTGCCAGAACAGGAAACATTATCAATTACATTAAGATGAAAGTTTCTCTGAAAAACATATCAAGTAAGTCTCAATAAAGGAGCACAGATAATTTGATATTTAAGGTCAGTTTCAAAAGAGAAAGGCAACTTATTAGTAAGATCAAAACCAATTTTAAAACAAAAACCCGTCAATAGTATTTCCACATAGACCTTATACCAGGTTCGTAATTACAGTAGGCAAGTATTTAGATACTTTAGTATCTAAGACTGCTTTTGAGGCATAACGGAAACTAATTTCAAAGGTTCCACTCTGCATGACTAGCTTGTCATCGGGAAAAGGAGTCAAAGACAACTGGATACGATACTGACTCTGTCATTGCCTTGTAACCTGGCGGTTACAGGTACTGCATGCCTTATGCCTACTAGCTTGTTAGATTGCTTGAGCTTGGAAATGTTCTTGACTGGAATTTGGGGGGAGTGGGTAACTATGCACATAGAGACAACTGCTGAACTCAATTTTTTAATGTAGCCAGAAATAACACTGTGTTTACCATAGCCAATTAAATATGAGTGGATGTACCACATTTCATGTGGAAAAAAAACCCCAAAACATTCTAATGGAGATGCAAAACTGCAGGTGAAATAAGACTACAATAGCTGTTACAGCCCTCCATAGAAAAGGCCATACAATTGTGGACTAACTTAGGGTTAAAGATTGCAAGTTCAAAATGTATTTGACAAGAAAATGAAAGTATTCTACAGAACAAAATATATGCTTTGGCAATGACTTATACAGAACACTGGGCTTACAGAAAAAGCACTGGTCCAGATAAATAACTTCTTTATTTATGTCAAGAATTTTTAAAATGCTACATTTAATTTTAATATCATGATGAGAAGTATTTCTCCTGCTTGATAGGCCTCATTACACTACACTGAATATAGTGTTTGCCTTATTTAACAATTTTTATCAATCATTTAACAATGGATAATGCGCTCAATGTCGATAGAAATACAAGTAACAAAGGCACAAGGGTACAATCGAGTAGGAAAAACAATTTTTGTCTTAGAGCATGGTAATACAACTGCAGTGAAATAAGAAAATGTCTGCTGCTATAAAATGAAATATATAAGGACAGTAAGGGGAACCTTAATGAACGCTAGTTTTATTTTGTGAAAACTCTAAATGATTATGACTTTTATTATGCACTAGCTTATACTTTCTATTCTAAAGAAACCTGGGTGTGTCTAACACTTCTATTAATAAATAGGCCAGTCAAAATTTATGGGAACCTGCATACATCTCAATTCAGAAGAATAAACTGGAATTTGCCAGACAATGCTAATTCTATTTTGCCCAGGGAAGGCTATGTTTTTGGAGAGGTGAAATGAATCTAAAATATGCTTATTGAAGGTAAAATTATAACATAATGATGTGATGTGATGTGATGTGATAATATGATATGATGTGATAATATGATATGATATGATATGATATGATATAATATGATATGATATGATATAATGTGATATAGTATGATATAATATGATATAGTATGATATAGTTAATATAATATAATATAATATAGTATAATATAGTATAATATAGTATAATAGAATAGAATAGAATAGAATAGAATAGAATAGAATAGAATAGAATAGAATAGAATAGAATAGAATAGAATAGAATAGAATATATACATATGTGCCACCAAAAAGCTCTAAAAACAAAACTTCAGACTGATGAATTTAATATCCTAGCTAATGGTAAACTTAAAATTCTTCAATTACTTGGGCATTTACATTAAAAAACCGTTTCTATGTATAGGTAGCAATATTGATAATTCATTTAATCATATGCTTCTTTATTGAAAGGAAGAGCATGTTCAAGACTCTTCTCTGGCCTAAGAGAGATCTAAAGTAAGCATAAAGATTTTGTACGATACCATTCCACTGTTGCGGCAAGTTGCTAAGGTCACCAGTGCATAATGTAAGCGTTTGAGATGTGATGGCTGGCAATCTACTAAGTTGATCATAAAACTGTTTCTTAGAACTTCTTTAGCCTTGCAAAGTCAAATTGTAGTGTAGATGCCATCAGTCCTTTAAATCAATGTGCTCTAAAAATTCTGGATTATGTTTATCTCAACAACAAACAACCCACAATGACTTGTCTGTTAAGCTCTTATGATTCCATATGAATAATAAAAAATAATATAAATATTCAGCAACGATCTACCCTGGCAAATGGAATATTTTTGTTTTCCATTAGCTCTTTTAAACTAATTAATGAATTAATGAGTGAGAAGAAGCAATATCAGACCTCAGTAGACTGAAGTGAGGTCACTCCAGTGCCATTTCCAATTAATGTTAGCATTTTATATGCATTACATACTATTGAATGCTGAATCTTTGTGGGTTGGGAGTATTTCGTAGCTGGAACAAGGGACCAAGGACCTGGAGCTGGGCTGGTTCAATTCTTTGTTCTTCTACTGACTCACCTTGTCTCCTTGGGTGAGCCACCAAAGGTGGCAGCTACTAGTGTACCTACCTGGAGGAGTGATGTGAGGCATAATTAACTAATAGCTTTAAAGCACTGGGCTATAACCTGATGAAAGGAACAATAGAAGTACAAATCATGTTATTATTTTTTTAAAAATCTGCATATAAATAGATCACCATATTTGGAGGCTTGCAGATTTTTTTTTATTAAGCTACTGACAGCCAACGCTACTAGCTTGCCATGTGGAAGAACTACTAGAAAATAAAATGATTTGTGCAGCTAAGCAATAAAAGAGAGGTTTGTCTGTGGTAATTTTTCAAAATGTTGCATGGGGTTTTAACTATGTGACTCTTATTGACTTAAATGGGAGTCATGCAGCTAAAAACCCATACAACACTTTGAAAATGTATCCCTAAGTGTTTTGTCAATAATCGTATGTAAGTAATAAAATGGGATTCATTCTTTTCTACTCAAGACATATAAACATTATGTTTATATCAGCACAATTACTGACTTTCTGTAGCTTGATAGCTAGTCTTTAGTCATACTATAATTGGCATCCTGATCGCATAATGTCATTTTAATGTGTTCTTCAGAACACACATTATATTATTAGATTCTTGCTGTGAAAGAAGTGCAGAACAACTATATCATAAAAAACTGCAATAATGCTAACTCAAAAAATCATTCCCTATTCAAAATGCAATACAGATCAGTGTCTATCTGAGTAATAATTTTCTACAAACATTTCCAAATTGTAAAAACACAGCTAATATCTGGGAGAAAAATAGATCTGCTGTATACACTGAGAAAAAGAACATATGGAATGACTCTAAAGGGATTGTCTCAAGCAGTCAGAAGGGAGAATACTGCGCCCTCCCTGATTGATAGCTTATGCTTACGAAACATTTGCATACCAAAAAATCCTCTGTATTCTGATTGGATAATAACAGTTAACTATTTGGAAAAGTCCTGTATCTACGGTATGTCTCATTAGCTGCAGTCATTATTCACACCTCTGTTAACTGGCTGGTGCCCTTATCCTTTGGTGATTTTGAGAGGATAGACAAGCCAAATGCTGAGACTTGTAAAATGGATTATTCTTGTCATGGTTATTGAGGAACAATTATTACTCAATAATCAGTCTGCTATTTCTCATTGATTGCAAAGAAAATCCTGAGCTTAAGCTGACTCTCAAGCTATTAAAGATAATTCATAAAAAAGAAAGGAAAAAACCTGTTACACCAATGAATTCATGACATGTAAAGAAGAACATTTCAGAAGAAGAGGAACTTAAAAGGGTCAGTGAGGCCAGAGCTATAATAATGTGCTTAAAGTGGACATCTGGAGGAAAAGCCATGAAGATACCAGCTCACAGAAGAAGCGTTCACAGGGGTTAGCCACAACATAGTCATGAGAGGAGATTATAGACTATTTCACTGTTTAATAATACCATGTATGGAGTGATCACAATATTCTATTAAGATATTATCTCCAAGTAGATGTAGCTTTTATTTAGCTTATTGTGTAGCTTGTAAACAGAAAATATGAATCTTGGAATCATCATATTAAGTGATTTCTTTAGTAATGGGAAGTCAGAAGAATTACAAACTTACTTACCCACAAAGCTCTGCCAGTGTGTGTTAGCCTTGACCTGCCATTATAATCTGTTGCTTCTACTGAACAGAAGCTGCCAATTGTGTAGTTACGTGGTGATTTTATGAGGTAGACAAATACCTCCTAGAAAATACAATGAGATCACTACAAGAAGCTTATTGTGTTGGAAAGGCTTGATATTTTATGTGGCATTTCTTGGTAACTCAGAGTATAATGTCTCAGCATTGTAAAAACAAAACGTAGAGAAATTATTAACGAAAGAATAGGCCTCATTATATTACTTTCAGTATATTGGTTGAACTGTTATCATATATGGATCTATTCTTACAGATGTGTGGAAGATGAAGGATGCTTGTCTGAGTATAAAGCAAGTGCGGACCTATGCTTTTACTTCCTAGACAAAAAAAAAAAAAAAAAAAAGAAGATTGTGAAAACCTTAACAGCTGCAGTAAGCAACATTACATTAATAGAGATGGTCATTAATATTTGGTGTGATTTCTGAGATTTGATTATATTTCAATTCTCAAGTCATTGACATATCCCCTCAGATAAACAATTATTTTTTATCTGGGAATTTCCATTACTTTTCAAGCATAACTGTCAATAAAATGCAAAAAAAAACTTGTGAAGAATTAGATCCTATGACTACAAGGTGAATGCTGTAAATACATGGATATTGCACTATTGAAACATCCAGATTTCTTATTTAAGCCTGCACTAACAGACTCAGGGGATCAAAACAGAAAGGTTTCATCTAGTGCTGGTTTTATCTCCCTGGGCTTCATGTATAGTGCAGGCAAGGCACTTCACCAAAAAATACCAACAACAAAACCAAGTTCTTCCTCCAAACCTTTCTTGCAAATCGTTTATTCCATTCTAATATCTGTATCTCATCTTTGTGTCTATAGGCAGGATAAGCAGTGCTGAAGATACACTAGCCTTGTATTTCTGCCAACACTTTGACAAAGTCTAAAAGTAGTTTCCAGGTAGGATTAAATGAACCAGCAGTTCTATTTTTCCTGCTGTTATTTTTTCATACATATTAACAAAGCAGATTTTATTAAACAATTGATTAAATTATAATTTTGCATGCCTTTCCAATTTGTTATGATGTTTCCAACTTTATTAAAAAGTGTGTTTTCCAGCTGAAATAGCATGCATTTCTATATGAAATACCATTAATACAGGCAGCAGTGTGTACAATTTGTAGACCATTCTTAAATTACCTTCCTTTTAAAGTGATATTGCAATGTAGTCATTTCATAATCAGTTAATGTGATTATACAAGAGCTATATAATAACTTAACATTATTAGGTATTTTATATGTTTCTTTTCACAAAATAACCAAGAAAACATACATGGAAGAACATGAGATTCTAGAATCATATTATACGTATTGGACTAGATGAACTCTGAGGTCCCATCCAACCTGTGATTCTGTGATTCTGTGATATCATGTTGATAAAATAGAAGATGAATTTGCTAAAAGTTAGCTTCATCATATGTGAATTTATTTGCTTCCTTCCTGGGATGTCTACACTGCAGCGACTCCTGCCCTTGAGGACACAACAGGGTTAACTTGAAATCTGTTCAAGTGGAAGTGTCAACAGACAGCGACAGCCACATGGAGCTTGGTTTAACCATCTGAGTATTTAATTTGCTTCTCCAGCAGCTTCTGCAGCCCACACTCAGCTCCTTGCTGCTGAAACTGGCCTGCCACTGGTACTTTTGTGAGCTAGTATAAAGCTTCTGCAGCTTATTCTAAGTGAGCTGCGGTCACAGCAGCACAGGTAGAGCTTTTATGGAAACAGATTAACCAGAAAGATTCTGAAAGTGTATTGCAGACACTACAGAGAGGCACAGAAAAGAACAATTGCAATGAAAATTATCATAAATCACCTAACTTGAATAGGCTTCAGAGGTTTGCTACAGACTGGGTTAGTGCTTAATCATTTCAGACAACATATTTAGTACAAGTCAATGCATACACCCAGTATCAAATTCACTACAGGTGTAAGCAAGCGTGACTTTAATTGAGTTGTGCCTGCTTATATTAGATTTGGCCTAAGCTCAGAATGGCTTTCAGCAAGTATAGTTTATTGTGCTTCAGATGATATATCTCTTGCCATAGCATAAAAATAAAAATAAATACAAGGACGGATTTTGATATGATGACAACAGTCTACAGTGAGAGGTTAGATGTATAGGAGGCATTATACAGGCTAGGAAGAAGATCTGCCACATTTCTTTGTAACATGTTTTTTTAAGGGTTCTCACAGACCAGCCCTGATAAAGGGATTTTCCACTCATTCCTCCTCTACCCCAGTCCTCTCTTGCAGGCTGTTTCCTGACTGCTGGCAGTGGCTGCATGAGTAGCATATCCATGCTTCAGTCTTCAGTCCAATACCCGCACCGATGCACTTTCAGGAGCACTTTAATTTTTTCATAATGTGAAAACAGTTCTTGGAGCATGGACATGCTTTCTATTCTGCATCCCCAACACAAAAGGGGGAGTCCCCAGCAAAGGGCTGGGGCAGACATCTTAATCTGCAGTGCTGTAATCTCTGCACTGCTGCTCCGGACACTGTTTAGACAAGGAAGAGCTTGGGTCTTATAGGAACAGAGACAGAAGAACTGCTGCATCATAAAGCTGTGTCTTTGCTAGAGAGAGAAGCTGCCTTCTGAAGTCAACAGAAGGAAAAACTGTAGTGACAACGTAGTGCTGTTTTTAAGGAAAAAAAAAATGACAGAAAGACCAGCCTAGCACTATCTAGTTAACTCAGGTGAAACAAATAGAAAGAAGTTCCTCATACCCTCTCCCAGTTCACCATGAGCACCAGCCACTTTGTAGCCTGACAAAATCAACACTTGTTTCTGACAGAGAAAACACAGTGTGAAATTACATCAAAAGTAATGGCATAATTATGGTCCATGAAAACAAGTGCATGAGTGGATGAGGTATAGTTCAAGAGAACCATGAACAGCTTGGATTTCGTTGTTGGGTCATGCATTTAAATCCACACAGCTGCCCCACACTACACTCGATTTTGTTAAACTGCAAATCCATAAATGATAAAGAAGCTGGTTTGTTTGCATCAAAGTCCATCAAAACAGAGGTTGACACAAGCCTGCTATCCAAAGGGAGCTTGGGGCCATCGTGGATGGTAGCCTGTGCCCTAAAAGCCAATTTCCCCATGGATCAATTTCATTTCTGGAAGCCAGAGAAGTGCTAAAAATGAGTGAGACCTTTGCCTGGATGCCAGCGCCTGTCCTTCTTCCATCCATTAACACTCCCTAATCTGAAAAATTCACCAGCCCTATAGGTTCCCACACCACACACCAGTTATGCTGATTAGAAAATTCACGCTTCAGTATTAGTGCTGATTAAAAAGGTTTTCCTGTGCTTTATGCAGATGTTGAATATTCATCAACAGTGTCTGATTTAAGAAATGACAAATAGCATAGGAAATAATTTTATAACTACATCAAAAACTTATTTGTAGTGTTCAGCAATGTCCCCCTACAGCCTAGTTTATAAACAAATTATCTGAATTATTAATTTATCATGCAGGGACTGCAAAAAAGGAAAAAAATCCCAGCGGGTTATTACAGCCCTTCACAGGAAATGCATATCTCCTGGCACTAATGACATCATCAGTAACAAGAAGTTTATTTCCAAAGAACTTAAAACAAAATTTAATTAACTGTATATGATATTTTCAAATTAAGTATGAGTTAAAGGGTTCCGAATTGGGATTAATGTAACAGTTCTAAAGTAAATTCATCTTCCAGTAGATTAAAAACAATAACAACAACTACAGTAAAAGCTCTTTCAAACTCCAAAATAAACAGACGATTTAATGGAAAAATTCATTTCATCTGCTGACAATATGGAAATGATTTGCTTCTGTCTGGAATTCCCATTTGTTTAAAAGAATCAGCAAGAATGCTGGTAGATAGGGAGCGTAGCACGGGTCAGCAGTGCTGGAACTGCGATGAAAAAGGAAATCATGCCAATGAAATCCCCGCTTTCCCCTACTTTTGGCAGTTTTTCTCCTTCTGGCTGACAACAGCACACAAAGTAAAGAGAGAGTAATCTACACTGCATGATGTCCATTTTGGAGTCATGTTTAAAATAACAAATCAGACATACCAGACACATAATAGAGAACAGGACTACTTGGATTTCTACTGAAATTTCCTATGTTTGTTACCAAAGACAATTGGAAAACAAAATAAAATGGAAAACAAATGCAAAAAGTTACCTTACGAAATGAGAAATAATGAAGTTCATATTTAGGCCAACATACAAAAAGTATTTGATGTTCTGCTGGGAAAAAAAAAGTAAAGATTAAGTAAAAAAAAAAAAAAGAAGCATGAAAAAAAAACCACAAGAAAAACCCTAGAGGAATGACAAGAATGTGGGAATTCCTCAAACTTCAGGAAAAGATCAAGGATTAGGTTCTAGAATTATGTCTGGTTTAACTATTTGGATAGTCAGATATATGTACTGTTCAAGCAGAATCAGTGTCAGGTCCTTTTTCATGATTTCCTTTTGGTAGAATTATAGTCTTAAAAACAAAGCAACAATTACCAATGCATCTTTAAAGCACTGAACAAATATCAAACAATTCTTTTTGATGCTGCAGCATCATTTGTTTGCAAAAAAAGGCCATGAATATGCAGGACAGATGCCAATATGAAAGGGGTCAAAAAATATACCAGTGTCTTTCTTTCCAAAGGGAAGATAAATACTTTGCTACTGAGAAAAATGCTTTTTCTTTCAGCTTCCTTTGACTCAATCCTCTTCCAAGGGAGAGATTATTGACAGAAAAAGCAGGAAATTTGAACATTGATGTTTTGGAGAGAGAGGAGCAAGCTGCTGCTCTGCAGCCCCTTCTGCAGTTTACCCTGAAGAATATATACTTCAAAACTATGAGTCTAGAATTACAAACTTGACCAAACAATCTCCCTTTCCCATTTCCTTATGGCCACCTTTCTGGTCATGACTTCTATGAAATGGTAGTCACTCAGAAACCATGGCCAGCTAATCAGTTTCCAGGGGTTTTCTTAATAGTAGTGGTGGCAATAAAAACAAGAAGCCAGAGAGCAGTAGTGACAAAATAGCAAATTTCCCTTTATGGCTTGTTATGAGACATAGACAATGCAGTCAGCAACAAGAACTGAAGTTTGACATCCCAGAGATTGGTAGGGAGGGAAGATGACAGGGCATGAAATTATGGAGGAAGCTGAAGTTTTACCTAGAATTTACTAAACTATTTTTAGAAAGCCATCATAACATAGTAACTGTTTTGTGAAATGCTGAGTGTAAGAGAGGTTTTATGAAGCTGTTAAAAGCTAGAGGAAAATCTTGTCTACAAAAAGTCACCACAATTATGTACTGATGCGTAAAAAGAGAAAATTATATATAATCATATGCACAGACCAAACAGCTGATGAGAAGCCAGGTGATAATAGCTAAATTATATAAATGCAAATTTATTGGTATTATTAGGTGGTGGCTATGATTGATTCTTTTACCTTGGCACATTGGAGCCACTCTGTTAGGCACAGTGTATAAAGAGTAAAAAACGTTGTTTGTCCTAAGGATCAAATAATTTAAGGTTTCACTGTATATTTTTCACTTTCCCAAGCCAAAAATTTATCTTCCAAAAAACTGGTTAGCATCAGAAAGCCATTAAAATCAGCTAACCACAGGAACATTTCTTAGTTTTCATCATATTGTTTCTATTCCCATGGTCCTGCCATTTTCATTAGCCTAGTTACTTTAGCCACTGTAAACAGAAGGTGCCATCAACCTGAGATGCTGGTGTTCTTTTCTGCTGCACATACAAGTGTATTTCACAGCCTTACAAAGCTAGTGGGAGAGAAAGGATATTCCACCTTCCCAAAAGTATTATGACTTGTTCCCAGTGCTGTGGAACAAAAAACTCTGAGCCTTCAGGTATAAGACACAAGCTCTAGGATGCTTGGATGTGCTAAATGCTAGAGCTTTCAAGAGATTTTAATGTGTTCTCTTGAATCCTGTATAGTTAGAAATGCAGAAATGTGTAAAATGTACAATAACTAGATACAGGGTAAAGTAATACCTGCAGTCAGTGATATTCTGAAAATGATTTCTTATTTGGCAATGCTTATAGTGAAGATGTGATTCTAGGAGAAACACGGGGGGCCACGCTGGGATCTGAGCAGGCAGAATGAGATGTTCTTCCCCTGCCTACTCTGCTGGTGCCATAAGCGATTTGAGGTGGGACTAATTTTTCCCAGGTATTAGAACAGAGGCCATCAGGAGGGGGGCTGGTTTCGGGGGTGACCTTGATGTGCTACTGTAATGAAACCAGTAGAAATTAATGTTCACTTACTCATGCTTTTGCCAAACATAAGCAACACAGCTGTGTCAAATTCTTACCATCCACTTCACTGGAAACAAAACTAAGCCTGTACAGAACACTTTAAAATCCCTTACAACATTTTTAGGCAACAAAATGCATAATACAAAACTGATTTCAAAGGCAAAAAAGCTGACAATCTTGCCAGGAGTTTGCTGAGATTATATTTTTTTACAGAAAAAAACCAGTATTATATACCATGTATATTGCTGTAATAAGATCTTGTGCAGTATGGATATTTTAAATACACATGGTGTACTAAAATTGTAAATTATCATAACTACACTTCGCATAAAATAAATATTGTATTGTGCGTAAGATATTGGCATTGTGCTAAAACATACTACAAATAAAGTGAATGTGATATTTTATATATATAGGTTCATATCAAGTTTCTGTAAAAATAATATAAAATCTCTCATTCAAGATGTCTACAGGGAAAAAGCAGAATATTAATTTTCATGGTACCCATTCCAATATTTCCATAAGTATTATGTGTCTATGTCTATATAAAACTGTTGTTACATACTAGGACCACTATAGCTGAAACTGTTCCATGAATTGAATAGGAATCTTTCCATCCCAAAAGTGCCAAATAACAGGTCACCTCAAATGGATGGTGAAAAGCACAATTATGACTGCATTTTAATACCTGCAATGAATCCAGCTTTGAAAGCTTTACATTGTTTGTATGCTATATTCCAGTTATAAATAAAATTTTAAAAGGGTCTGTATACCTCAAAAAGGATATTAAAACTTCAAAGTAATATATATGTTTATTATGTTACCATGAAATACTACATTGCAGAGGTGTGTATAATTTTGATGGCCAAAAAATGCATATTTACAGAGTGTGAAATTATGAATTATTGTTTTCTTTACTCACAGCATTAGTTTAATTGTGCTTTTACGTTTTCCAGTAAAGTTTTCACAGAGACCTATAGTCTTATAAAGCCAATTTAAAAACAGCATTCAACACTAGGCCTTTTAAATAAGCTAAACAATTAGAAAAATATTTAAAGATGCCCTAAAAGGCACATCTATCATGTACAACGTAATCTAGAGCAGCACCATCAGTATTAAAATAAGCAGCGACAATCTCACCTGTGTCCCTGAAATACCAAACCTCACAAAAACGGCAGGGAACTCTTCAAGGAGAGACCTGCTGTTTCCTCCTGATCCTGCATTTTAAGCCAGTCAAATTCACTCCTAGGCTTGTGCAGACACTTTCTGCAACCCAGGCATACCAGGCTTCATCTTTGTAATTCAGCTATGGGGTTATAGCCTATCCCTAATGCAGTATTGCACCCAGTTCCTTTTTGTTAAATGATCACTTCCTTATGCCTGTGCTCATAATCAGCACAGATGTCACCTTCACTTATCACAGCGTCACTGAGGCTGGAAGGAATGCCAGGAGGTCTTTAGTCTCCCTGCTCAGAAAAGGGTTGACACAGAATACAGATCAAGTTGCTCAGGACTTTGTCCACTCTTAAAAATCTTCAAGGATATAGATACTGCAACCTCTCCGGCTATCCTGCTCCAGTGCTCAGTTATCCTCGTAATGAAAGGATTCTCCTTGTACCACATCAGAAACTCTCATGCTTCAATTTGTGGGCACTGTCTCCCTTCTCCCACTGTGCACTTCAGTAAAGAGCCTGGCCCTGTCCTTCTGGTAATCCCTAAGGTCCCGTGAAGCCTCCTCTCTTGAACAAGCTGAACAAGTTCAGCTCCCTCAACCTCCCCTTGCAGGGCAAGTGCTCCAGCTCCTGACCATCTTGGTGGCTGTTTGCTGAACTTGCTTTAGTTGACCAATATCTTTCCTCTACTGAGGGGCCCAAAACTGGATGCAGGTTTCCAGAAATGGTCTAATGAGTGCCAAGCTGAGGCAATTAAGCACTTCCCTTGATCTAGTGGCTGCAATCCTATTTTTACAGCCAAGTACACTGTTAGCCCTCATCAAAGCCAGGTGGGATTCATGTGTAGGTTACTGTCCACCAGGACTCTCAGGGACTTTCCAGCAGAGTTGCTAACCAGCCAGTCAGTCAGTCCCTAGTTCACACCAATGCAGGGGGTTAGTCTGTCCAGGTGCAGGACTTGGCATTTTCCTTGTTGAATATCATAAGGTTCCTCCCAGCACATTCATCTAGCTTGCCAGGTCCATCTGAATGGCAGCCCTACCCTCATGAATTAGCCACTATATCACCAAATGGTGTCATGTGCAAAGTCGATGAGGGTGCTGTCTGTCTTCTCCTCCAAGTCACTGATAAAATATTAAACAGGATCAGTCTTGGGACAGACTCCTTAAAAACTTCACTTGTAACCAGTCACCCAAGGTAGACCATGGATGGTGAAGCTACAGAGTTTGAGCAGTGATCCAGCCAGGTTTTCCCTCACCTAATAATCTACCCATCTAGACTGTAACATCCCAGCTCTGATACAAAGATGGGAGAACAGATCAAAATCCTTGCTAAATTCAAAGTGGATGACACCAATCCACTACGAAAACCAGACTAATTATATGCATAGCATTCTACAGCAGAATTATTTTAACACCATGTTTTCAGCCCAGTTTGTGTATTCCTTCCTTCTAGGTGACAGCTGCTTTAACTGATAAGGAGCTCCTCTAACAAGATGCATCCCCTTGACCATAGGTCTTGTGCCATCTAACACTCTGATTAAACTACTTCACCTCATGGTTTCTGATATAACTAGGGAAAAAACATAAAATACACCTGAATATTCACTGAATTTCAGAGATTAATTTCATTTGGCTACTGTTCCAGCCCCCTGGTGACTACTTTTCCAAACATCTGGGTGATTGAATTTTGCTGAATTGCTACCAGAAAGCCAAGTGTGTACTTGCACACTTGTGTATTGATAGCAAGGACAGTATATTTCATCAGGGTCAGGATGCAGTTTGGAGAAGTACAGGGGAGACAGACATTTTTACAAAACTGGTGGCAGACTCCTGGAATACAAACTAAGTAGTTAATTCAAGATCCACATTTCACACATTGAAGCATTTATTCATCTGCAACTTGCCTACAACCCCCCAGAACATTTAATCACATTCATTCTCAAAAACCTACGTACATATTTAATTGGTTGATGGATCAGGGCCTTAACTGAATAGGGCAGAGCTGCGGTGCAGTGAAATGACTAGGACACCTGAGGCTGTAGGACTCATCTCATCCAACATGAGACATCCAACATTTATAACAAAAGCATATATCTCAGCTAGTTACTATAGACCCCTTTCATAATTAATGGAGAGAAATAGACATTTCTAGGGTGCAATTCATCAGTCTTACTTTAAACATCTGCTTTAGGAAGAGATGAATTGCACCCGTCAGGTGCATATTTTTCCCTGCTGGTTATAAAGGGGATCAAGGTGGCTACATCAGAGGCAGCATCTGTATTTGAATCCTGCCCCAAATAAAGCCTCTGAATGAACTTAGGCTACAGAAAAGACTCTCAGCAACTTGTAAGTTTCCTCTGAGTCTTGTTCTGCACCTTGATTCCTAACTTGGGTTCCTGCCTGCTGCACTCTGTTCTGCAGTTCTTGGTTCATTTTCTGATCATACTTGCCCAAGTATCTGTCCCCATCTAGCCTGTACTGCCTGCTCCTGTTCCTGTCCCCTCACCTCAGTTTTAAAATCCCTAGCACCCTGACCTTTGCCTGAACCTGTCTGAGGCTTCTGCCTTGCCTCTTAGGCTTGGCATATACAGATGCTTTGTCTTCTAGGCTTCCGTCCTGACTTCTGCATAAGGCACTTTCTCCCTAGACTGGAGCATTAAGGCTCCTTCCAACTCCTGACATTGATGTTTCTTAATCACAGGCTCCGGCTTGCACTTCCATCCCATTTCCAGCCCAGTTTAGCAGCCCTGTCCACCCATGCCCTAGTTATAGTAATTAGGCTGTCAACTACTGAGGAAGGGATAGTATTTGCCACATAACTTCTTCTGTGCTGTAAATTGCTTACTAGCAATATGGCTCAATGAATATGACTATTAAATTATACTTACAATAATAGAAATATAAAGGTAATACAGATCATTAATGGAGCAATGCACTTAGGGGACACTGAGCATAGGGACAAACCTTGGTATTTAGATATCTGTCTACAAGCAACATGTAGCTACTACCATTCAGCTACTGACCTTCTCCTGAAACCCTTCGGTTATTTTTAAAAAATAGTCTTATAATTTTTTTTATTGTCTCCTCCATGACTTTTCTGTCTTTTCCTGTCCAAAGTATCTCTCTAGTCTTCTTTCTACCCCTTCTCTATTATTTCTCCGCCTCTTAGTATCAGTAACAGAAGCTGTTTGAGCAGAACAGAGCATACCATATTCCCTGCACTCAGCGAAGATGTAACCCCAGCCAAAGCCCCCTTTAGGAAGTTCATGCATGTGCATTATTCTACCAACTCAGCATGCCAACTGGAGCACCAGTTTTTCCAATAAAAACAAGCTTCTGATGAGGACAAACCAAAATGCTGATCATTCCAGCCAGACCATAATTTTGCTACTACTGGTGACTCTACTAGTGGCGTCTCCTTACAGATACAACTGGGTGACCCAAATCCTCCACATTCTCAATAGAGCAACCATTTACTACACTTCCAAAAAACCTGCTGATAGAAACTTTCTTTAACTTCCTTTAATATGACAGAAGGCTTTGCCACAGTACCCAACAGAATAATCTTAACTTTTATTAAATCTTACAGTAAACAGAGATGATACTAAACTATGTAGAGTTACAAACCCAAACTAAATCAAATTAGTTGCATATTAATATATTATTTTTTCTTAAATGCAACCATAATGAAGTAAAGGGGAAAGGGATACAGAAAGTTACAGCTTCTCCATCCTTACAAGTGATAAAACAGCCATAATAATCCATTCATCACCCTCTCTCTACCCTTTAAATTACATATGTATTTGCTTTTCTTTGGCTGATCAGTAAACTACTAAACATAACTCATAAAAGAACAGTAAGCTTTAGTAAATGGGAAATTAATTGTTAGAAACAGCTCAACTGTACAAAAAAAAAATTTTACAAGCAATGTTATCCTTTCTAACATGCCTTTTGTCATTACCATACAAAGGGGCCCTGCTATTGCCCTTTTCAAACACTTGAGTATGTTAATGTCCATAATGGTGACCTAATCAGTTTAGGTGTATCATCCAAACAGTTTCACAGAAGCAATTGAGAGAATGTCATTGAGCACTTGCAAATGTAATGTGTTTCAGCATGTCTGCAGAGCAGGCCAGAGTGTGACGGACGGACGGCAGCTATGTTATACTCCTCAAAAGCTACGGATCTCTTGCATAAAATCACATTCTAAAACAAGGAATTTAAATGGATAAGCATGGAAGTACTGTTAGATTCAAGTTCTGGTAAGAGCTTTGAGTTATTCTTCACATAAAAATCCCAAACTTTAAGCTTGGGATCAGAAGCTATACCCACAAAATATACCTTAATACAGCCTGTCGGCAAAACATAAAGCTGTGTAAAAATAGGTGCTTGAGTCCTTGCCCTATGCATGAATGCAAATGTCTTGCATATGAGAGCATGAGAAAATTACTTCTAAACTGAAAATGGTAAATTGCTAATGAATAGAACATAGAAAATTAACTTATAACACCTTTCCATTTTTTCTCTTATTTGATATTTAAAAATTATAATAACATAAGAAGAAGCTACGGAAAAGGCCTAGGATGATATTCTGATTTTATGCAAAAATGGCTGAAGAATCTGGTATTGATTATAAAGTAAGGAGTAAAACCATGTGCAAAGCACTTTCATTTGTTTTGCCAGCAAGGAAAACAAAATATTTTTGTCACTAACAAAATTACTAAAGGTCAAAGTTCTAACCAAGAGGCATATTACTCTTTTATCTTGTGCACATAACTAAGAAACACCAGTGCTGCATAAACGAAGTATCTTGATGAAAATTCTCCAGCTTTCAACACCCCACTAAGTTCTTCAAAACATATTTTGTAATGTGAGGAGGCAAAACGAAATGTAGAAACAGATGTTCTTCCCTCTTCATTTGCTCAGAAAACATTCCCCTTAAATTAATTCAAGTCCCTCCCACTCAGTATAGAGATTCCTCTTTAAATACCATGTCTTTTAATCATCAGGGAGGAAACAAAAGAAAAAAACCAAACCACATCCACAATAATATATTCATAACTGACAATAATAACAATGAAATGGAGCCACTACAATGTGACAATGCCTTTCTAGGAGGTCTATTATGTAAAATACACAAGACTAGAAGCGCACTTTTTTCCTTATCTTGTGTTTATTTATGGCTCTGCCCTTGTTAATGCAAGGGATGTTTGGATAGAAGGAAGCCATGGGAAAAATAGCAAGTGGAATCACAGCGAAGGTGAAAACGGACTGTGTCTCCACCGGGCTTCATGTGTTGCTTTTACGGTCCTGAAATGTAATTGTTATATTTTGTATGGTTTTCAGCTCAGATAATCTGAAACCTTTTGTGGGGTGTGTTGCAGCCCATCCACCTCCATGCCGTGGAGTGCAGCACAAAGGCATGTAGGAGTGTTTAGAGGGAACAAAAGCCAGCTGCAACAGAAGTGGACTACGGAGGATGGCAAGGGCCCATACTGTTGCCTTTTCACTCACAGTACCCAGGGCATGGCTAAGCCTTGTCCCAGGCAGCTGCAGTGGACATGGCCTAACGACCCATGGAGGTCAAACAGGATCCATACACCGACACCAACACCATCCAGAGCATGCACAGTTTCCTTTGTCCTGTTTTGTTTAGCAGCATAGGCATAGACCAAGGGTATGCTTTCTTGAGTTTAATTTTATAAGGCACTTTTCTCCCTCACTTGTGCTTACATTACAATTTTGGGCTAAAATAACAATGAAATCATCTTCTAAAACTTCTTTCAGACAAAAAACTGCCAAAGTTTGTTTCACCTATAATGCTACCTATATTTAGAAGAATCTGCTGAATTACCTTTGAGCCACTTGCATTTACCTGCATGGGGCAGAATCACAATGTCTACAAACTGCTTTTCTCCCCTTTATGTGCAGATTTTCAAAGAAGTTCAGTATTCACGGTTGTGTATGGGCTAGTAGTGCAGCCTTGCAGCAAATCTGCAAAACCAAACAGCTGACGTATAGGATCCAGCATCCACACTGTACAAATTTCAATGGGAGTTTACTTTAGACTGGTCATTGTATAGCCCATGGGCTCAGTGTCTGTTTGCAGTCAGTGTATACTTTCAATATGCTTTTGGAGAATATATCCCAGTTTAGCTTCGTTCTAATGGAGCCCTGTTCATGTTCTCCAAGGTGACTGCATGATGTGAACAATTTTCTTTTAAAATCCACAAGCCATTGTAGTCCATGCTACAGAAGAACAATTTTAACCAAACTGTTTAATTTTGCAGGCAAGTGAAACCAGCAGAAATGCCAGTGGTCTGTTTTGCTGATGTTTTTCTTTAATTTACTTTGAATCGCTTGCTGGGAACTACATTTCTTTCCTAGCAGTTAATTTTAAATTAGGCCTTCATGGTGGAATTGTGATGGAAAAGTGTGTAGGTCCTAGTGTTGACTGATAAACAAGGTGGTGCTTTCCTCCTGCAACACTACTTTATCTCTTGTCTGTACATCACCTGTGCTCAGTGAAAGGCTATCATTCAATCTATGTGGGGCCAAATTTCCCCATTCAAAATAAGACCAGAGGCTGTAGCCTGTCTGTCTTGGAGGGGACAGCAGGCTGTGACACAGCCCAGTGGTGAGTGGGTCCAACAAGTGTGTCTCCAAAAGTTCAATACCTTCCAGATGTATTGTATGGTTCCCTCAACAGCAAAGTGGCTAAACACAATGATTTAGTCCATTCTGTTCTCCTGTAACATTTTAGAAATGAAAACGAAACCCACCTTTACTTGAAAGTTCAAATTGCATTTAAACACAAGCTTGGGACTTCCTTGAGCTCCTGAAAGGCATTCTTCTTCTGTAAAGGAAGATTTTTTTAGATGTCTCAAAACAGAGAGCTGTATTCAGCTGCCTTAAATGAGTATAGTTCCTAGGCTTTGTGTAAAAAACAAACACACAAGAAAAAACTACCCTGGAAAATATGCCCCCACCCAATGGTAAAGAGTCCCATCCATGTGCTCTTGTCTCGCACATTGTAGTACAGCACCTTACACTGTTAAAAATATTTTTTGCCATCTTTACTGCTGAGAATTAGTTGGATGCTTCAGTTCCCTCAGCATTTCAGTTGTTTTTAGTCTTTCAGCTACATGCTGTTATCATGAATTATCTGATTTCAAAGAACAGAAAATGTCTCTTTGTAATAAAGCCGTTCAAGCTATTTAAAATGTGTTTTCCAGATTATCAAGCTTTTTGTCACATTAGAATTTTGCTTTAACACAGATAAGCCCTAGTTTCATCAAGTTTTATCTTGCCCAAACTGAGCAAGGGGCAGGCTGACTCACTGGCAAGTAATAGAAAGCAGAGCTTTTCATCTCTATGCCACCAGCTGAAATTCAGCAAAGGTCATCGCATAACCAACTGAGTTTTTGATGGCCTTATGAAATTAGCTGATTGTCTTGTTAGAGTGACTAGTGGACAGATGTTCTTACTACAAAATCCATTATACCAATTGATAACCTCTCTTGGTCGACTCAACAGAGACATGAGGAACTGAATGAGGCACAGGTGCTCAACCACTCTCTCACATCAACAACTGGCACCTGGAAAATATGTTTAAGGGCATATTGCCAGGGGTTAAGTGTGTTGCACCTATTCTGAAGCTGAAAGATTTCAGACACCTAAGCTATTAGTCTATTACCTTTCTTAAATGCCATGCTATTCCAAGTTTTGTTTTAGAAAAAAAAAAAAAAAAAAGAAAGAAAGAAAAGATACTGACTCAGTCCAAAATTCAAATTGACCTAGCCAGTCAGGGCAAATTAAAATATTCCACAGTAACACTGAAAATAATTGGTGCAATAATATATGATTGAACAGTATAATTTTATAAGCCTCTACTAGTATCAAGTTCTTGCTACTCTGATGCATTTTCCATGTAAGTCCTTTCCAGTAGAAACCAAGATGTTTGTGTTGTATAAGAAGAGACATGCTGTAGAGTTGCTCACTGAGGTTGGATTTTAACTTCTATTTAAAAGAAGACATCGTCATTAAAAGCAATACAGAAAACCTTTATATGTCTCCCCTTTTTAGGGGTAAATTTCTTCTGTTGCTGTCAAATATAATTTTTCAAATATATATTTCTGCTTGACATGTCCTCAGCATTGGAAGTTATTTGTCAAGTTAATTTTACCAACTCAGTTAATTATCAGCCCTTTCAGACTAATTAAAAAAAAAATAATCCAAAGAAATATACTGCAAACATTGGCTCTGGATACCAGAAACTCACCGCTCCTTCCTGAAACAAGCAAAATACCTAACACTTCAGCAATTTTTCCTGCACTGTACTTAAACCAGATTTCCCCAGGGCTTACAAAAGTTGTGCATTTAGTGGAGACTGTTAGTTCATTCATCAAACACATGATATAAACCACTCTGTTATGCACCTTCAAATCAAAAAGATAAAAAAGAAAGAAGGAAAAAGGTGCATACAAAGGTAACGGTGCTCACTGAAGGACATGCTTTTTAGTGCTTGGCTGTATAAAAACATGTTCACACAAACAACTGTCGCAGCAATTATTTATGATTAAAAAACATGGGAATGTTGTGGTGACTATGCATTAGAAGTCTAGTATATGTCAATTGTTTTATTCATGATAAACAGATCATTTAGTTGGAAAAATCCCATCTGCCTAGATATATCTCTTATTATTTATGAGAACCATGTTTAGGAATGCAGGCAGCACATGTGCATAATTAATCCTGAAGAGAATTAGACATTGTTTGATTCACAGCTGAATGCAATTAGCATTAGGAAGTTTACATATGTTGGCAATAACACAGATTAGCAACTAAAGTGCTTGTTAAAAAATTTAACCTGAGGCTGCTAGAGCAGACCTCTCTTAATGATGCTTTAAATGTTGTTGATGAAGTAATAATCAATTTTTTTTTATAAATAGTAAATCAAGAATTTAGGTCTAATTAGCTGTGCTACAGATCACTTCACTTACATATCCAATGTACATGTGATGTGTGCTGTGCACTTTCTTTGAGTCTGGTGTGCAAACAGTTGTTAAGGGAAAGATGTGATCCCTTCTGTAAAAAAAAAAAAAAAAAAAGTCACAGATGGGGAAGAATGAGATGTCTGTGGTGGGAGTGACTCTATGCTCCTGGCACTTGGGAAGGAAAGAGCTTTTCCTTTGTTATTTCAGAGCTTTTTAACTGAAGGATGAAGAAACAATGCCTTGTCTGCCTTTTTAAAATATAATAATTAGATTATAATTCACAGTCTGTGAAATGAAGCCCTCTAATGGAGAGGGAGGAGGAAGAGAGAATATAAGTGATGAAAGTGAGGAGCCAAAGTAAAATTGAGCTGTAATTGTTTTCACTTCAACTTTAAGAAGTTCAACATTAATTAAAATGTTTCTGCACCACTCACCACCAGATTGGCACAAAAGAGGGCTGGCTGGTACGCGCAGCTGCTGACTGGCAGGGATGTCAGCAAGGCAATTGCCAGGAAGGCTGCAGTTACACACACACACACACCCCCACACACATACCCATATATTCTAAAGACTATGTTGCACTTAGAGCAAACATTTCTGTTTTCATTCAATTAGCAGGCCAGCATTTCCTTCCAGGTAAGAAATTAATACTTTCTGAAACACCTAAAATAGTTTGAAAATTGTTCCAAGATATCTTTACCATTACTTTGGCTTAGGGTTTTCTTTGTTTTTCTCATCATCAGCTATGTTTATTCGTGTGGGAGATGTTGAGAGACATAAACTTCAGCTGAGCACCTACTATGCCCTAAGCATCATCGGGAGCTGGATCCATGAAGTTTTCCTTCTCCTTCAGCTATATTGACTTCTTACTCTCCAAACATTTCTTCTTTTGAGCAGGTGCTCTTGGAGGATGTATTGTGCAGTCCCTGTAATCACCCTTCATACAGCAGAGGCACCAGAGAGGGTACTAATTACTATCAGAGAATTAAATTACAGGAGGGTACTGCAGCCCCTGCTGCTTTTGGCAGATGCCTGTATGTCCCTGCACCAAGCACAAGCACAAGGGCAAGGACAAGGACAAGGACAAGCATGCCTATAGCCTCAAACCTTCCTTCCTCAGCAGGCTGGGAAGCCCGTCTCAGGATGGGATGGATAGCCAGGAAAATTTTAAAGTAGCTGAAGGAAGAGGGAGCAAGCAGAGAGCCAGGACTGATGGTACTTCGCTTTGCCTAAAGCCAAGAGTAACTCATTTTACATGTGACGACACAAATCGGGCACTTCCTTACTCACTCATCTACACCACTGCCAGAGACTGTAAGTAATCTTGAAATGGAGTCAGAGCTAAGCTGGAAAAGGCATTTAGGCTCCTAAAACTGGGAAGATGTGCTAGCAGGCATTCAAGAATGAATAAGAGCTCTCATCAGAGGAAGAGCATGGAGCACAGAGCAGCTTCGATTGGCTGCATGTCCTTCGGGAAGGCATGGAAAAGAGCAGCCAGCCCAGCGAATTTCCCTGGTGAATGGCAAGCTCTCCCCATAGCTCCGGAGGGGAGCAGGGAAGGCTGAGCCTATGGGGAAAGGCTACACATGTATGAAGTCTGAGCGGCTTCTTCTTTAAATGATGTGTTGCAAATTTGTAAGTGCTGCTCAATCCCATGATTTGGTATCTGATATATCACTTCTGTAGGCTGTGTGGGAGCTCATAATGCTCCTCTTAGTCACTGAGACTGATCAGACTGTAAGCATCACCTCAACTTTGCACAGAAAAATGGTTATCTGCATCCAGATTTAATTGACAGTATTGTGTGCCTTCAAGTCCTATTAATAGAGATAATTCTGAGGAGACATGGCAGTAGCCTAATGCAATTTTAAGAACTTTCCAGGACACCTTGTTTGTTTATCTTTGTTTAGCTGATAGAGCCAGATGAAAGAAACAGAATACCTAGAATGTCAGAGGACTGAAGTGAATTTAGACTGCTGTGTTTCACAAGAAAGGAAGGAAGGAACAAATGAATGAATGAACTTTGACTTTTCTTAAGTAGACAGGGCAGCTAGGATCTGACTGATGTTTACAAAAGTAGATGTGTTTGAAGCAGCACCATATGGAGAACTTGGAAGAGTTTAAGGGTTAAGCAGGAAGAGCCTTAGGAACAAACAAAATTGAAAAAAAGTCAACTTTAAAATACATTTATAACTTTTTACAGAAAAGAAATTCTCATAAGCTAAAAAAGGGATAATTTCTGTGCAACATGCATGAGAAAATTAAGAATTAGGTCATAAGGAAGACGAACAGAAGTAGCAGCTTGGACGCACCATGACAAACAGTTTCACTGCATCCAAACATTAATTATAACAATCTATTGGGCAGTGAGAGGAACTCTTCTTGTTCTCATGCTGTTCTTGCTTACAGATCAAGGAGAAGGTTTCAGGTCACTAGACTTCCTGCAGTGCCAGCCCTTGCCTCTGTTTACCACTTGAAAAAATAAAATCCTTAAGCAGATGCCTAGCTTCAGAAGCCAGAGTACTGCTCACTGTTAGATCCTGAAATAGTGTCCTCTATGTGTATAAAACTCCATGAGTAACAGGATTGTTCATAATCATTTTTCTAATTGAAATAAATTAAACTCAGAACTGAGAGAAATTTGTTGAAAATAAGGACTTTTAATTTCTGCCTTTTTCTAATATAACATGCTCTGTAAGGTGAATAACATAAAAAAAGACCATTCATTCAATTCCTTTTATTCTGCTCATGCACTATGATATTCTTTTACAGTTCTTTGCTGTATGCACTTGGATAAGCTAAAAATACCACCAATGTATACAACAAAGCTAACGAAGATGCTATTATTTGCAGAATAGCAGTAGTAGCCTATTCCACTTCCAGCTAATTATAATAAAGTGCATATTTTCTGTGAGATATAGAAAGAAACTTCACAGTCTAAATTATTCTATGTTGGCTTTAGGAGGACAAACATTTGTTGTTGACAACTATTTGATCTGTCTCATAATTCTGTCACTGCGACAAAATAAAACTATATTTTATTCTTTATTTCTATGATCTTTCACCTAGATAAGAACCAACACCTGGCATCTTTTCAAATTTTCTTTTTTCTTTACATCAGTGGCAAAAGTTAAAAAGGTAACATGAAAAGAAAGATGAAAAAGGAATGCTGTTCAAATTGAAGGACTGCAGTTTCAAGTTTCAATCCTGTATCAAAACATCTCCGCCTCATCTTCTTTCTCAGTCATCACAAATGAAAAGTACAAAGAAATATACAAACATCAGTACAATGCTGTGTGTGTACTGCTATCCAAAAATCACAGTTACAAAATTATACCTGACATATCAAAAACTGACAGTCACATCCTCAAGATTTTCTTCTGTTCGTTCCCATGGACCTTCTTTATTAATAAATCTGACACATAAAAAGCATCTGTATGACTAAAGTGTCAGTTACTGGAAAGACCGTTTTGATCTACTTCTTAACTTTTATAAGAAATATTCTCTTTTTTATGAAGACAGGATCCGTTCACTGACTGCCAGCTTTCAAATGACCGCCTCTTGAAGTTTAATTTTAAGTTTTAAATAAATATTGTATGCATGCAGAATAATTATGATGCTCTGGAGAGACACTGTATAATGACATTGATTCTTTTTTATCTAAAAATGCCAAACCCTTGAGGCAGCAAAGTCTGTATTTGCCACAGATACACGGAAGCTCATTCTACATGTTAAATTATAATAGGTTGTTCATGTTTCTGTCACTAAGTAGGTACCGAAACTTCCATTGTAAACTTCAATTTTCAGCTGTTTAAAACTTACTGGTAAAAATTGGGTTTGGTCAAAGATTTGGTATGGAGCATTTCAGCTGTGGAATTACTGTTCTCTTAAAAGTAAAAGATGATTTGTAAATTCTGCTGTAATGTTGTAGAACTACTGAAAAGAAAGCATCTTGGGTTTGGATACACATTAACACCCATTACTGAAATGAGCATTGTCTTTTACTAATAAATGTGGACATGTTATTCATAAAAGTGTACAGTTATTTCAATATTAAAAAGAAACTGAAATCCCTACTTAAGTGTGAAAATTAGCACTTCTGCACGCAAAGCAACTTCTCATTCTATTTTTATTTTATTTAGTACATCTAAATAAATGTTTTTATTTGATAATTAACCCAAAACCCAAAATTACTGCAAAGCCATAGACAAAAAGTCAATAGCATGTTTAAGCAAGTTCATTTTTATCTGTTACTTGGCTCACTCTATAGGTTAGCAGGCTTTTGTCAGGAAAGAGTGATTTCTTTTACTGAACATATATTTGATCTTTCATAATATCTACAGATCCTTTAAAAAATGACCAACATCTTGAACACCTGCATTTGCTTTAAAACTGCCAGCTACAGTGTCATTACTATATAATTAATTTTGGTTCTTAATAGTAAAGAATAATAATGATATATATAACGATAATATTACCATTAATAATTAATCATTCTTAATAACAATAAAAATGACAGTAACAATAGAATTAATGGAGTCCCTCACATCCTAATCCAAAATCAGGGGAAGAAGGCTCTGAAGTCTATAGTAAGTACCCAGAAATAATTTTCATTGCAACCTTTGTTTTCATTAAGTTCCTTGAAAGATTCATTTCTCTCATTCTGTGCAGCTAGAAATTATTCATCTAAATCTGTATTATATATTGATATGAAACTCCTCTGAGGTTTTTTTGGGTGAGAGATGGGAAGCAAGTCATTCCACCTACCTAAACATCTGCTTTACTGTAGCTGACTATGCCTCTTGTCCTTAAGGCCTAGAAGACTAGATGCCTAACTTTTAGATGGCTATTTTTAAAAGAGATGTTCCTACCTTATTGTTTTGGGGTGCATAATGACAGCAGATTAATACCCTAACTTTCAGCAGTTATTCCTATGCAAATAACCCAACTGTGTTTAGACAAAATTATGTCTGACAGAAAACACACCAAACCAGGCTGAAATGTGTAGACTAAAATTGCAACTATCCTTCCATTCCATTTCATGTATGGTTGGTTTAAATGTTTTGATTTTAATAAAACCATTAACCAAGTGCCTCCTGCCTCAGAAGGCTCACAGAAATTCTCTCCTGAGGGACGTATCCTCATATGGGTGAGTCTTCCTCCAGTGAATGGGCTCCCTTCCCTGATCTTCCCATTCAATCCCCAGCCAAGGTTCAGAAGGACTCGCTGCTCTTCTAGAAATTCTTCAGAGGGCACGATTAGCAGGAATATGCCAAAAGCATGCCATACTTTAGTAATGCAAATTGTTGCATAGCGAGTGGGATTTATCTCACTTACTGTGAGAGTTCTCCACTAGTTAAGCAACCAGACTCCTTGTGTACTCATGGGGAGAAATGGACATTTATAGGGAGTGATTAATTTGACTTATTTTTCACTTCTACCTTGAGAGATTAGTTGTACTCTAAAACTGCTATTTCTTTCCACTGATTACAGAGGGAATACAAACTATTCTTGGAGATGCAGATATCTGTATATATCAGATACATGTATTAAGGACCTCTGAAGTTAAAGGGCTTAATACTATTAAAAAGCAAAGCAACACAAATACCTAATTTCCTTTGCATATTCTTAAACTTGTTTGTGTTTTCCTTTAATAAATTTTGTTAGCAACATCTTTTTCATTTATAGCTAAATTTGATTAATGTTTCATGCAGTATATTTTTCCATCACATATTTTAAATGTTTTTTTGTTCTAGACACAATCTTGGAGAAAACTGTTGTTGGATATGCAGGCAGACAAAAATACCTCCTACATTCATCACCATGTGCTGACTTTTTAACTTCCTTCCCTCTAGAAATAAAAGTTTGCTTTGGGTTTCCAGATAAAAGTATTCTCATAAACGATTGAAAATATTGTGACCCAGCTTTTATCATAATTTTAAAGCAAAATTGCCCATTGATTTTATGAAGAGTTCCTCCAGAAAAACTTTAATGATTTGGCCCAGTATAGATTAAGCTGAACATCCCTGTTTGCAATTTTGTTTCTAAGATTGCTTTCATTATTAATCCACTTAGTATTCATTGCAATTATACTAAGTATAATTGTTTTGCTATTCATGTGGCTGTCAGAAGGATTTTTATAGGCCTTCCATTATAATTAGGCATACATTAATAGACATTTAAAGCATGTTACCATTCTTAATAAAACTTGAAGATGTGTTCTGCTAAAAGTGAAAAAGCCTAATAGTGAAATGTGAATACTTCATTTTAAAATACATAATCTTTACCCTTGAAGTTTCTGTAATTGGAGGTTTTAGAATGTCTTTGTTTGCCTGAATCCAGGACACTGACCTGGATTCAGTTAATGATGGACTGTCTGGATATGTACCTCCTAAACAGAAGTACATTGTCCCCTTGCAAGATATTTGTTCATCCAGGGATCTGCAAGACAGCAATAAGTAGGTCAGAGAATACTCTCATAATTCTAGAAAACTCTAGAAAACTGGTATAGGCAGTATTTCCATTCCAAGCAGGGAAACTTTCTCACTAGAGAGTTTTATGGCAGGGTTTCTAGGTAAGAGACCATCTCCAGAAATCACAGACATGATATCCGTAAGGACAGGCTTGGTTATTATCCATTGACTATTGAATTTTAGGTGGCCTAACAAGTTCTCCAATAAATCCTGTAAGAAATAAAGTGCATATCTATCTTTAATGGAGTCTGTAAGGCTATCAGCCAGACCACACTAAACTGCTTTACTGTGCTGTTCTGGCTTATAAGGGAAAAAAAATTAACCAGGTCCATCTTATTCAGCCTCTATTCCAGATGCACACAAAGGCAAAGGAAAAGGCGCAGAACCAGTGCCAGTGCAGTCCCTCTTTCTCTAAGCACACAATTTATGAATATGCATACATAAGCTAAGTAAATCCCATAACTCTTCTATGTAATGTGAAATATTTGTGACAGGAAAGGTGAAGAACAGCCTTTCCAAGGGTATCTAGCAGGATGGTGGTTAGGAACACTCCCTGAAAGACGGGAAACGTCTTCCAGCTTGGGAAGATGGAGGGGGACAGATCCTGGATCTTCCTGGGCCTAGTCAGAAACTGTCCAGCTGGGGGCTTGCATATAAAAGGGATAACCTTCTTCCAGGAGTTTTGTGAAGTTAGGCCCAAAACAGAATTCCCAACCCAAGTTTTATGCTGATATAACTTCAAATCAGCCAACCTTACATTTCTCAGGAAGAGAGCATTTGCCAAAAAGAAACTGTGCTGTTCTAGGCAAAAGTAACCCAAAGACAAAGCAATGATGTGATGACACTTCCTTCTCTGTGCTTCTCAAATAAGGAATAGAAACAGAAAAATCTTCTTGGTCCAAAGACACTCACATTACTACCTAAATGTTGAAAAAATTTCCTACTCCTCCAGGCTGCATGACTTATGCCAGAACTGAGACTGCACATAGTATATTAGCTGGATTTGAGATCTATGTACATTTTTTCTTTCTTGGTGTTAATTTGCAAAATATCCCTATGGAGTCATTTAGGGTTATTTTTTTGTTTATGTTTTTCTGATAGAAAGAAAGAGAGGGAATTCTGTGATGGGCTTTATCTTAAGGCCCTATCAAACAACCTGTTCTGAGGACAGGCTCACTTTCTAAAAATCTTCTCATGGTTTGAACTGCTGTCCGCTTTCATGTCTCAGGCCCATGCTAATTCTACCTAGCAGGAATCTTGAAAAACAAATGTAACATCATGTGGCAATAGAACAACAGGTCCAAACCACTTTAAAATACCTTACTGCATTTTGCACAGCCTTCACTATGCTAAAATATTTAAGGAAACATTGTGAGGATTACTTAGCAATGTATGGAAATGGGAAAGATAAAAATGCCTCAGTACAGATCTGTATTTTGATCCAAATTTATATTTAATAGCTTATTCTAAAACAAAATATTTTAATTAATACACATAATTTCACATGCTAGATAAAAAAGTAGGTCATTTAGATACAGAAGTTTCACAACTATTTTTCATACCTTATGTTGCATATACATTTAAGTAGAAGGAGAAGACAACAAGGAAAATACATGTTACAGTAAAGGATGAGCACTTAAACAACTCTTCATCTTATATTGTACTTGCCAGCCAGGAACTCCAAGTATCTCTCAGTATAGTGTGAGATACCTTTAAATGGCTTTCCTGGTAAAGGAGACAAAGTAATAATTTCCATATATCCTATGACTGGAATTAGGGAATGTAGTGTGGAATAACCTATCTATACTATAAATCATTAGCTCTTCCCTTCAATGAAGAGGAGTTCAGCATCTGAATATAGAATAGTTCAGTGCCTTAAACAAATTTGCCTCTAAAGACCTACAGCCCAACGTGAAGACAAAGTTCAGTCTGATTGGTCTTTTAAATTTTTTTTTTCCCTAAAAGCAGAGATTTTATATGCCTAATGTAACTAAGTAAATTAATTAGAAAAAAGTAATTAAACTTCAGATTATAATAATTAAGAAACTATCTCTCCATGTGTCTTATTTGCAAACTAATGAAACCTAAAACCAACATCACATTCCTACATATTGATTACCACCTAGAAAATTCATTGTTTTCTAGCTTTGTGCACTTCAGCCAAGGAGTTCTGCCTTCTTTTTCATGATTCTTCCCCGGTTTTTTCCCCTCCAGTTGTTAACGAAAGAAGCAGCATTTCAAGAACAACAATTAGGTTGGTTTGTGACACTGGACTCCTTGGGGATAGTTTCAGAGCACTGCTGTAAGTAAGCCTGTAGGACACAGTTTCAAACAAACTACACTCTTACAAAGGGTTTTTCTTTTTCTTGTGCCATGTAATGCATGCAGGGATGTATGTTTTCAGGACAAGGAAAGCAAATGAATAAATGGAAGAGAAACAATAAACAAATCTAATGGTGTTTAATGGAACTCCTGTCTACATGCTCTTCCTTTAAAAATTATCATTTGTAAGTGCAAGTCCTTATCCTAAGGTATGTCTTAGTCTAGACTGAGGCAGGAAACTCTAGGTCAGACATAAGGTGACTGAAAAAATGCATATGATTTATTCATATCTCTTAATGTGAAATGTGTATTTGAAAAGACTAAGTATCTCAGAAAGACTTTTTTTTGCAACAGCCAATTACTCTCAGCTTTTTAATTCTAGCAATACATTTGGTACATTTCCATTGTTCTAAGGGTTAAAAACTTCACTGTGACAATGACGAGCCTTATTACTCAGTCAAAGTAAATGGATCACCATATAACCTTTCAGAAATGTTCTTCCTTAAGCTATTAAAACATTCCATGCCCTTAGATGACAACAATTTCTCTGCCTTTTGAAATTTCTTTTCTATCCTGCAGAGTTCATAGAGATATGCTTGGTTAAAATCAACTTATATAAAACTATGCACTGTAAATTCTGACACTTCTGTTTGAATCTCTTTTCAAACACTTGTCTTTGCTCACCATAATAGATGTCAGTTCTTCTGATGTAGTTCAAGCATGAGCTTCATATGAAGACTCAGCTATGTCTATTGCATTTCTGAAGCTACTACTCACTGAAGTTTTGTGCTGTTTGACATCAAAGATAGGCAAGAATCACCTGCTGAGTTCACATGCATGGAGCAAAACATCTTCAAATCACTTGTGCTAGACAAAAGTTTTTCATATTAAGCTTTCACTATCATGTGGACTTAAAGACAAATGTAGTCCTTGTTAAAGTTGCAGCATCGTGTTATTAAACTATGCATCTGGGCCTCATGATTTGTATAAGTTTTAAGACGAAAGATAATAATTTGGTTGATTTAATTTTTGCATAAATTGCAAAGAATTCTGTTGCGCAAAAAAAAATTGTTTTTCATTCAATATGCAGTGATTTTGCTCAAAGGTAAAAAAAAATTTGAAAGCGTGGCATGCTCTAGCTTAGAAAAAACACAGTGCTCTACTTTTTCAAAGTTTAATAGCTGACTTTTTTTATCGATTTGAAAACCAGAAGGAGGCAACAGTTAAAACATATATTGTGTATAGGGAACATAAATGAAACAAATTCCTATTCTAAAAGTTCACAGACATGCTTTTTGAATAAGTTTAATCAAATAACACACTGAAAGACAAATACCAACGTAGAAGAAGAAATATTTATGAAGGATCAAGAACTACTGTATAATGGATATGTGTCTAATGGATGCTTCATCAGTATAACAACTGTGCCATAGTTTTTCATCACAACCACTCCAGCGATGGCTCTGTATGTAAACTAGATTCAACAAGAATATATGCATAGGAATTATATTTTGGAACAGCTGTGTATGAAAAATATTTATAATTAGTCCACGTTTAAATGTCACCAAGTGACTGCATTAGGTGCAAACCAAAACACAACAGGGTGTGTGATTGTTGCAAGATAATCTAATGCCTTGGGTGTGGCAGCTCAGTCAGCAGATGCTGAGATGTAGTTGCCAATTTTAGCAGACTGAAGATTTTAGTATTATAGGCCCTCCAGTGTTTTTTATTCATTTAAGTGGCTTGAAATGAATTTAAAAGAAAAAAAGATGTTTTTCCCCTACTATTGTTTTTCCATTTCTTTAGTATATGGATCCAAGGGAGCCAATGTGCCTAACACTTTCCAATCTCTACAGTTGTTCCATAACTGCAAGGTTAAAGCCCTAGTAGGCCAGATCATTAACTCACTCCTGACTATTTAAGTCTTTTGTACCTAAATTAAAGATCTACTTTAGCACTTTCAATATTAATATATTTCTTGTTTGAATATGTTTTATATTTACTGAGGATTTAATATATTACAAATGGAGAGTGTAGATAGGTTGTACTAGGTGCTTATATGTATATGCAGACAGGTTCAGAGTATGCTTTTATGTGTTTCACACATGCGTAAGGCACTTCTAAGCCCCTTTAAGGACTCTAGCCCTTGTCCCTGTATCACAGGGCCCAGAGGTGCTCCCAAGCCTCAGGCTCATTCCTAAGTACATTTTGCACTCAGATGCAAGCAGGTGAACTTCCTTTCCGTCTGTCCCCTCCTCAAGTCTTGTTTTCCATGTAAAATAATCCAAGCATGTGGGCTGGCAGGAAATTATGTCTGCACCAGCAGTAACTGTATAATACCTGATATACTTCTGGTATATTCAAAACCTTAGGACACACCAAATCCCTGACAACAAAGCTCTGCAATAGCTTGTCTCTTATTGTAGGACCAAATACCCAAACAAATCAGAATCTGTCAGTAAAAGCCTCCTAGGTCTTATAGACCATAATGTGACCTTAATATACACAAATTAGGCACCAAAGCTGGAACTATAGAATGCCTTATGAAGAATTATTGTGCTAAGCAGCACAGAGTAGGAAGGCTGGGGATAAGGTGGCTGGGACAGAATATGGGTTACAGACTATTCTGGTTTACTTAAAACACAATAAACCGCTTGCCTTGTAGTTGTGGCTCCTTCAGATCTGTCAACGCTAGTTTAATATCCTACTCTTAACATGAACTGTATTCAGTATGAGGCATTTCAGGATGTATTTAAGCCTGTGCTCAGATTTAATTAGAAACAAGAAATATAGCAGATGGAGAGAAATCATTGTTGCACAGTTGGGCCCTAATGCAAAGAAATTTCTCTAACAGTTGACAGTTAAGAACTGCTCGATTAGTAAACCACAGCAAAAGAAAAGCGATCTACAAATAGAATTAAAAAGCAGGATAACAGCTGCTCCAAAGCCTCTACAAAAATCTTTTATGGAAACAAGGAAAAATCTAACCATGACACCAAATACCACCATAAGATAACTAGTTTGCAGTACTGATATTAGAGTTTAGCATCTGTGAAGTTGCTACGGGAGTGACCTTTATATTTGGCTTTCCTGTCAAAGGAACTCAAATGAGACTTTCTGTTATCAAAGAACAAAAAAATCAAAGAGTCTGTTCTACCATCAGTTTTGCATTGTACAACTCTGATTTCCCCATACTTTACACAACAGAGACAAGTTTCTGTACACAGAAACAGTGTGCTGCCCAGATAAAAATATTTTGCCTTTAATGAGCTTTATACACCCAGTCATTCTAACATCTGAGTCCACAATACACAGAAGAAGTAAACAACACATTAAACTAAACTATCCACAAGAGAAAGCACAAAGCACCAACAGCGGGCGGGTCAGCAATCTCTCATTTGTGAGGTATCAAAGGCTGTTGATAGATCTAATAAAATTACTCTGAACATCTGACCTTTGTCCATGGCCAGAAGGAACGCAGTTATACAATAGGGGAAGGGAAATCGCTGGTGACAAAATGTAGTTTCAAATAAACTCTGCTTCTACTGGCAATTTTTCTTTATCCGCTATCGTGTAATACGCAGAGGGATGTACAGTATGTACTTAGAACGGGAAATGAAAGTGAAAAAAATGGAAGCTAAAACTGACACTAACAATACTTAAATTGCTTAATGGAGATGCTGTGTACATACTCCCCCAGGCAACAGATCCTTGTAAGTGTTTAGAGCTTCTAATTGTACCGTATGTCTTAATAAACAGCAGGTTACAGAAACTCTAGGTCAAATGTTAGACAACAGAAGGATTTTGTCTATAATTTATTCAAAAGTTTGATTGTATCATTGCACATTAGTAGGCAATCAAACCTCAGAGTTATGAAGCTAATAATTGCCAAGCATCTCTAATGTATGTACACATGTGTGGATGTAGATACAAGTGTATATATGCACGTGTGTGCACACATATTACACATATTATGTATGCTATATTTTTATATATATACATACACATATATATACATATGTATAGCTGTTTTCCTGAGGGCTGAGGCATTACCAACACAGTGCATAAAGCTTTTCACATGTCTGTATTCTATTTATTTCAAATGTAGCACAAGATTTAGCATCAAGTTATTTCTTTTTTGAGGACAAGATTAGGAAATTTTCCTAGATTATCTTATTTTAAAAACAAGAACATGCATTAAAATATATCAGACATAGCTTCTCTGCTCAAGTATGTCTCTGCCCAGCTTCCCTCTCTCTTTTGCTGAGCTAGTGACAGTCCTATAATCACACAAGGACCTGTCTTGAAAAATGGCTCTGTACCAGAGGATCCAATACCAAATGAACAGTTAGGACTGCAAGTTGTTTAAAATAACCCCAACTTCCTTTGGCACACACATGCAGAAGAGACATGAGGTGGAGAAATACCAAAGAAATCAAAGACCCTCTTGGGTTCTCAGGATGATCTTCCACAGCTTTGCATCCTTCCCTGCTCCTCTGCTGGTGTCAGCTGCTTCTGGAAAACTGTGTCCACCTTGTCAGTGATGTACAATTCTGACACCCTACTAGGTTGTTCTGAGAAAGGTTGTCCACTCAAGATTCAGAGCTCTCTGGGTGCAAGAAACCCCAGTACGGGCTCAAACCTTGCCACGGAGATAGTCTAGACACATTGAGCGCTTTGACAAACAGATATTACAGGAATCACTGTCATTTCTGGGAACGCTGCATCCCCATTGCAGCCAAGGATGCTGAAACACCTCTCATTTAAGTGTGTGCCTTCCTGGCTATAATGTGGATTTATAACCCCAAGCAACTGATAGGAATGTGTCAGGCTGATGCAAGAAACATTTACAGAAGTACATGCGTGATGAAGGTAACTATGTTTAAGCCTGTTTTCAAGCCCACTCTCCACCCTGTAAGGAATGAAATATTTATAATATTCATAAACCTTTTGTGGATTGAAAAGTCTAGCTGAAGTAAGGGCCAAATATCTGCCCTGTAACAGTATCAGAGAAAAAAAGAAATGGTAACAAACCACGGATTGCTTCCCTTTCATAGAACATGAACCAAGGTGAAGCAGAAACCTTTGGAGAAAAGCTACTTTTCTAGTCCTCCTAAAGTTTTTTCAGTTTAAAGTAAGGCTAAGAACAGAGGAAAGCCAAGAATCGGCCTATTAGTTTATTAATTGGAATAAAGATTTCATGAAACTATAACTTTTATGATTTTGCTCTTAAATCAAATTAAATTTAGAGCTATCATGGAGTTTATTTAACTGCTGTAGGTTATTTCTACAGAAAATGTCTCCATGTGCACACTGAAAACAAAACCAGAGCTAGCCAAAATTAGTGAACCCCAAGGAACAAGAGCCTTTTAAAGGAAACCTTCCAATCTCTGTTGAGTAGTGGCAGGAGGTCCATACCTGCACTTTTCAGAGTGTTCTGATGGCCAGCCTATCCAACCAAGAGGAGCTGACAACACAATCCATGAGAAAAAAGTCCCTGGTCACAACCAGACACTTTCCAACTACAAAAAGCCACATCATTGTGCCAACTAGTGAAAACTCTCAAGACCAGACAAAAATTAATGAAATATAGACAGTTTTATACATATAATATAAGTCCATATTCCATAAGAAACACAGAATATTCCTCCTTTTGAGGTATGGTAGGGGTCTCCACCAAAACCAAAAGAATCTGCTGATGTTTCAAAAATCTTTCATTTGAAAAAACTAAGTAATTAAGTATGGAGAGTATTGATAAGAAAATATACTTCATATTTGTTCAAATATATCTGCTAAAATTCTAAGTAATCTTAATTGCTGTTATTCTGGAAATTATATATTTTAAACATGTTCGCAAAGGAAAAAGAAACATGTCATAAAATGAAAAACCTGAAAGAAAAAAAAAATTTTTAAAAGTTACAATAAAAGGGAATTATGACCTTTCTGAAATTTTCTTATGGAACATTTAACTGAAGCAGGCATACTTTTGTTTAATGTTTGGCTTTGGATAAAGAAATGCAGGATATCCTGCACTATTGTTTGTCATTGTTTTTTTAAACAAAAATCTTCCATGAAGTACAAGACCAAAAATTGATGATTTCTTTTGAACAACCGGTGCCTTATAAAAGTAATGACTAGAATCTCTGGATACAAAGAAGAAAGAAAGGAAAAAGAATGTAACACATTTTAAACCAACACTGAAATATGGGTATGAAGCTTTCCACCAAGGGTGAAAAATTCTTCTTCCTGATCTTTTATTATGATGATATATAACCTTAAAACTCATGAAAAACATACTTATCCTACTTTCGCTATTTTGACTTGGTTTTAGCAGCAAACTTCAACACTAAGTTCATAATCCCAAGATAATTAATTTCCCCTACTCCAAACAAACTCTTTCTGTGTATATATTTGTTATCAAGTGTTACTAAGCAATAAGTCTTCACATAAAATCTACCTCAACTCATCCACCACTAACATTTCTCTTCTAGACCATTTGAACATATAACCGTAGGGTGCAACAGTGGAGAGGTTTTCCATAGTGATCTGTAAACTTCTACTGAAATAGTCAATATATATTTAGAGTAGCCTTTTCATTAACTGCAATATTTACCAAGGAGCTAAAACTTTTAAAAGTATAACTAACTACTGTTACTTATTCCTGTCATTTATTATGAGAGAGAACCAAGAATGTATCATTAAACACTACAACTACCACTTACCATAAAATTATGAAATGTGCATCCTCCTGAGTACAGAAAACCCAAAAATTCATAAAAAAGACCCTGGATTTATTCATTTAAATGCAAATGAAAGAAGCTGTGACCTGGTTACAGTCAATACAGAAACGTAAAATAAATACCTAATGGAAATATTAAGAATACAAAGAAAAATTTGTGTATTTTCATCATAAATGGTTATAAACATACACCACTGGGCAAAGATTATATTATATTCTTTTTTAATGGCACATCATTCCTTAGAGCTTTAAGTCTATTTCTGTCTTTATCATCTGCTGTGTATTCTATTGATAAGCAAGAAAAGGAAGTAAGTACACTGTTTCTGGAATAAAAATGAAACTTCATATGTAACTAAGTTACTGGAAACACCACTATGCGAAATATGACCTGTACTAGAGCAGTTATCTCGCTATTGAAATAGAGCACCCTGCCAATTGTCAGTGGACACCCTTTGCATCCCATTCTTGGAATTCATTTGCAGTTACAGCCACGCAAGATCATTTGGAAAGACAATTCTGCTTACAATATATTCTTTCTCAGGACTCACTTTCCACAAGGAAGATAACACCTCGTGTAGTGATTAAAAACAGAATCCATCTTATGACTAAATCTGACATTTTCATTCCTTTACATATCAACCAGAGACTGCAATCAAATATTGGAGCAGATGTATCTATAGACCTAAGCTGAATGACTACAAAATATCAAATCATATGGCATGCATTACATCAAAAAAGGGACTAGACCTAAGGACTAGAATCACATTCAAAAATGACAGAAAACAATTTTCTTCCTCATCTTTATCACTCCTTTGCAGAGTTGGTGCCCTGATTACCTTAATATTTGTTATTGACATTGAGAGAGAAAAGTCATCCTGCCAAGAAGGAGCCTCTGACTGCTCTGAGAAACGTAAAGGATACAACTAAACCGGTGGCCTTTTCCCCAGCATTTGCTATTTTGAACAGTGGAATTGAATGCAGTCCAGGATGCTGGATCTCTTCTCATAGCATGTTTCACCCACACTCAACCTGGAAATCTCTGCTTTTTTTCCATAATACAAGGAATGTTCACAACATGTTGGCTGCCGCACGTAAAATCCAGACATTTCAGATACTCTATAACAAACACGCGGGAAATTAAGACAGCTGCATGGAAAGGATAAGTTGTTCTATCAACTGAGAAGAAGGTTACAGACAGCTGGGGACACCTCTTCCTTGTTTGCAGAAAGGTTTCTCAGGACAGAGTGTTCGGCAGGGAGGAACAGCATATCTCACAGCAAGATGTTCACCACAAACCTCAGAGTGGTGAAATATGAAATACATATGCTCCTCAAGGAATCCACATATGAAACACAGACAGAAAACAACAGCATCCGTTGTCTTAATAACACACTTCCTATCTCAAAGACTGGCAAAGCAAAGAGAAACATTTCTGTACAAGAAGTGTTATGTCCACATGTGCCATCTGTCAACATCTGGTGGTGAATCCCAAAGAGGTCAAGTGTTCTGCAATTTGAACATTTTTGTGTTTCAACACACTGAATCACTTTCAAGAGAAAGTTAGCACCCCTCTTGTGTTGAGAAGGTCTGCCCAAATGGATACTTTCCCACTGCTTTTGCAAAAGTGAGCAAAATAAGAGACAAAATCAGACTTAACAGCAGCCCTGCCCTAATGATCCGGTATACTTTAGCCTGATTAGGTAGAAAAAAAATATATCCAGACGATCACTACTAGGCCTTTCTCATCATGAAAACACATACAAATGTTGTAATCACCATTAGGCAGACACATTAGGCAGGCACCACAACCTGTTGACACTGTCATTACTGTTCTTTACTAAGGAATTGCAAGGCTACACAGAGTAGCATAGGAGTTATTAAAAAATCATGTCCCTTATAAGATAGTGTCTAAGCAATTCACAATCAGTTTAGATGTTGTCCTCTAACCACTGGTGTCTGGTGGGGAAATATACTCATTTCTGAGGATTTTTTCATTAGAAATAAGAAAGGAGTTAAGTGACATGTCCAAGGCCACTTGAAGCATAATGGAAAACTAAACTCAAAGGCTTTGAACCCCAGGCTCCATAAGATAATCAGAAAAGACTTTTCCTGTTTAATATGCATATTTCCAGTGTACTTGGGGAAGTGATTACAAGGAATGGACAATTATGCAGGCATCAGGAATCACAAACATCCATAAAAGTAAATGGGAAAACTTTTATGTCCAGAAGACACTGTGGTTGCTGTTACAGATAATGATACCGCAGCTGATCCTTCCACTGCTGAGTGGGGTGTAATGTCAGTTCTGGATGAGGAGCTACACTGCAGCAAAAATTCTGATCATGAATCCCATGATACCATATCAGCATTTAACAGTCCTGACTTTCATGCCTAGGAGACAACTGACTAAAATGCCAGGCAAAGAACCAGTGAAATTGTTGTCAACTCTGTTTCATATGTTTTAAGAAAAAGGACTAGTTATTATTAACTACTGATCAACTACAGAAAGATGTGGGAAGGTGAATCTAATGTTTAGGGGAAGATTAATACCCTGCATTTACAAATGCATGTTCTGTACTTCTAAGTTAAATTTTTTGTTCTGTTTAATAGCATCTGTATTTGGCAGGTTTAATCTGCCACAGTTTTTTCTGTAAGACTAAAGCAATAAGTAAAAAACTGAGGTTTAACTGTTTTGAGAAAACTCTTAGTTTCCTTATAATTTCAGTAGAAAAATATTCACAGCACCATTATATCCAAATAATCAGAGACTCATTTACAGGTAATTTAGATCATCACTCCTATTGGTATGAGAATGAAGAGATGCCATGCAGCCCCCAGCTCCCCTTGTAGGCACCTCTGCAGTAACAACAGATATTTCCCTGAGCTTTTGCTATTGCCAGCTGAATATCTTTTATTTTTTTTTTCTTTTGGGTCAGTCTTCCATCTCTAAGAATCAGTCTCATTCTTGAAATATCTTTCCCCGTTTCTAGATTTTATTATTATTATTTTTATTTAGTACCATAGCGCTAGTGCATGAGGACATTAGTCCGCTCCATGGGCATGAACTTGTACAAATGCACAGCAAAAGTAGTCAGCTACCTGTGATTATTCAGAGATAATTCAAAATTAAGAATGTATGAACAGCCCAAATTTCACAGACTTTTGGCTGCCTATGGCTTTTGTTCATTTTGATTTTTGTTCATTTTAACAACATTTAATTTCAATGATTATGTCAACATTTTGAACAAAACCAGCACCTTTAATTCCAAGTCAGTAAACACCCCTGTGAGTTCCAAAAGTTTCCAGTAAATTTAAGGTAGAATCCAAATTACATTTTGTATCTCTCTAGGCCAAAAAAAAAAAAAAAAGTAGTAGAGCCATCTAAAATACAAGCCATTACACTTGTTTTATACAGCAGAATGAAGTAAAAGAAGGCACAAGTCTAATTTTTTTAACAAATCCTTTGCAGTTCACCTTTAAACTAAAGGTCATCAGGTGAGAATCGGTGTGTTTGAAAGCACTTGAACTGCTTGGGGAGTTCATCTCATCTGTATTATTCATACATATTTGCCGATTATAAATCACAATGGACTGAAATATTTCTAGCCTTTCACATCAGCAGGCATCCAGAGAGCACTGTCTTTTATTTACTGACCATGTTAAAAATGGCACACTTTTTTCTTATTTTATAATAATATGCTGTCTGACCAGTTCAGAGAGATCTCTAATAATGTCTCAGTCCAACCATGGTCTCATTATGTTGGTAGGAACTGTCATGCAACTGTGAATGTGCAATAAGTGTAGAGGTGCAGTAAATGGCAGAAAAATATGAAAAGCATTCTACTTTCAGATGCTGCACAAAGCTATTTATTCCTACTACACTGAATGAACTAAAAATTGAGGAGAGAAAATGAGGACTTTACTTCACGGCCTTCTAAATTGAAACAAAGAGAGGATTTAAGGATATGTCGTACAGAAAAAAATGAGGAATGTTATACAGTGCAAGACACGCACTTAGCTTTTCTTATATTCCATCCATTTTTTAAGCACAGCAGCACACTGATTTCAATGGAAGTTCTGTTTAAAAATCAGTGCTATAGCATGACCCAGGTAACAGTTTAGAGACTATACCTATTATTCATAAATGATGTCATTCTGGCCTAGATCTATCACCCTTCCTGTGGGCACCTTCCTCTGACTGTGGTCTCGTGAAACATGCTATAACAACGGTGCAATTGTATCTCTGGATTTCAGTTTTATAGGAACTGGGAACTTTTGTACTTTCATTCAATTTTATGTACTGGCTTACGTAAAATACGCTATAAACAATATTTGGGTTTCAAGATAAATAGACAACATGACAGAACAGAAGAAGTGAGACTTCTATGAGGATTTTGATGCACAGCAAAAAGAATTTATTATAGGATGTATCTTCCTAACCTTGGGTCTGGCCTTCCTATTTGGAAGCACAAAAATGTTGTCTACAAAATGAAATGAGAGGTAAGTCACCCATTTGCTCTCTGTCTGTGCCACATCACTGCTGCTTCTGGCATGACATTTCTTAGAGGATGAGACAGAGTGAAGAAGAAAGGGAATTGGTGAAGTCACTTTCACTTCATTAACATACCTGTCAACAACATACAGACCTACTGCCGTCAACAGTCTCTTCCATTGCAGTTCTGTTTGGTTCACCACATAGATACAAATTTCATCCCTACGGTGAGTACTGCAATAAAATCAATGCTCACACAAGGATCAATCATTTAAAAGGCTTGCACTCACTGCAGTACTGTCTACACCCAAAACGGTGCTTTGTAAATTATCATTATCCAAGAACTAAACAAAAAATAAATTGTTCAGAGCAAAAGAATATGCAAGAACATTCTTTGCAAGAAGAGGGAAAAGAGCATAATCTCATTTCAATCGCTACAAAATATTCCATTCAAAGTAGTTTGGGCATATCCACAAAAGCCAGAGCAAAGAGAGGGATAAATTCACAACTCTTCCAAAGAGCAGCTATTTGAATTAATAGCCCAGTTGGTGGGAAATTCACCCAAGCTGTGCAAGACCTCTCTTCTGACTAAGATACAATCCTGAGCTCTCACCTGCCAGGAAAGTGTACTGACCAGCATGCCCCAGCAAAGCTCCGGGGGAAGCTGAGGGGCCAGGGCCAAGCCAACCCCCCAGGTGCTGATCCACTTTGTATTCACTGCGGCAGAGGCTGGAGCCCAGCAATCTGCTTCTGCAATGTGTCTCATCCACAAGGCTAGAAAGCCCTTCTTTCCCTGCTTTGCTCCATGAATATTTAGGTACCCCAGGCAAACTGGAACAGCTTTCCCCAGAGACATGTTGGTTCCAGCATCACACTGAATCAGACAGAGAGTGGGTTTGGACCAGGGTCTCGTGCCAGTCAGGAGAACAGCCTAACCACCACGCTATTAGGTGTTCAAGTGTGGAGCTCCCGAAATCCCTCCTGTGGGAGCAGTGGCACTTGCCATAGCGTATTTAAATATTAATTGAGCAAGAGAGTGTGAATGACTCTTTAAGCCTGACTAGCAGTTAAGGTGTTCTCCTGGGACATGGGAGCTGCGCTTTCAGATACCCTTAGGCAGACCAAGGAATTGAACCCAAGGCTCCCACAGCTGCATCTTTTTACCCACTTCTGAATCCAGCCTGAATCCAGCCAGCACCACTAAGGTCCACAGATAGCTAAATAACCCCAAACTGCACATTGCTCACTGAATTTATTGTTCACCAAGAAATCTTTGCCCCACTTACAAGCCACCCCACCTTTTCTTGCCTGAAGAGTCAAAGGTGCTGATGTATGGCACCCCACTGCTCCTATGTGTGTGTGTATGCCTCTTCACTTTTGAAATATTAGCACTATTTTTCCAGAGTAAGAAGTGCAGGTTCCTTACTTTCTCATGAGGAGCAATCAGTGAACAAGGGCAGGTCAAGACTTTATTTTGAGAGGGAATTTTATATTACCATGCTGATAATACCATATGTATAGTATATGAGAACGTAAGCGTGAAGTGCAGGGTGTGCCTAAAGGTAAGGCAAGAGTTTGACACATCTGCAGAATGAGCTGGGGAATGTTCCAAAGTCACTTAATATCCTTTGAAGGGAAAGCCAATATGGGAATGTCCTTATGGTAGAAGCTATGTGGGCAGAAACTGTAAGCCCATTCATGTCTCTAATTGTTCCACATCTGAAGCAGGCTGCTGCACATCTGTTATTCCACCACAAGAGTGGAATCTTTTATGAATTTGCCTGCACCTATCATGCTGAGGGAAGGTTTCACTGAGTAAAAATTATTTTCTTGCCAGACTGTGCATCCTTTTGGAAACTAACTGGGGCCAACACAGATGTGGTGAGCAACACAAATCCCTCTTTGGAGCATAGATGGTTCCAGAAAGGCATCATTTTTCTACTGCTGGCAAGAAGCCGTAAGATCATTTATATTATTTTCTGAGAAGCAAGAGAGGATACTAACTTCAAATGCCTCAGTGTATTTGCTATTCTAATGCAATTAAGTGACTAGGAGAGGAGTGATGCCATACACAACTGCGTTAACTGTGAGAGCTTTACAATAAAGCATGGTAAAAATATACAAGCAATATGAGCGGTTTAAGGGAATTGGCAATGAGACCTATGGTCTGGGGTATTCATCCAACTGAAGGTAGCAGGGGGCAGATATTTTGATGGCTTATATGAAATGAGGTATTCTCAGAAAAATGCCTAACAGTCCTTACCAGCACATTTTTGGCTCCCTTACTGCTCCCAGGGTAATTTTAACAAAGTCAGAGTAAGTAAAATGCTTTGCACTATCTGAGACAGTCTTCTGAGGTTAAGATTGAGGAACTACAGGCTGGCAGATTGGGGCAACCTTACATGTCCCTGCATTTTCTCTGCTTGTTCTGTACATCAGGAGACCAATTTATTTTCTAGGACTTTCTCTCCATCTACCACTACCAAACTAACATACATATAACATTTAAAGAGGTAAGATGCTGAATGTTTTGACTAGATGTTCTGGGTCCTTAGCTCTAATAACATGGATTAAAGTGTGCGTTTCCATTACAAGTAGAATTGTGCAACTAATAAATTGGTTTTCTACCTTGACACCAAAAATAAAACAATTAATTTGGGCTTGAGCAAAGCAGAAAAAAAACCAAAAACAAAAACCCTGAGGTATATATGTGTGTGTCTATGAGTATTTTGATTTCTCTTTAATTTACCCTGCGCTGAGAAACGCATGTCTTTCAGCTTTATGTTTACTATTTTATTTTTAAGTCCTTTTAAAGGCAGAAATATTATCAGCTTTGTGGTCAGTTATTTGAAATGTCACCGCAAAATAGTTGAATATTGTTTAGATTTGTTCCCTCTTTTAAGCTTGAGCTATTAAGTGAAAACAACCTAAACCATGTGTGTTCAGTCCCCTGAAGTTTCATTTTGTGTTAAATATTTTGTCAACAGATAAAATAAAAATTATGAATAGCCCGTATCGTTCCTATTAGTATTTTTGTCTTCTGTCTCACGCCTTCATGGTGAGGTGATGTTGTTGTACAGTATTTATCCTCCAAAAATTACATATCAGGAGATATTTAGAATATTGCAAACACAATAAATAGGAGTTATAAAAAACCTATATTATTCATCACAGAGTCAACAGGTAGACAGGAATATGCAGAAAATAGTAACGTGACACCAGACCTCTGCATTCTGGAGCAAGTTTAGAAAAAAACAAAGTTTACAACATGTGCCGTACAGAGAAAGTTGCATTAGAGACAAAAAATTAAGCTGATGTCTCACCACTACACTATGATATACTACCTGCTCCCTTCAAAACCCGTTGTTGTGCCCAAGGTATATGCTGAAGAAGACTGCCTGATTTTCAAGAGCTGAATGTCAGATCCTACCCACGAATTCTCAGGTCTATGCCATTGCTAGTACATTGTTCAATAGGTATTAATCTATCTGCTGATCACTCAGAAGGAAGCATATAGGAAATTATTAGCCTGTCACAGAAGCACATATTGGAAGGTCATCTCTTGACTTTGACTAAACATCTCTCCTGACAGAAAGGGTTAAAAAGGAAAAATCAGTATGGTTCAGAGAGATCTATCTGCAATAAATGAGCTACATCCTTCTCTTGCGAAAGATTTTGTAAGATAGTAATCATATACAAATACCACTAGTGCTTTTTTATTAGCACAACAGTCTCCGTTATTAGCCCAGTATGCAGAAGTAAAAGGATTTTACTGATCATCATATTTGCGCTGTTATCAATAACTACATACACAGGCCAAAACTAAACAGTGGAATGTGTGTGTGCAAAGAGAGAAGAAAGAAAAGAGGAAAAGTAGAGGGGGTGACGGGGGCTTTTTAATGAGCAAAAAACACAGTTCCAAGGAAAAATCTGCAGAAGTCTGCGTGTACACATAGGCATTGCCTGTGCAGCTCTTCAAAATGCTCTGAGCTTTAAAAGATATATATTTGGGTAATACTATCTTCTTATTGTATCTGAAGAGTAACTGCGCGTGCAACATTCAGAGAATATATACCAGTAACAAGAGAGTTTATATTTAACCCAGTTTTCAAGAACCTAATATTTTGTCAATCATTTTATAGGTTTTAGCTTAGGGATAAATTTGAAGCTGGCTTTTCCCCAGTGAAACCTGCAACAATAGAGAAATATGTACTGAAGGGAAGGAGAAACTGGGATATTGAGCAAGCCTAATAGAAATCTAACACTTCATTTTGTGCTTAATAATTACTTTTTACAGATCTCTTTGACAGGGAAAGCTTTTTTATCTCAAAGTTTTACTGCTCAGGTATGATGCTGAAAACCTCTAGATTTTTTCCTTGCTTCAGATTCTAAAATATACATATGGTCTGTTTTCTGACATGAGACAGTAGTTTCAATTTCAAAAAGCAACAGCTTATCTGCCAATTCTTTACGTAAGGCTTAACAGCTTAAAACTATTTTAAGCCAACCTGTAAAACTCACTATTGTCACAGTTAGCAGGAAACAGCTAATTTGTCCATATATAAACAGAAACTTCATGTTTTGTTGTATAACTATGGCAACTTCTACAAATGACTCATCCAGGACTTTTGTTATGTTATTTTATGACTCAGATTTATTAATGTTCACCCTATTACTTCTGCCAGCCTCCAGTACAGTATCTCCACTTTCTGAAACTCTTCTAAACTATGTTCTTAGGGCTGAAAGTCCCTATCCAGCTGCCCATTAAAAATTTCCAACACAAGAAAAATTCTTTCTTGATCGGTGTGAGCACTACCTATAAACTCCGAGTTTTAGCTCTGTGCACCCAGAGTGTTGGGTTGTGGTCTATTACACGATGACAAGACTTATTTTATATTCAAAGTAGCGAAATGACTACAGTATGTGACAAGGAGATAAGTACACCCACCTAGCTGGTTTCCAAGTGGATCGGTTCTTCAGCACATATTAAGCCCTTCCAGATTTATCCCCAGCGGCTGGCTCTTTGCCAGGGCCTGGATTCTGTTCTGGTGTGCAGTGTGCTGAGTATTCCCAGGTGCTGGTATATTTTTATGCCTTAGTCCTTACTTACAGTTTTTCTTAGGGTTGCTTTGAAGTGTGAACAATCATGTTGCAGCACACTACAAAGTTCTTTCCACATCCAGAGATCTTTTCATGTTGCCTTAAGTTAAGCCATCTCTAAATGAGAAACTAGGAGGATGAGCGCTAATAAATTTCAGAAGGAAAGTGTCTATTTCTTGCATAAAATTAATAATTTCAGTGTACCAGAAGCTATGTGAGCAATCACAGCGCAAAATTAAGAACTTAAAATCGTCATTCACTCCATCCTCCTGGAACTCTTTGACAGCGGCTACTAATATAGTACTACTTTCAACTTTATAGTTCCCCTTTTTACCAACCCTGCTATTATAACACTTGACATGCTTGGCTGCCATGGTGCAATAAAGAGGGGTAAAACGATGCATTAAAGGTCCCTGGTGCAAATCCTATTCAAAATTTTCCGATTTGGAATAGGCAGTACAAAAAGGCGATACCAGGAGTTTAAGGGTCATAAAGTAGTACAGGCACTCAGCTCTTTAAGTTTCAGTTGACTTTCTAAAAGCCACAGCAACATCAGCAAAAGCTATAACGATGCGTTCAACTTGCCTTTCTAGAACAGACACCGAGAGAATAGTAAGGGAGCGAGGGTGGGGAAGCGGCCACATTATGCTGCAGTTTTAGCCAGCGTCACTCATATGTGACTCTCGGCAGCTGTGTCATGCAAGTAACTGCTCAGTGCCTGGTAAAACCACATGGTACGGTAGCACGCTTCACACCATGAGGCAAACGGCACTCTGTGGAACAACAAGAAAAGTCAGAATAAAGCTCTGGAAAATCAATCCAATGTTTTGCAGGTTTAGACATTCACTCTTCAAAATTAAATTCTAATTGCTTACTGTTATTCTCACTGATTCTTTTTATATTAAAAAAAGGTTTCTCACTGTAGTTTATCTCTCTTCTTCAATGTTTTTCTACTTTTTTTTTTTTTAAATGCATGCATTTGTGCCTTCAAAACAGTTCAGATATATTGGAAAATATACCTTACTGCATACCAACTGTAGGACTTTGGTCACCAGATAGTAAATGTTTGTATACCTCATTGCAATGCTTTTATTTGTATTTGTGTTTGTAGAGGGGTGATCAATTTGAGAAGGCAGCTCTAGTTTATTGTCAAAGGACAGACAGACAGAAGGACCTAAGTCCACGAACAGCGCTGCTTCTAGTTATGACCGTAGCTGAGCTACTTAGCACTCTTTGGCTTAGTTTGCCAGCTGAGATATAAAGAGCTGAACAGGGCCCATATAATGACAAACTAAGGGACTGTACAATTTGATGTACATGACTATATTTTTGGGGAGAAATGTACTACTGAGTAAATTGAGGAAGGGAATATGGGTGAGATTCAAAGCCCATTCAAGGTTCTGAAACGTTTCTATTAAGTTCTGTGGTTTTCATAGGAGGTATTATACGAGTTAATTTAAATTTCTAATGGATGTACAAGCCAAACAATACTTTTATCATCATTCTCAAAAGGTCTAAGACATGGAGGCTAAACCAGAGAAGAAATAACAGAGAAGAATATGCTCTATTTTACCATCACACAAATGCATGTATAACAGATAAACATCCTCCCTTTCACTCTGGATCAAGAGCCAAGGGAGATACTGCATACTTGAAGCCATCAACCACTTAAAATTGCTATTGTCAAAGCAATTTTTTACAGCAGACTGATTTGTATGCAGACCGTTTTTAATAGCACAGAAAGAGTTTGGGACCATGTGATAGAGTACACAAGTGATTTCCAAAAGACATTTGAAATGTAAAAATTCTGGAGGCTGACTCCTTCCTTTCTCCCCTTCCCTGCAACATGCATACACATGCACACACGCACCATCAACTTCCACTGACATTTCTTCATTACTATGAAGAAGCTCAGGCTCTCTTGAGGGATTTTGCAAAGAACTGCTCCTCTTTTTAAGTAAGGCTACATACTTATGCCTCTACAAATGATTTCCATAAGTTTATATTCCATCAAAACACATGATTTCAGATCTTAAGGTGTAGAAGTAGTGTTAACAAGGTCCTCCTATGAAGATTTTAAGCTCTTTTGAATGCAATTTCATTCTTTCTGGTGGCTTCCACTTGTCAAATTTGCACAGGGTATCAGGACATTCTTTGGCATCAGAAGGTGCAGCTGGAGGATAAAATGTCCTGAAATCCACACTGCTAAACTGAAATCTTTGCTTGATTGAGCTAGGAAAAGGCCATATACACTGGGTGCAATGTTATCAAATCATGATATCTGCAGGAGATGCTGGCTTTCTGTAAGAAGAGTAATAAAAAATAAAATAAATAATAAAATAAAATAAAATATAAAATAAAATAAAATAAAATAAAATAAAATAAAATAAAATAAAATAAAATAAAATAAAATAAAATAAAATAAAATAAAATAAAATAAAATAAAATAAAATAAATAAAATATTGAAACCCTCTTCTATGGTATAAGAATCTATCAACCATTTTATGGTCCCACTTGGTCACCACAGTATTTAGGGCAGACACAGTGATTTGTCTTTTAAAAACTAGCACATTAAGACAGAACCACACTTCCCTTTTAGCTGAGCACTGACTAAGGCTTAATATTAATGCTGGGTTAGGATTTTGGTGAGGAAAAACAACAATCTTTTTTTACTGTAAAGCTACTAGAACCATGTAATCCAGCTGTAAGCATCCTTATTGAAACAGGAACCCAAGACACCAGACACTTTGCAATTCCATTTCACTGCACTTTCAATGTACAGTAACAAAGGTAACAAAAAGATGTTTATTTCCTTTGTACGACAGACAAAGAAGCTGCAGTGGCATTTACTGTTTGGGTTTCAAGATAAGCACATGTGGAGTTCACAATACATCCACACCAGTGACAAGATAAAACATAGATCATGCGAATTGTAGGGTGGACTGTAAAAATCATCAATATTACAGTAATATGAAGAATGTGGTACTTCAGTATTTCTACAACAAGTTACTATTTCCACAATGGTAGAAATTAATAAAAAACTTACAAGTATTTAGCAATTCTTACTTGCTCGGTCTATAGTCACACTTTCAAAAATCTAATTTATAGAAAAAAATCATCTAAGTTATATTTAAGTAATACCATTGTAGGAAAGAAAAAATTTAGAAATTAGTTAGCTTTCCCTTTATGTGGTGCTGTAAGACAGCAAAATCTAGTCGGATGAATAGAAGAATGGAAACTGGGACTTCAGAATTTTCTTTCTTGCTCTTAAAATTATACACTCCTTGAAACTCAGTGAGCCACTAAACTCCTGCCTCAACTTCACCAACTGTGTCAGGAGAATAATGATTGTTTTTAGAAGTACTGCAAAGCCCTGGACACCAGATCTGTAGTGTAAGGCACACTGTAGTGGGCAACAAGTCCTGCCTTTTTGTGGCTCCACAGAGCAGAATGCCAGAATGAGCATCAGGTAGCATTGCCCCAGGCTCTGTTAGCCTTCACATACATGCCTCATCATGGGCCAAGTTTGCTGTGCAGAAACGAGTGCCTGCTGTTTCCCATGAATCCTCCCTCCCTTGGGCTTGACCGCTTTGCAAAAAGAAAAGAGCTGCCGCAGCAGTACCATCCAAATGGCTACTCCAGCATTCATTCACTCAACATTACTTCCTTTTCTATTTTTCTCCTGCTTCCACCGCTTAATGAAGAGAAGCATGAATCACAGTCTGATGAAGGATAAAGAAATATTTCAACATCAAGAACTTCAGTATTCTCTGAGTGGTCTACCTGGGTTCATTAGGAAAAATGTCATGCCCACTTCATGACAAATGACGTCAACCAACCAACATCTCCCCTAGGCCTCCATTTGCAAATATGCCTGAAATAGGTCTATTTATACACAAGCTGCAGTAACACCAGCCACTGCCATGAGCCAGAAAAAATATAGTGAAAAAAAAAATCCCTCTAAACATGCATGTGGTTTAATTCCCAGATTTAATGTATTTACGCATCATTCCCAAATGACTCAGAAAGACCTATTCCTAGAGAGTGGCCTAGATAACTAAAATAGCTCTTAACTGTACCGGAAAACTAGAAAGGCAGCTAACATTACTGACACACAAAAATCAGGGTGCTGGGCTTATCACTGAAATTTCCCTGGTTAGGCATGCTGGTCAGTTCTGCTAGATCATCTCTCGGAGAACTGCCAGGCTGCCAGGTGTCATTAAAAACAATAACTCTCTAACATTCAGTTGCTGCAAACTGAGGTGTTAGCACAGTCTTCTGGAGTTGTAGTAGAGGACCGTGTAAAGTGAAGTGGATTGCAGGAGCAAGAAAAGAGACTTAAGTGCCCTTCAGTAAACAAACAGCTGTAATTCCTAAATGTGTCTGCAATCTAAGAGATTTCTGTCACATCTCAGGAAAGAATCCTCTTCTCTGCAGTCCTTGTCTCTCTGTCTTACTCATTGTCTCATCTTACAAATATTTCTCTCTTTCCTCTGAATGTTGCTTTTCCTGTGCTTACCTTCATATAAATCAATTGCATTAGCATTACTTCCTTCATAAGGTTTTAGGGGTGTAAACTCATCATGCAAACAAAGGACAGTAATTCTGAAAATTCCAACACACATCAAAAAAGTAAAGCTTGTCTTGAAACAATACATTTAATAAAAAACCATAACACAACAACACCCGGCTTCATGTGACTTCTCTACATTAAATTCAATTTTGGAATGTTTATGTCAACTATGTATTATCAATTCTTGCATTACCATGTACATTCCACCTTTTCAGATCAAGCTATATTCCAGTATTAACTGGAATTGGGAACTGCAAAGTGTTATAAACTTATAACATAAACTTCCTGAGCTTTCCTTCCCTTATGTTCACAGCTACTGTATTAAATATGTTTGGGCTTATTCCACTTTTTGTTTAGGGATAACTTACATTATTTTAAGAGAGATGATATGTTAGAACTGAAGATCATTTCTTGTTATTAAAGTAATATTTAATTGACATTAAACATTATAGTCCGCTCTTCACTTAACATTGTTTCATCACAACATCTTGTGGTGCTCTAAGGGTAGAGTTTAGGCACTAAACACTCCACATGGGGCGAAGAAAGGGATATATGCCAGTAGATTTACTCTCCATGGTCCAGCTGGGTGCTCTGACCACATTTCAGGATGAGATGCAGATGCTGTTTCCTTCCCCTCGCTCCTGGCAGTGATTTCCATCATGGGAAGCTGGGGCTGTGGACAAGGAGGCTCTGGTGCACCCCAGCACGCCCCTCAGCCCAGACACTGACCGCAGCAGTACTTCTCGGGCTGCCATTAAGTGACAGCCTGGGAGAGCTTCCTCTTTCACTTTGTACTCCAAATTAACCTCTAAAAAAAAAAAGCAAAAACAAGCTTAGGTTCCCTGTCAGTCACAGCACATCTGTTTGATAGATTCTGTCAATGACAGGAAGAACTCAAAAAGTCCTGCTACCATTATTTAAAAATGTACTTTATAATATTCAGCAAAGCTATCTTGAACAGATGAAATCTCTTTGGAAACTGGGTTGAGCAAATTCTAATGCTCAAGAGCTCAATCCATCAGAGCATATAGGCACGCACTCACATTCAGTTCTCAGGCATGTGCTCCAGTGCCGTCCTGGATCAAGCCCTTTTATTCCTCATTTAGGACGCAATTTGAAAATATATGCCACCATGCGGTGTTATATAATTCAGCTCTATTTGAGAAGGATAAGCCAAGAGAAGGTCATTGCCAGTAAAAAGCAACTAGAAAGGAATCGAACAGCCTTTGTATTATCCTGTCCTGTCCATTTTATATTTTAGACTGAAATACACTTGTTCCTACGATATGTTCCAGCATATTCCCTTGGTCTCTTTGATATGACTGGTACAATCCCATGCAGCAGTTCATATGGAATACATATGAAAATCACTTGATTTGTATTTATTTTTTTATTTTAAAAAGTCAGGGAAGACAGTATGAAAAGAATAATATGCTGATAGCAGAACCTGGTAGAAACATATGGGGCAGTCATGTTGTGCTTTCAGTAATGGCAGAAAAGCAAGGGAATGTGAACTGTGCAATGTAAAAATTAACCCATTCACTCTCAGAAACAAGTGAAATAACTGACTTGGACTCTGATCTGTTGAAACCGTGGTTTTGCTTACTCAGTTGTTCTATCTTAATGTTTAGAGAAGTTTCCAAAAACCTTCCCGTACCTCCACTCAAGGTTACATGTTTTGACAAATCAACAACACAAAAAAAACCTTCAGTAAGGGATCTGAGTGTAAGTTGCTTCATCTGCTTGCACAGAATCCCAAGACTAATTTAAAGATAATTCATCAACCTTTTGATCCTGGCTTACCAGCAGCGTTGTTACCTTAAAGCAAAGAAATGCAAAGGAACTTTTGTGCAATTAGCTGGCGTGGGCACTACTCAAGAGCAGCAAACTGATCCCTGCAGATCAGAAATGAACATCAGGAACCTAGGTCAGAGCAATTTAACCAGCAGCTTGTAGGTACCACAGTTTAAAGGCATAAAGTCATATACTGTAGGAGCCAGCAGAGGGTGCTTCCTTTTTAGGGTTGGAATAGAAGGGAATCTCAGTCACAGGAGTAAAAAAAAACTTTGCATATTATTCATTTGCTAAAATACTTGTCCCTACTTGAGATACACCGCATTTCTTTGTGAAAAGTGGCGTTTTCAAACATAATGTAGTTGCAGAGTAATAAGTCATATGCATATTTTAAAATACATCCCCTTTGCCAAATCTGTGTTTGTTGGCCATAAGGTAAAGATTACATAGTTTGCATGTAACTTTTTTTCTTTTTTAAAGCAAACAATTTCCCTCACTTAATTCCAGGTAGACTTCACCTAGGCAATGTTTTCACTGCAGCAGCTCCCACTCTGTGAAGCAGTATGAAGTGTCACTGACATTCTTTAAACTGCTGTTTGCCTTTGAACAGTTTTTTTCAGATTTCCTCAGGAATTCTCTATAATGAATGTAACATTTTACTGACTCTACATCACCACTAGGGATGCTTAGACCAGGTGATTGAGTAAACCCACCAGCAAAAAAAATCCCCATAGCAATTAGGTTTCCAAAATAGCCTATTGTCTAGTCCATGGTGAGCTGCATAGATAAATACAATGACCTTAGATTTCCTGGTATGTGCCACTATTGCCCCAGAATTCCTTCCCTAGGGAAAGTCAATATCTTTAATTCAAAAAAAAAAAAAAAGGAGTCTAAGTTGAAATTTTTACAAGCAGCTTTCATTTAGCAGCCTAAGACAGAATTTGCCTCGCAGTGCTGGCCCTGTTACACCGATTCCTAGCGCTGAGAGCCGCACACTGATGTGAATCACAGCCGTCAGAAGGGCAAACCAAGAGTGCTAGAAAGGATTAGATGTCTGAGCCATCAAGCTAGCTTCAAGGTTTTTCTTTCCCCATTATTTTTATGTTCGATAGCCTGCTTAAATTAAATACTTGGAAGATTACATTTCACTAAATATGTTGCGGGCAAACAGATTCTGCAGTCAAGCCGTTCTGTCACCCGAGAACATTTATCTGTAAAAGGTAGCACATTTCTTTGGATGGCAGCCATTCCTGGCAGCAGATCTCAGCACTCAGTAGGAAACCCATGTCTTTGAGTTCTGAACTAGCCCATACTGGAATTAAAACACAACACTAACAGTCAGAATCAGTTGTTCTTGGTGTGTAAGTGTTTTATAACTGCATGGGGATATAAGAGCAGAGCTTCGAGTTTAAATCCTTTTTTAGAAAATGCTGTGATTAACTGCATGACTTCACTTATTGTTAAGGTAACAGATGGAAGTGCCACAGTGAAATATTTCCTTTTTATTTACAAACAATAGAAAGTCTTTCTGCTGATAGGAATTAAAACATTACAGAAGCATTGGTTCCAGAAGCTTAAATTCTTCCACGCTATCACATGCATTTGAAAGTCAACATCTTTAACATTTTTGCACTGTCTGAATTTATCATCCATAACTTTTTTCTGATTCCTGTTCAAATGAGTTTGCTTCTTTAGAAAGAATTATGTACCTACAGTATAATGAGCTAATTAACTAAAGAACAAAAGGTGGCTTCTGTTATATGTGAGACATAACTAGCTCCCAGACATAGGCAACACATTCTTTATTTTTAAGGGCAATCAGTATTGCTGATTTTGATGTCAGACACCCTGTATCATTTTGTACAGTGCCACAAAAGGACTGATAAAACATTAAAATTAAAATTGGCTTTAAAAAACCCCATGCGTCACATCTTACCAGCAGTATTATGAATTTTGAGAGGTTTGTAAAAGATGTGCACTTTGATCAATTGCAGGGTTTCTAAGAAAAAAAACCCACACTTTTATGCTTTTTGATTGGCAATAGCACTGAGCAATGGACAAAACTGACAGAAAGCCAGAAGCTGCATAAACAAAATAAGGCAAGGGTTTTATTAAATATTAATTTTATTAATTCACAGCAAAAATCTTTGTTTATTATGATATATTAAAAATATATTTTCTTTATTTTAAATCATTTCTCCACAGACGTAGTACAACTTGTCAATGCCTGTAAAGATCTCTTAGCTTGCTAGAAACGCCTCAAGCACAAAAAGCAGTAAAATATTTTTAACACCGTAGACTTAGACCTCACCACATTTAACAAAATATATTAAAATAATGATTTATAATGTGGTTACAAGTGAATGGTTAAGAATACATTTACTTTTAACCAGTAATTATTGTCATCATACCACCGAAAGACCGCAAAAGAATTAAAACCGCTGTGCAATGAAACCTGGCAGATCCTGTGAGCTGTTCTAAGAGAGCACTATCTGTGTCCAACGCTCACAAATAGGTACATGGAAGCAGAAGTAGACTTCTGCCTAAGCGCAAAAGAAAAACTCTCTTATTCCAGGGTTCCTACAGGAATTACAGTAATAATTGCATTGTCAGTATACAAGTTCTGTGGGTTAGAGGTGAAGACCCAACAGCCACCACTCCATCCATGGCTTCTTGGGTCCCTTGCACACCCTCTGTGTGAGGCAGAGGGCTTGGGGCTTGTCTTCTATGCTACAGGCCAGCTCAGCCCAAAGGACTGCAAAAAGCTGCACTGCAAAATCTTACTAAGTATTAGACTGTAACTTCATATTTCTTTCTCTTCTAGGTGTCTCCAGAAATCAGTAAAATAAGTAAGCTTTCTACTTTAGGGAGACTCATCTCTAGACACATATTTCTATTAAATCTAATTTCTATGCCTGCATCATCAAACATCTAAACAGATCTTACGTATTCAACAGGATACCATCCGCATGGGACAGACTTTCTGCTATCCTTAATAAAAGCTCACAGCTTTATTGTACCTCCTGCCTATGTAGTGACAGCAAAGGGGTTGGACATCTCTTCCACATAATGCCATAGTAATTTCTCTTTTTAAAGGTGTCCTGCAATAGCAATTTGAGCAGCTTGCACAGAGGCATTTGATTATCAGCTATATAATGGGCATACAACATGAGGGTTAAAAAGCTGCACATGTTGCTGTAAAAAGGCAAATATCCACCATGTTCATTTCTGTTTGAATGAAACTGAAATGGCAATTAATACATACCATTAGAACTAAGGAAGAGTTTCCTGTTATCATTAATAATCACTTGCCTTCTCTGTGGACACTCAGTCACTTGGGGCAATACGAGCGCACACACAGAGAACCAGAAACTCCCTTCCCACCGGCATCGAAGTTTCACAAAAGTTCTTATCCAAAGGTCAGCTGCCAATCGGTATGTACATATATACACACATGGGTCCTTGGTGGGAATAAATTCCAAGTTAGTTGGCTACAAGAGCATATAGATACTACTACTTGAAGTAAAGAAGAATAAATCTTTTTTATTTGTTCTTTTGTCCTTCCTAGAAAATGGGATGCCAGTACATCCTGATCTGCTGTATGGCCCAACAATAAATAATGGCACATAAAAGATGGAGATAAATTTTCATTACAATATCTAAAAATCATTAAAATGCTTCTGTATAGCAGTCACCAACCTCCACTATACCTTGACCTTCATGCCTTCGAATAGCTCTTAACATCAAGTAAAGCAGTAAAGGAGGAGGCTTTGAGGAGTAACCTCAAAGCTATGAATCTGTCTTACTTGAAAATCACCAGCAACCTCTTAATCTTTATGAAATCAGCTATAGAAGATCTTGTTTAGCTGAGAGAACAGTTACAGAAACTTTAGCTATTGCTCCTTATCCATGCAGAAAGGTAAGAACCACAATACATTAAGAGCTTCCTGACATTTGCTCACTAGACTAGAACTGCCCTGGTTTTGAAAGGAGCAGCTGTACAACCCTTCAGAAGAGTAAAAAGGCTGAGATGAACAGTTATGGACATCCCAAGGACTGGAGAAAGAAGCAAAGTGCATCTGTGTGAGATCTGAGGCCATTCTTTAGGATGATTTCGCTTTTCTGTATTAGAAAATTAAAAATGTATTGTTAATTTTACAAATAATTTCTAATTACAAATCAGAAGCTGTTTCCCTTTCTCAAAGAAGCTACGAAGTTGTGAAGGCTCTTTCTAGCAATGTTATATCCTACACAGATTTTTCCAGGCAGAAGTCTGAAAAATGCCAAAAGGCAGGAATACAACAGAAGACTGTTCATCCTCTTGCAGGCATCTTACAATGTCAGAGCACGCTGGCTTGGGAGCATTTGTAGAGAGAGACGTCTGCTCTTGGCAAAGGAAAGGAAAAGCATTCCATAAAGTTGTGGAAGACCTAATAGTCTGTCAATATCTTGGCTCTTATGACTCCATCACATTCTCAGTGATTCTGCAGGAGGCTTATTACAATAAAAATGAGAAGACATCTACTCCCTTGAAAAAATTGGAAGTACCAAAAATTTTGCTATTTCCCTACTGAAGAACATGTTTTCAGTGGAAACATTTCCTGCTGCACAATCAATGTAAAAATATAAAATAAAAACCAGTAATCTCTTACTACTCAACAGAGTAATAAATATCCTAGTTATAATTTTCCAACTGTACTAATAAGCATGTCATAAAAAAGGGTTGATGCTTCTCTCACTTGAGTAGATCAGGAACAGCTATACCATAGTCATTGAACAGAAATATCCTATGAGAAGAGAATCAAAATAATAAACATTAATAATCCTGATTAAAAATCTGTCATTATATGCATTGCCACACACTTGTATTTATGGCATATGAAAACATACGTTTTTACAAGTAAAATGATATGAAGAATTAACATAATGGTTCATTCCTGAGGAAGATAAATAGCTGATAGGCTGTTAAATTTATTACAGGTTTGGTATACAGTTTTTTTGTTAAATTGTTATAGTAAAATTCCTTGAATTAGAGTATAACTTAATAAGAAAAAAAATTTTTTACCCATAACTATACTAAAAAGCATCTAATTACATATTGGAAGCAGCATCATATACTCCAGCAACTGATCACAGATTACTAATTTTAATAATCAGCAATGATTCTAACCCATTTAATGAATTGCTTAGTAGTAGATCTAACAGAAGTTTAATCCGTGTTGCAACTACTTGGAAAATAAACCCAACAGTACTATAATTTGATATGACAGTCAGGACTGCAAGTGTAAGATCATTAACACTTCACAGGTTATACCCTGAAGTAAATCTTACAAGAAGTTCACATAAATAAGGACAGATTTACACAATTACGTAGTTATGAGTATCACTGCATTTCTAACCATAAGTGAATTCTTCTCAATTTCCTATTCATTTGACTTTGATATGCATAAAAACCGCAATCCAACAGAAAACAAGTCAACTCTTTTTTTTTTCTTATTTGGTTTCAGGACATTTATATATCAGGTAGAGGTATATGAACCTAGACAGTTTCATCTAAGAGAATTTTTGCTTGTGAAAGAATTCAGAAAAGTTTCATTTGTTCCACTTAGGTTTGCATTTTTGCCTGTTGTTTGACTGGAATGCTATAAAAGACTTACAAGGAGTTAAAGAAAAGTTAAATTTGGCAAATACAAGACTCCTCTTTGGGAAAAAAAATAGAAAGTGCTGAGAATAATGATAACAAAAAATTTAGATAACCCCTGTGGTGGCAACATCAATATTTTGGAACCCTTTTAAAATAAAAAATACAAAGACAAGGGAGCTGTCTATTTTGTAAGGGAGCTCTTCATTGGTATTTGAACCTGAACAACTCAAAAATGATACTGCAGCACACCACACTCTGATCAAACACATTAGCTTGTAAAATTTCTCACCTCTGTGGAGCCACTGATGACATTGCTTGGTTTTTATCTGATAGGGAAAAAGGGGAATTGGGAATGCATTATTTCATGAGATTATAAATACCTCTACATTAAAGACCCATAGCCTTGAAAGATGGTTGTAGTTTTTTTTTCCTTTTGGGAACTAGCAGGTTTTACTTTTTGTAGATAAGGAATTTATTTATAGATTGCAACAAACACAATGTATCTCTCAGTCAGTCTGTGTTGTTTGGTCCTAAAATACTCCCAGTTGACTAACATAAATCCCAGTTGACTAACATAACTGTTGGTATGGAGGTCCATGTTCCTCTGGCACGTAATGTCACTGACCTGGAGAACTCCAACCTAAAATGAGAAATACATCTAAAAATCACATTTAAAGAAAAAAAAAAGTAAGCAACCATTTGGTAATAGCAGCTCTGATGGTTAGTTACAATCAAGTTAAAACTTGGATAAGCAGACTGGACTTTGAGCTTGATTTTAAAATATGACCAGTGGGTACACTTACATAAAAAATTATGTGTTTATATAGGTAAGAAATTGGTCTTTGCTTATGAAAGCAAGAAAAACATATCAACACTTTGCAACATCTCTGAAAGAATTGAAAAGTATTTTGTACAAAATACAACTAACTTTTTTGAAATTAATTGCCTTTTGAAGGACTGCTCTGTCAAACATGGAGATTAAGTCAGTCATTGGGCAAAGACCCAATATAGCAAAAATGTCAGAGCAGATTTTACCACAGAGTGGCTATTGAGACCCTCCCAGTGCAAATCCTGTCTTTCAGTAACCTCAATGCTTCAGGAGCACTACATGTTTGCTAGTACGCCAGAGGTATCGCTACTCTGTTTTACAGACAAGGCATGCAAAGCTATCCTCTCCCACCTCTCCACACTAATAAAGCATCCTCACTGATGAACACACTCATTCACTCCAGAAAATACCTCATGACTTAATGTTAATATTCAGTCCTGGGTAGACATGTCTATTCTAAAATTCAGGAATCCTTTATTTTAGGGAAGCTTAGAATAAGAGTAAAATTCCAAAAAGCGTTGAGGACAGCTTATGATGATAATCAAGGAATTTCATTACTTCATTAAAATTACTCCACAATTTGTAATATCAGATTCTTTAAGTTTGTTAGTTTTGCTAAATATTTTTACTGGAAGTCAATTGAAAAAAAAAACCAAAATGTTCCAGTACTTCTACCCTCATAATCAAGATTTCCAGTTCACAAATTAAATCTTCAAATCTTTGAATGAAGTCTATGAACACGTAAAGGAGAAGGTTCAACCAACATTTAAAATGGTTGAAATTACGCATTATTTCTTCCTTAAAAACTTCACAGTGGTGTTGACTTAGTCACACCAAGACTTTAAGGACTACTAGATTTCTTCGCATTTTCTTCTGACTAGACACACAGTTTTTTACATAACTCAGTATTTGTAGTTGTCACCATTCTGAACTATTTAAACATACAATTTTTTAACACAGCTCTTCCTTATGAAATATTAGAGGAACTAATTGCTCAGATCTGTTACATGTGAAACTGTGAGATAGTAAAACCTCTGCAAAGCATGATCAGTTAGCATGTCTCTGCTTGAAACTGCTTTCTACATGAAACTCCAAGTTAATATCCTTAATTACAAAGAAAATTTGCCACAAACATTTTCATTGATGAAAAGTTCCTACTTTTTTTTTCAATCTTTAAATTCATATTTACAGAAAGCTATATGGATAATATGACAAGAGTTTTTAAAATGCTTTCAGCTGTCAAAGAAATTTATATTAATCAGAATTGACAGTTATTTATTTTTTATACCCTGATTTCAGACAGCTCACATTTAGTGCAATTTGGTACAGCACACAAAACTATTTAAACATTGCTTTCAACTTTTTTGAGCCTTTTGTTTTACCAGACTTCTGTGTTTCTTCACTGTGCAATTTACTGAAGGCTAGTAATTATTAGGACATGTGGTAGGCGTTTATCACCAGTAACATCACACAACCCACTCTATGATCAAGATACAATAGGGCAAATGGTACAATTAAAGGCATATTCTTTGGTGCATAACAATAGAAGCCTTGTGACATGGCAAGATTAAGAAAAGACTCAAACATCTTTAAAACTACTCATTACCACCAGTTAAAATGTGCATGTCTGACCTTTATGGTAATCAGTAGTACTCCACTTGTGCACTGTAGAGCTAAATAAGCTTTATTTTAGACACACAGCATTCTTTGCAGTGACCTGCAGTTAACTTAGCTGATCTCAGAGCTGATGCTTACAATGAATCAACCCATCAATGGTCATAATGATAGGCCATCATCTTTATCAACCAGTTTATGATGACAGGCAGAAAACAGTATTGTACATTTTCCTGCCAAGTGGAGTAGTATTTAAATGTTGACTGCTACATACATCAGATTAACAAGGTTGCAAAGTTACTGAGAATCCCGTTCCCTGAGGTGCAGATTCACCCTGTGGTGCTATTATACCATAAGGTATATCAAAGATAATTGCTTAGTTTATTATCCTGTTGTCTTTTATGTCAGGCCCTAATTGTGAATTCAGAAGCCTCTTGATCTCCCAGTTCCTTATAGACCTGTTATTAACCCCATTCATTTTAATTAGGATTTATTACTATTTTTATTATTAAAGTGCAGAATTTTTTAAAGTAGGTGTTTCCAAATACCCTACAATTCCTTCATATGACTTCATTAAAAGAGAGATTGATGGGATATTCGGCCAGCATTGTAAATACAGGTCTCTCAAGCTCCTTTTCCATCCTCTGACAAAATTTGACTTATCAAGGTTCAGATATTTTTACCCAGAGTTACTTTAATATTCAGTTAAAGACCATGTAAGCACACAAAAATTTCTGTGGGAAAACCAGCTTATTATAGTTCTGTATGACTTTATAGAACCATCCCAACAGGAAAGTGTCACAGCCTCTGTCTTCCCCACAGTCCTGAAGTATGGTGGTCAAGCTTTCCCAGTTCTTGTGCTGCACTTGCAGAGAACAATTTAAGCACATTCCCGGAAAATACTACACAAAACCTACAGAACCTAGAAACAGTTAAAAAACTATGGCCTGGCTAGTACAGATAAGTAGTCATTCATAATTCCTCCTAATGTATACAATATTAATCTGTATGTACCTAGAAAATCTGCCTACTTCCTATACTTCAAAGTCATTGCCTTTGCTACGAGACCTAGAAAGTGCTTCAGGATTCATTATGACATGTGGAATATATAAGCAATAAGGCATGACAGGGAGTGTGGTTATCATAAGATAATCACACCCCTGGGTCATTACAAAGCATGAGGTGCAGCCGAGCACCTCTCATTCCCCCTGGGGTGTGATTATATCATGATAAGCACACTTCATGCAGTTACCTTATTGCTTTTATAAAAAGTCTTTGTTGGGAAGAAAAACTGTATTTTTTACTTAAAGATGATAAAGTTGGCAGTTTACAATGTTGAGCAGTACTTTCTGCTAAGCTCAATGGTTTATATGTATTAATCTACTCCTTTAGAATGTGCATCTGCCAAAGCCGATCCGAACTCATCGATCAAAGGGGGTTTCCATAATTCAGCATGTGTTTGAGTGATCTGGCTGGAAAAGAATGTGTGCATGTCCCAGACAATCCCATAGCCATTGACTGCTCACTGGACACCTCTTTCTTTACTCGAAAATTAAAACAAAATAAACAAATAAACAAAAAAAAGACAAACTAAGGTGCTTAACTAAAATTTAAATTAAGTTTTAAACACACACACTTCAAGTAAAAGGTAAGCTTCAGTAACTGGAAAAGGATTCAACTTGCAAAACAAGAAAAAGTTTCTAACTTGCTTTTGCCCCTGGTAGATGTTCTCCTACAAATTAAGGGTGACAACTTAATTTAGGGTCCTAGATAAACTACAAAATCCCACTGCTGTCATTCAGGTTGTAGCCTAAGGGGTCTAATGTGATCTTTTGGATTTACAAACACCTGCCTTGGATTATGCCATATGTCTTCTTAGTGGCTCCAGGGGTGTATGCTCTGTCCAGTGTTCGGCTCATTTTGTGCTTTAAGAATGCATAACTGCACACAGGATATGAAGGTTTGCATCCATTTACAATTTATCAAGTGTGATGGCCATGTTCTGATTTCAGAGGCATTCAATGGTCTGGAAATGGGCATATGTATGGGCTGAATTTGGCCCTGGGCCATTTATGAATATAGGTAACACTTTTCACCTAACATGAGCAAGTCACAAATGCAATTGTTTAATTTAAATAGGTCCTTGTCACCGTATCTTCCAGATTTAAGAGGCAGGGTTAGGAATACTGTCAGTATCCTGAATGAAAAGGAAAAATTCCACTAGCCTTCTATCTTCCAATATTTGGTTTGACACAGTGTTCTCACTACACAAAGATGCATAAAATCCTGCTTCTTCCAACAACAAATTGAACACTACCATTTTGTATTTATATTTTAATCATAAAGAGCTACATGATTTTTATGTGTTTATTTCATTATTTTTCTACCAAACGTTGCCCTTTTCTCTTTCAATTGTAAATTTGTTTCATGGAGAACATTATGTTAAAATTATTATATATGATATGTAGTAAATATTTTATGTAAATATATGTAACTTGTATTATGCTAAAATTAGTCCCCAAAAAGGGAAATTATATCAAAAGATATATTTCTGACACATTCCCTTAGAAGTCTATAGATTTATGACAAACAAATAGTCTGGTCTTTCAAATGGCAATGATACTAATTACAAGTTAATTTAATAATAATAACAGAAAGCAACTGAGAAACCAGAAGTAAGGATGTAACAAATTAATATTAAGCTAGCAATCTGGGGGCTAATTTTAGCATTTTTCAAATTACACATTTTTATATAATAAATTTGTTATTTGAAATGATTCACAGATAACTTTGGCAATGGATGCCTTATCTAGAAGAGATGGGTTGAAAGTGAGAAGTGCAGTTACTCACTTCCTTACAGCTATATGGAAACAGCAGACATTAAAGTAGTAAATGAGAAGTAAACTTTAGCTCCTTTGTTACTGAAGCTTTTATTTTAAAAACTGCAGCTAATAAAATTATTATCTGATGGTTTCTAAAAGCATTCCTAGCATTTTATAACTCTAGAGGTGCTAACATACAGATATAGGCCTCTGCTGATATATCTGTGTTCAGAAAATAAAATTTTGCTCCCAAACTCATACTGCATATTTTAGATGAATCCTTCATTAATTAAACGAGAGCCTGAGCATGCAAGCAATACAAACCTCTACCGGACTAATTTGGACCAATACTGTTTAGGGCTTTTTCAGTTTATCTGAAGCTATAGAAAAGGTGACAAGATGCTCGTGTATGCAGAGTCAACCTTAATTCTGCCGCTGTCTAATTTGAGAGTGGTTTACTTATGGCTTATCATTTTTTTAATATAGAGCTGCTGTGTATGATATAAAATAGCTTGGTTCCACACCACACTTAATTATTCATAACAGTATCATGAAGCGCTTTTTGATGAATTACAGGAGAGAAAGAATGGAATGGAGGAGGAAAATCAGGAAGTGGGAATTTGGGAAGAAATATGGTTAGTGTTAATGAAGTACTATATAAAATAAATACAGTACAAGTGAAATTTATTTATTAATGCACTTCTACATATCCAATTTGTTCAAGTCTTGATCTGCATTGAGGACCTTCCATAGGGGGATGAAAGTACTAGTATTGCATAGCTTAAATGGACGTACATGTGAGTAACTTTCAATGGATAGGTGACTACCAGCTTGGAAAAAGTGGGCATTAGGATGCATGTGCCCGACAGATTTCCAGTAGTTTCTGCATAAAAGCATCAGTGGGTATTAGCATATTTAAAATATGTTCATTCCCTGGACTGGTAACCATGGCTACACTTGTCTGGGTTTTCTCTCCTCCTCTGCAATGGGAGCTCAGAACAGCAGGGGTAAGTAGACTTAGAAGTGGCTAGCAATGGCCACTTCCAAGGAGTTTAGGGAAAGCCTGTCAGCTAGAAAGAATTTAGCAGGAACACAGGAAATGTCTTACTAGATAATAGTTTACTGAACAATTCCCTTAATTTTCTGCAGCACTAGTCAACACTACATGCCTCCTTAGAAAGTCGGGCAAGAAACTCCACTTTAATCGGAAAGCAGACCATCTGTCCCCAGGAAAATGGCATCTCTATTCCCAAGAGTTGAAGATCAGTACAAAGTCTGAATCTGAGGGGTTTGCATCTTTTTCTAGACTGGATATTTCTGATGTGTGGGGTTTTGGTTTTGGGGTTCTTTCCTTCTTTCAGGATTAACTGATGTAAGTCTGGACACATTTGTTATTCACATAAATTTCCATCCCTTATTGGAATTCTGTTAAACTTACAATCACTCTGATATGAAGGGGAAAGTCAGATCCTTACCTTAATCTATGTGTGAAGACATATTTTTATTTACTAGATTTGTATTCACTGCCATTCAGTTTTTAGAATCCTTCTGTTTTGCAAGAAAAGAACAGACCATCCTCATCTACCTTCCTTGTTTTATCTGATTCTAAATTGTTCTTTCTTATTCTCTTCTCTAAAGCAAATAACACTAAATTCCCATTGCACAGTTTTAAGATACCCCTCTTTTTTCTCTAGTGCCTTTTCCCACATCTCTCAAAGGTCAACAATGACCCTACACAGGAATTTGGATGAAGTCATGTATTCATTTTATATCATGACACTAGAAAGTTTTCTGTTTCTTCACCATCTTGTTAACATATAAATATTTGTCTCCCTTTTTAACAACAATCATACACTGAGCAGAAAACTTCCCTGAGCTGTCCATAAAGTTTTCAAGGTTTCTGAAATGATGTTGAGTTTCATCTGCCATGCTGTTTCCTATCACCTACTTTAAATAGGTCCTCTTGAAATTCCTCACAAGCTTTACTAATTTTCTGCAAAGTTTGGTTCCTTGCTTTACATTACCCCTGAGGCAATCACATCTGATTCTATAGCAATCTTCTGTTCATTTATAATATATTTTAAATGTAATTTATTAATAACTATATTACATAATATGGGACCATAGATTAATCCATTAATCCATTGCTAGTCTTTCTTATGGATAAAATAATTTCTTCCTATTCCTTTTCCTTGTCTTGTAGACAATTTTACTAAACCAATTCTTGTCTACCATCCAACAACTACTTAGAGACTCTTATAGCCTACCTCAAGGAAGGCTTGTAAAAGCCTTTTAAAATACAGAATTTAGAATATGAAAAAATCATTCTCCTTTTGAAATACCTTCAAGTAATTCTATCAAATTAGTCAAATAGTTTTGCTTTGTAAAGCTTGCCCTACCAGAACCTGTTTACTATCTTCCAGTGACTTTGTTACTCTTTTCTAAATTATGTCAATCAGTTAGGTTCATGCAGCCTTTACTGGCCTTTAATTCTTTTTCTAACACAAATATAACATTTGATGCCCTTCAAATTTTAGTCTCATAGTTTTTTCCTAATGAGAATAAGAGACAACATATTCGCTAGCCATTTGGCCAGGTCATATTTGAACTCTCTCCAACTTTAAAGGATTCCTCTGAATGCAGGGCATGGCATTCTCACACATTCACGGACAGCTTTTGCTCTGTAATGTATTTACAGGTGTCATGCTTTCTGTAGGGAGAGACACCTTTCGATTCCTTTTATAAGGAATAAAAAAAGTAGTCAGAATAAAATGGCTATATTGAGTAAATACTTATCCAGTAAACAAATACAGGATTCATGAACTAAGAAACAATTAAATAATAAACCTATAAATAAATCAGTTTTGCTTGTTTGAATCAAAACTGTATGGCCAGAACCCGCTGTTGCCCACTATTGCTCTGAGGTACAGAGTCCAGAGTCACTCTGCCTCAACAGCAATGTGTCTGAGAACAAAATTATCTTTTTTCTTCTCCCAGACACAGTGTTGCTGCCACATAAAATATATTTATATTGGAGCAGAATTGTAATTAGGATAAATATTTGATGTCCAAAGTGCTATGACACTAATATAGAGGGGGAAGACAGAGATTTGTACATAGGTAGTGTACTGTTGTTGCAGTCTTCTTTTCTATATTTTTAAAGATTAAACAAACAAGAAAGATGGACTGAAACAGGCAATATCAAAACAGCTTTACTTCCGCTGAGTTGTTAAGAGAGCCTTTCAGAAAATGGAAGCAGTAAAGCAAATCGTTACACCTCGGGAATGATACAGTATCGCAATCTATCGGTAATGACGGAATTAGGCTCAACAGAAACAAATTCATACTTTTTTACTGAGATGTGGTCTGTATGGAACATCTAGGCTGATCATAGGGGATGATGTGGAAAACACAAAGAGGCCATGAAAGATCCTGTAATGCTAGGGCTAATTTGATGTACCTTGCTTTAGTTTCAAAAACTGAGCCCTATTTCCCAAATTCAGTTCTGGTTCTGTCTGGCATTCCTTATGCAGGCAAAATTCCCTTTTAAACTAATCACAGCTTCACCTAAATATGAAGCAAAGGTTTAGTAAACATGGGAAGATTATTTTGTTTTCTGAATACAGTTATATTAGCAAAAATATATATCTGTGCTTTAGCATGTCCATAATTATAAAATCTTAATAATGAATGCATATAAAAAAAAATACAGAAGTGTTGTTAGTAGTAATTTTAAAGGCAAAATCCTGCAGAATAAAAGGGTATAGGTTTCTCTTTTTACAGGGATTTACAGTACTCATCAACTTGTATAGTTCACATTAGCATCCAGTGACATTGCTTTGTCTGTATATATTTCTAGCTGTCAACAGTATGTCCTGAGGCAATCGCATCCTGATTCTATAGCTATCTTCTATTCTTTTATAATACACAAGGGTCTAATTTTCCATCAGCAAAGCATGAAATCATGTAAGAATGCCACATAACCAGCATGTGCAAACAAGTAGCACTTTTTCTACACATAAAAATGCTTCATAAAATAACAAATAAATTAAATCTTCTTGTTCAAGTAAAGTGCTTGAAAACCGAGACCCTTTTTAGAAATTAGAGTTCTCAGTACAGAAGTGGCCATGCCACACTGTTTCTCTAAACATGTGCACCACCTTGCAGCATCATTTTGTGTGGTAAAATCATTTAAGGCAGGCTGATGGTGGAGCTCTCTTTTTCCTGGACAAATAATACAGTTGCAAATATCAGGCATATTGAATAAATTAATACAAATATTAAACAGCTAGCAAGTTAACAAAAGAAGCGTGCTTCAAATTTGACGATGTGAGCTTATTGTTCCAACAGTAGCAGCCTTGCCCTATGGCTTGCAGGTTCCGATAAAGTGCTTTTAACAGAATTGACTGGAGCAAAATGGGTACAGTGACTGTCATTTGCTACTTCCAACATATTTCTATGGGGTAGCCAGGAATTAAATGATTCTGAAATGTACTAAAATATATATGCATATATGACATGCAGATTCCAACTCCCTATCTGGAACATACATCTGCTTCTGCAGCACTGTCTGCCATCACCAATGACCTCCTTAAGCAGCTTGTGTTTGCAGTATACTTGAACCACATGTCTTCCTTGCTAGAAGAACCACAGAGACAAAGCTCATTTTAGCCTCAATGTATTGACTACAACTGCCAAAATCATATTCTTCCTCTTTGCCTCTCATATTTCTACAACTTCAGGGGTTTTTTAATACCCCTCTCTATGTTATGTACAGTTTATTTAGCACATGGCTTTCAGATGTCTGGCTGCAAAGTAACCTGTTGTAATTTAAGGCAAACATGTTTTGAATAAAGTAGCTAGTCTTTTTAATCTCTACTGCATCTAGTACAATGGAAGCTTTCAGAAAAAAAAGGGTTTTCTAGGATTAGGAGAACCACATAGTCTCTACTCATGAAAAGACCTGACCTAGAGTTTACGTGTATAACTTTCAATAAATTTGCCTTTGTCAGCTCCTCACCACTATAGCAATACCTTTGAGAAATGAGCCCACATGTGACAAAGAGAAAGTCAGATAACATGCACTTGTTTTTCTAATACGCTCTTGTTTATGGAAATATTTCCTGAACATCACAAAGTAAAACAGAGGCACTAATTTATTTGCCTTTTAAAGATAAGCAGATAGCAGCAAGGATAATTGTTGCCAAAGCATAACAGACATGACTGAAGTGCTTGGTGATGACTCACTGCAAGGGAACAGCACCAAGCTTGCAGGGGAAAGTCCTGACCCCCTCCACAGCTGGGGCAGCCTTGCCCACACTGGAACTAATGAGCATGTGAGGCTGCTGGCCCACACAGGTGTGAGGATCAGCTCTGAAACAAATCCTACAGTGCAGGAGTACTGAGAGTTGGCATCAACACAACCAAGACTAAGCAGTCATTAATCAGAGACAGGTTTTCAGCAAGTTTTCACTGTTACTGGTCCACAGAGGCCAAAGGAAAAAGACCATCTGCAACATCTGAAAATCCGTCCCTCCAACGTTCCTCTCCTTAAAAACTGAATTAAAGGAAATAATTATGTAGCAGACAAATACCCTTCAGGAAAGAGAAGTCACCCTGTAGAACTGAATTCATCTCGGATTGGAGTAAATCTTTTAGATTTACTAGTAGAACTAGTAGAAAAGTAGGTCTTTTCTAGTCCACATACATTAGCTTGTAGGCTACAACGAACAAGCAGTCTGTGCAAGTAGATGCTGCACAAATAGTCAAGCAAGTAGCCTGTGCCCCAGGTATGTGTTGTTACCATGAGCCAAGACATCCAGTTCATCTGTGCATACCAGAAGTGAGGCAGGAGGATACCTCTCTTTTCACAGTCCTTCTGTCTGTATTGTAAAATGGGCACAACAGTATCTCTCTTTCTCCCTGTGGTACTACACGACCTGAAATATGGAAGGCTGCAAGGTTCAGCCCCTGGATCTGTGGTCCGCTTACCTGAGATCTAGGTAAAAACCTGTAAGTGTGGAAATGCAGGGTGTCTCCTCTAAGCAAGCACAGTCATGCTTTAACTTCCACGCTATGTATATATATCTGTCAGCAACAACAGCAAATGTAATCTTCATTCAGCCAAATCAACAACAAGAGAATCAGAAAACTTGTAGTAGCAATAAGCTGGAGAAAACAAGATAAAGGTAATATATTCACTTATGCAATCCCTGCTTCTACTGTTTTTCTGTGTTTATCAGCTCTTGAATGATTTTCTGTCACGCTTTAGACTGTGTTGTGGAGCATGCATAGTCAGTATATGCTCCCTTTCAGGAGCAAGGTTTTCATCCATCTCTGCCATACCTTCCACAACTAATAAATAAATGGTGATCTTAAAGCCACATAATCAAATTTAACATTTCTCATTTAATATATATTGCAGATGATGACTCAATGGTGTGCAGATTTTCTGATTTACACCACTGCTTGTGGTGCGGTTATGTCAAACACCCAGTTGTGCTTTAAGGCAATGGGCCAAATTGACCTGCTTCATATATTTATATAGCCCATATGTTACCCTAAGACTCTGCATATTCTAAACCTTCATATAAAATCTGTTCCATGAAAAGAAAAATATTGTTTCTAGCTTTCATAGTTGTGAACAAAACCTGCAGTTGCTAACAGACTGTAAACGGGTGCAACGCCTAAGGCTGGAAACAGATGGAAAAGTGAGCTTAGGAAGGCGACAACTCTACTTCTCTTATTAAGCTGCCTTGATGTTGATATTAAAACCTAATGACGTCTCTTTAAAACTTAACGCTGTGTATTTTGGTGAACATTTAAATAGCCAAAGAAGAGAGTGGGAATTAAGCTCTATAAGTCATAATGGGAAGCAGAAGAGATAAAGGCTGGAAAAAAAGGGGAAAAAACTAATATTGCAGAAACATTACTGTTTATGAAATGCATGAGGACCAAATAAGAAATTAATTATACAAAAACACCAAAGTTAAAAGAATGACAGGATTAGCAAATACTACAACGAGGGGAAATGGTAACCATAAATTTTCTGGCTTCTTTTATGAATTTTATCATATCTAAACTATATTTTTAATAGTGTTTGTTGAAATCAGCTATTTCTGACAAATATTCTCAGTTAATGGACATCTGAAAGAGTAGGGTGAATAAGTTCACCCCCAAAATTTCTAATAAACTGTAAAGATAACTTCAGCTATACCTGTAGACAGAGTTGCATAGCTTGGTTAGAGAGGATTTGTTGGTTAGAGTGACACCACTGATGCTGAGGAATCAACATCAAATTGTATGTGGTTTGTGTTTTTTCACTCTGGCTGGTTGCAATGGATGCCCATAGCCTTGATGACCACTGGCAGGTGGAGGACACCAGTTCCAGCATTGCTTGTCTCAAAGGAACAGAGACTGTGATCCTCACGATACTCCACAAAGTGAATGAAAGCTCAGTAAGAGGAGATTATCAGGATATTTGCTCTTGAATTCAACTAAAACACCAAAGGAGGTTCACCTTTGATTTCATTGTGTAATATCTGTACCAAAAAACTGTGTGGGAGGGAGGCGTTGCTGCATGTGTTGTGTTGTTTTCCTACCTGCTGTGTTACTACCGACCAGCTCTTCCCATCTGCTCTTTCCCAGCTGTGAAACTACTAGAAGAACCCTAAGAAGGACGCCTAACCACTTGGCTCAGATCTTCCTGGGGTGAAACTGGAGGGTGCAACTGGATGCAGATGTTCACTGCCTTGGCACAACTTGGCTGAACATAGCCAGGTACCCCCGAATCACCAAAGGCACAAGGTTATTCTGTGCATTTCCTCTTCTTTCACTTAACATACCAGTTTTTACCCCTGCTTCAATATCTTCCTTTGCTCTTTTCTTGTATTGATGTCCGCTGACACATGACTACACCTATGATAGTCTCTGCACTTTCACAAGAGCCTCTTGGCAGCAGAGAACTAGGGTTGTTGATACTGGACCTCCTCCCACCTCTTTTCTTCTTGCAACTTTCTGTCTTTTTCCTTGGCTGCTGGATGCACCACCCTGGCAGCAAGACAGTACAATGAGCAGCAAGGGAGGGAGACAAGGCCTCCCTCTCAGTGCTGAAAGTGGTCACTGGTAGGTAGGCGAAACCCTAGTAAAACATTATTGGATCCAAGTCCCCATCTGTTTCTATATCTGTATTACAGATAGATACAATTTGGGGGAGAGGAGTAAAGAATGAAGGGTAGGTATATAAGTGCAATACAAAATGCATGGCAGGTACGTAGGAGTTTGACTGTCAGGGTTAGCTGCCTCTCAGAAGACTTCATCAGCAGCATCCAGTGTAAAGGCATATGATGTGCTCACCCAAAGGCAGCAAATGGGCTACAGTTAGAGCACTAGGACTAGAAAGGGAGAGAGAGTACACTTAGATTCCCAAAAGAGCTGAAAGATAATAGTCTTAGTTCTTCATCTCAGTAGAGCATGCTCACGTCCCTGCCTCACCAGAAGCCCCAGTGCACACAGCTTGTGGTTTTGCAGATTTAACCTCTTCTCCTGTACATTTACTCAGACTCTGTTTACTCAAACCATTCATACACAAAATTCTCAAGGGCAAAATACGCAGGCAGATGCAAATTCAAGAATAACTTAATTTCAGAATGAGAGCTGGCCAGAAAACAGATTTCATGTGCCTGGAAAATGGTGGCATTTGAGACATTAAAAAAACCCTCAAAACTGAGGTAAAAAGAGGAGCTTTCAACTTTCTAAGTATCATGAAAAAGAATATGTTGACATATTTTGAAAAAAAATTGAAACATCTTATTTCAATTTTTATCTATTTTTACAGAAAACCAGATTAAATTTCAAAACAAAATTGCTTGAAAGTAAAGAATGCATTAGTTGAAGAAGAGGAAAAACAGGAGCTCCACCATTGCAAAACGTTTTCCTTTCCCTCCCTGTCAGCCTTCCTTCTCATAACAAAATTATCTAAGAATTATTTTGACAATATGGAAGTGTCTGTCTGTCTGTCTATATGTCTGTCTGTTTATCTATCTATCCACCTATGTTTTTATTTGGCTCACAAGCTTTCTCATCATTTAATCTAATAAAAGCAACTACATTCCAAAATCCAAGCTGGCTGTACATCACACCACCAGTTTTAGGATAAACTGGAAAGGTTTAGCTCAACTCCAGGGATTATCAAGTCCCTTGAATATAAAAGTAGATGAGGACAATTCACAGTCTCAAACTGTTCAGGACTTTATATCACAAAGGAGCACAACATATTTATAAACCAACAGTGACGGGTTTCACTGGCTCTGAGTAATAATGCAATTAAGAGTGCTAATAATGCCCAAGGAGAGTCTTTTCCCTGAAACCATCTCGTCTTCAAGCTTCCTTAATGATTCTTTTGTATATTTGATTATTATTATCATTCCTGAGACAGAGTCTGACAGTTTATCGATACCACTGCATTTTCAAGAAACATATCAAGAAATAGCACCCTGCTACCTCCAAACATATTTATTAAATGCAGTGCTAAGCTGACAAGACACCAAGAATACAAGCAGATGTTCATTTCTCACCGGGTCTATGCCATTCAAACCATTCATCCAGAGCCAGAGATGCACCAGTTTTACACGAGAATGTTTTAAAGAGACATTATGCACTTTTCCTCAGAATGAGCTAAAACCTCATTGCACGATTTTTTATTGTATGCAAATGAGCAGCATCTGATTAGGTCCTGAGGCAGCTTCACCTAGGTGTTCACAGGAATAGCAATGGGAGCTGGGGAAGAATATTTCATAACTGAAATATATTTTCCCTTGAGGGACACCACCATTTGATTTTGACATTTATTTGTCCTGTGCTGTAAAGGACAAAACTACAATTACACTTTTTTTTTTCTACTGTGTAGTGGGCACAGTGTCAGAAAAAATTAAATCAAAGGTAGTGTGTTCTTACAAAAAAATAACAAGCTTTATAACCAAATTTAAAGAACATATTCAGAATTAAGTCATATTATATTAGAACAGACTGTCTGATTGAAAATGCATATCATAAATGTATTTTACAAAATAGCAGTAAGCATAAAAAGTAATATATAATCCTGCCCTTGTTTTATTTTACTGTATTATTAATACTATTAGCTCTATTATTAATATTTTACTTTTATTAATATTTTTCATTGACAGCTTACAAACAACGTGCACCAAAAATAATTCAGTTTCTTGAGCTCATTTGAATTATATCTGTTATAATCTTTTCCATATTTGGAGAAAATTGATGTAAATGAATTGAATATAAAATTAAATGAATGGTACAGATTGACTATTGCATCTTGCATTTCAACCACATACAAATCTATCTTAGTATGTACATTATCATGCAACAAATAGCTTTCTTTCTTGAATTGCACTGGCACAATCCACACATAATTTAAAGGAATTTAATCACTTTTTACACAAAACATGCTCAGAAATTGCCAGTACTGTAAACAATTTATAAGTTACTATCACATCTTTTATTTCAAGGGTTCCCAAATCTAGTGCACATAATTTTCATAAATGGACCTGATGTTTCCAAAAACATTACAGAATAAAAGTGTTGGAGAGTCATAACTTGACATTTCATCCTCAAATTAGTAATATGTACTTATTTACAAATCTCATCCAAATCTTAGTCCAAACTAGAAGGGGAAAACATATTGTTATGTTCTTTCCTCCCATTGAATTAAAATGCAGTTGAACATGAACAGTTCCTAGGGTTAACAAGTCTCTAGTACATAAAAATAACAGATAGTGTCTTATAGTCTTATTGAACAGCAATATTTGGAATACATAACAAAAAAAACTGGGAAAAAATGAGGTACCAAATGATTAAAATGTGAAAGGTAGCACAGCAAGAAAAGTTTCACCAATTTTTAAGGAAATTTAAACCTGTATTTGGAGTAGAGCTAGGCTGAATTATGATACTGTGGTGTCCGCAGAAAGTAGACATGGTCGCTTTAATTTGAATACACATTGAACCTGACATTAAAATAGGATGAGATAAAACCAAATACATGAAAAATGGGAAGCATTTTTAAATTTAATTTGTTGTTGAATCTTACATCCACTGCCAATTTTACAGTGGTGGTGGATCAGTAGATGGGAGTGATGACCTAACTACTAGAACATTTGCTTCCTTCCTGCAATGGGCTTAATTCAATGAGGGACTTCAGGACATCATTTTAAACACATTAATAGCCCCACTAAAGAAATAATATTTTTTGTATGCTTGAATTACACACTTTCATTGTAAGCACATAGGTCAAACAGGTCACCAAAAAGAAAATGACGTATTAGTATGCAAGAATCTACCTAAGATCTGGAATATGTGTTCTATATGAATTGCATGTACAAGAGACATTACACTCAAGTCTTTCAAAGTGGATGCTCCTTATTTCTAGAAAGCATACAGTAGCAATAACACTCACAGAAGCTCTCCATGCCTGCCTCTTTAGTCCAAAAAAGAGACCACCTCTCGAGAAGTGGAAGCCTGGGTGATCTTCATATCCACTTATTGCTTTGCCTCTGACACTGACTCTACTGACATTGTTAAGAGGAATGCTAACATGATGTATGGAAATGTGGTTTTCTGCAAAAGTTTAATCAGTGAATTTCCTTGTGATTGTGTTAGACAGTTCTTGAATTGGTTTGGTAGTAAATAACCAATTTTTGAAAGGGCTTCAGACAACTTTTTTGATGAACATTAGCCTTAATTTTGTTCTCAGCAGTGCAATAGTGTGGAAAGTTTGCTTACCAGGGATAGCCCTTAGTATGGCATTACTCATTATGTGATAGCTTGAAGTACAATTGTCTTCCATTCTGGAACTGGGGAGGGGGAGCGTTGCTTGTTGTATACATTTATTTCTTTAAAATTTTGATACTGAAAGAAAGTAAAGTATTATTATAACCTATAATTTTTTCCCATAACAGTTCATGTTTTCCACTGAAGGTTTCAGAATTTCACCATGTCTTTTCAAAAACTGAAAGCTACATATTTTTATTATTTTATATAGCAAATTTTAAAAAACCCCACATATTTGCTCTCTAAAATGCACTGCTTTATAATAATATATTGTAACATTTAGGGTTTTAATACCAGTGCTTTAGCGTAATAAAACTTTTAGTGATTCCCTGGTATGTCTTGTTCAGACTTAAGTTCCTCATTTACATATCTGATGTCCCCCAAGAGACAGACAAGCTTCAAGTTAATTATCCATGTAGCTGTAAGAACTCCTGTTTCTTTGGTAAGAACTCTCTAAAAGAAAACTAACAGTTATTAAATATTACTTTGAGTTTCAAAAAGTAATCGAATTGCATTTAAAGAGGCACTAAAGAGATACTTAAACTTAATATTCTTTGCAGACTAAATAATATATAAACCATGTACAACTCTTACACACAATACACAAATAAAACAATCATTAAAAACTAACAAGAAGCCCAGCCTTCAGTAATTTCAAGCACTACAAATACTAAGCAAAAAGGCTCTTGAACAGACCCTGCACTACTCCCTAACATGTAGTCATTTTACATGAAGGTAAAATTACACCTGTTGAAAGCAGTGACACATTCCCAACTGCTTCTAGTGGAGAAGGATTACATTACTAATAGCTCATAAAAATGTGGAGAGAATCATGCTCTTTACAGAAAATAACAAGTGGCAGAATACATACTTCTGAAATGAAATGCAACTGTTGTAAAGACACCAACATGTCTCTTGTATCTCACCAAACTATAATTACAGGGAGGAGCAACAGAGAAATACTGTATAGCGTATGTTGTCACTTGTGACCAAAAGCATCTTGAAAAACAATTAGATGTGTCACGGAAAAGAGGAACAGAATAACCAGCAAGCATAAAATGGACTTTAATTCTAACTGCTCAACACAGCTTCCACTCACGTAGTATCCAAACACCTTCAGTAGAGTGTTAGACGATGTACTTTATATATGTCATCTGTGGCTCATTCTCTGTCATCCTCAGCTGCAGCTGGCAACTTACAAGTACAGATATCAGGTGAAATAATTAATCTGAGTATTTTACAATAAATGAACATGTGCATCTATTTCCCAGAGTCTCATGATGACTTTCATGAGAGGCAAATTCACTGACTGTCTCAAAATTATTACATGCGTCCTATAATTAAGTTACAATGACTGAATAGAATGTGGATGCTCTTCTCTAGACAGAAGACAACAATCTCATTCCACAAAGACCTTGGAGGTCATTCAAAAAACAATTAGATGTCCTGCTATCTATACTAAAAAGAAAGAAGGTTGAGGGCAAAGTAGCCTTTCTTCGGTTTCCTGTAGCTTCAGTGCTCACGCATTCAAATGAAGCCAAACAATATTAGGGCACAGAGCACGCACAATGGACACATATGCCTTGTAAAAAGTTGGTCTTATTTCTATCTGGCAAAACAGGGTGGGAAGATCCATGTCTGTCATTTTATAGAAAGGCATTTGTTAACAAATATATGTTATTTTAGTTTCTCAGCATCACTGTGTACAAAGTGACAAGCACTAAATAAAACCATTGTCATTATTCTGCTATGTCAAAACAGAGGAGAATCCATACTGTATGTCAGCTGTGTACACACTCAGCTCTGTGATAAAAAGAACAGAAAGAGGTAAGACCTAACCTTTACATGCCAACAATAGTTTTTATAGTATGTAGCAAGCGTATCTGGTATTTTCTGGCACTTTACATTTGATCAGATGTTTGATTTATTGTGATAAAGACAGTTAAAACTCAGTAATGCTCACAGACCTTGGGAATGAAAATCTTGCAATCCTTAGGCAGGCAATGCTACCACTGACTTCAAAGAAGACAACAGAAGACTTCAAATAGGCAATGTCTCTTGTCACTCTGAGATGATCTCTTCTGGCTGAAATATGGAATGATGTTGACAGAAAACTACAAAGGGAGTCATGTCCAGGCCTCCTCAGTCAAAAGGAGGGACACTGAGATGTAAACCTTTAAGGGTGCTTGCAGGACTGTATGGAACTGGTTCCTTCAGACACCTCATCTAAACTGAGGTAATTTTAGCCTGTGAAGCTTTCTTTCTATCACTTAATTCTATAGTATTGAAGTATGATGCAAAAACTTACAGAAAGCACCTTCTAAGATATAGACGGTTTGCAAGTCATTACCTTATAATATTTCACCCTTTATTTCCTTCCTTTCTAGTTTCTCTTACCTTGGCATTCCTATTTGCAGCAGAACCAAAAAACAATTATGGGATGAGTGGGGCAAGTATCAGCAATGCAGTAGGCTTTGCAGTTTAATCTGAACAGTTGCCTATGTAAAGTTCAAAGAAAAATGCAGACCACTAGAAGATTTGTCACCAGAATATTTGCCACTAGAAGATTTGTCTCAGAAATAATAGCTTGTTTAAAGTACAGCTTTAGACCAGAGGTACAAAAAACGCTAAGAGGAAGGCAGAGTCCTGGACTATCAAAGTGAGATGCTTTGAAAAAGCCATTAACTTGAACAACACAAAGTAAATTAATAAAGACAACGTGCTTCAAGGGTGTCTTTTCTTTTCCAAATCTAAAATTTGTTGTCTCTTCACATTTAAGTCCACCTATGTGGTTAAGAAGAAGAGCAAAACTTAGCAGGACCTCAGCACTGAATTAAGTAGAGAAATAGAGAGAAATTCAACAATATAGTTATGTTAACAGATACTTTAAAACAACAATAGAAGAGGAAATGCAATCACTATCCCTGAAAAGAAGATATGAAATTAAGAGCCAGATTTCATCTGGGAGCCAGAAGAGGAACAAGAGTGATTACTGCCAGCACTCCCATTATCTAGAATACAGATTCAGGTAACTAGCAAGAGATAGACTACTTTAAACAGTAGATCTGAAACAATCTGTCTTTCAAAGATGATGGAACTCTGCTTACTTGCTATGAAGATTGAAGCCGGATTTTCCCTAACCAGAACAGTGTGTAATTGCCTTTGGATTCTTGCCATTATTTTCAGCCCATGCAGTATTTATCTCACATGAAGAAACTGAAGCTAAACAGAGCTCTCTATGCTCTTGATTGTATTTATGACAGTCTTGATCCTGAAATGAGTTCAGATAGACAGAGCACATTCTTGGGTCTGCAACTTTCTGGTATGAAAGCTCCAGATTAATAAGCACTACATTCCCTATCTGTTTCCTTGCATCATATTCCATCATATCATGCAAAGCAAACAAGACTAGTATCTGAATTCATACTGCTGCAATACATTTTTTGTTTGCCACCTACTGAGTTTGCCTTGTATAGAGTACACAATTTCACTGTTTCATGCTTAAGGAGAACTGGAACATCTCATACTGTATTGTATTTTAAATTTACACAAATGTTGATGGCACAAAATTTCACACATCTCATTACAGTATGCAAGATTATTTGGGCACCATACTCAGAAGGCAAAGAATATATACTGTCTCCTCCCTGTGGCACAGAGTGAGGCAATCAATCAAAAAGGTGCTCGGAGTCAGACAAAATGGCCGTATGGTGCTTCAGTGTTCAAATTATGTGTGTTCTTTAAAAAAATTGAATGCTGGATAATGATTTGCCACACTGCTACACTACAGGTAAGTTCAAAAGCAGTCATTGTCAGTATGCTGATTGATGTAAAGCTTTCAGTCTCTGGGGGGAAGAGTATAGCACTTCCTACTGCTTGATCCATAAAGCAGCATTTACTGCAGCCCACCTTCCCGGTCTGTGCTGCATAATACATTGCCAGATTATGGGAGTTAGGGAATTAAAAGGAAAAGAAAAGAATGGATGAAAAAGCCCTGACCCCCTCCTCCACAGGTGAAATATTTGAGTCCCTGCCTCAGGGTATTGGAAGTAGACACTAATTGCCATCCAGATACCCACTACTCACTTTCACCTAAATATTTCCCACTTCTGGCTGATCAACCAACCTAAAATTTAATTGAAAAAGTTTTCATTTAATGTTTGCATCCTGTGATGACTAGCTGGGACTGGAAGCACTCTCTATAAGAGCTACATAAAAAGGGAGAATAGCACTGTGTGAAGGAGCCCAAGTAAAAGGCAAGAAATGGGAAGGGGAAAAAAAAAACACTCTTAAGGATACACATTTCAAGTTTCTTTTACTAAGACCCAAGAACTTGCACTTGAAGTGATACTTCATGTGCCAGTTGTTTGATTCTGTATTTTCTACTTAGTGATCAGTATCTGGATTTTTGTAGGCATTTTCTCATGGCTGTTGAACAGAAACCTGCAACGCTATCCACAGACAGGAAGGGGAAAGTATTATCGATCTATGTCTGCTTTGATGTGCTGCTTTCTAGGAGTGAAAACCAATCTGTTACAATCAGATGCTGCGCAGCCTGAATTATATTGAGATTCCCATCAATATATAGAATATGTGGGAGCAAATAAACAGTAGCCACAAAAGAAAGACTTGACCAGATTATTAACCAACTCTGGGTGTTGAAAAAGGAAATTCATGTGGGATCCAGACAGGTCTCATTCTTAAAGACCTTTTGGGGACAAAAATACAAGAAAGGAAGTGTTTGATATTGGAGACCACGCAGAGAAGGCAAAGCAGAGGATTTGTGCTTTATGAAGCATTAAAGTGACTTCTGCAATGATACTCTATTTGGAACAGAAATGCCCCATTTTAAAAAAAAAAAAACAAAAAAACAAAAAAAAACAGGGAAAGAAAACAGCTGAGATTCAGAACTTCCAAACCTTGTTGGCAGCTTTACAGATATTTTCTATGTTAGAGCTGTAAAAGGGGGAAATGGAGTACAGAACACCAAAACCCAAAATCCTCACTCAAAAGTGTTTACAAGCTGAGAGAAGGAACATGAGCACAAGCAGTCATCAAAAAGCAAGATTTGAAAGGCAATGATTAGAGACAAGGGGAACAAGATCTGAAAGGCAAAAGAGTAAATGGATTGATAGTGTTGAGCAGATAACATTCTCCCTACCTCCTCAGAGTTTGCCACCATCTGCCTATCAGCCTCCAGGCAGGGCAGGCAGGCAAAGGGGAATATTGGTTACAAACAGGGATGGATGCCAAAATTAGATTGGCCAAAGGCAGGAAAAAATGACAGAATTGGATTTGTTCAGAAACAAAGTCCTTGCAATGATTAAAAGTTTAACAACAAAATTGAAACACAGATGTGTGTTTTACAGATTAAAATATATTTGGGTCTGATTATGCAATGTTTTGCATCTTATTTTCTTCCTTAAACTTATAAATCATCTGCAAGACTAAACAGTACCTATTTCTGCAGAGATGTAAATACACAACGTTCAAGTGTTAGACTTGTACAGAATCAACTTCCAGCTGCGTCTCCACATAGAGGTTTCTCATAGGTATGTCACTCTACATACAGAGATGGCAGTGTTTTGTCAAGCCAAAAGTATTCCATAAAAGTGGTCAAATGTGGCATGAAGGCTGAATTCATCAGTAGAACAGCTAAAATGGCCAAATATATGTTAATGACAATGGCTGAATAGAAGCAGAATTACATAGGCCTAAGGGAAATGTGAAAATATTGGAGGATGGAGTCAAAGGGAGCTTAGAGAATATTACAGCATGGCAAGTACACGTATTAGAATGACAAAATAATATAAGGAAGATCCTTTCATTTTGCTTAATTCATCTGACTCATCTTTTCAGAGTGCAAAGGTAGAAAACAGAGATAATTGAAACAAAACACTAAAGGCAACTTCAGTAGCTTAAATAATGGCAATGTGCTAGAATATCTGGGACATATACATAGGGCATAGATATGACACAGGACCCACAGAAGACTCACAACCTTGGGAAGTCAAGCAGAGCTTATATCAAATGGCACTTGACACGTACAGTGATGGCACATGAAATATTTTCAGAGTCAAAAAAAATATATTCTTTCCGAAAGTACCAGGTAAACACTTTCCTAAACACAGCCACCAACACAAGATTTCTTTAATCTTTGTAACCCATTTATTTAACTCTATCAAAATACCTGTATGTGTAACTCTTAAAGAAAAAGGTCTCACAGAGAAGTGAGGGCCACTGGACTGATGCCTTTGGACACGGGTCATTTCTCTTGCAAATGTAAATGGTCGTGACCTAATGAGTTAGATGCAGAACCGCATACTGCATAATAAAGGCAGAGGACTCTGAAGCAGGGTCTTAACTTTAATTATTTGGAGAGGTTTATGAGATTCTTCTGTTCTTGGGGTTTCAATTTCTCTTTGGAAGAGTAAATAAAATTAACTCAATTTCCAGCTGTGGACAGATTGTGGGCAGATAGATAATTACCCTGCCATACCCGTGGGTAGCCAACTTCCCCCACTGTTCAGCAGCATTTGAATTGTTTGCCATATCTCTCACTGATTTTGACTTTGTTGAGAAGAATGGAGGTGACATTTATCTCTTAACACAAACATATGTTAGTAAACCAATTTTAGAGATGCACGTTAAGTGAGGGACCATGAAGCACACATATGGGCAGACATATTTTAGCAATTTTAGAAACAACAAAGACCAGAAGGGAATTGTTACATTTAGAGAGAATGTGATTGAAAGTTAAAGGATAAATTCAGGTATGTGTCACTATTCTCTCAATGCTAAAAGAAAGCAGGAAAATAATGACCTGTAATTCCAACAGGGAGCAAAGAATCAGACCTTCTACAGACAATAGGGGTGTTTCACCCCATACTCCTCTTTTGATTTCCACATGAAGCCATACACTGAATAAATTCCTGGCACAGTTCAGTCAAATTTCCTATTGCTATAGCCAGTTATTAAACATCCAGGTTTGACAAGAGAAGGGACAAATGAGTATTACATGAAAAGCAAGTATTTTGGTAGTTTGGTAGTTTCTTGACACAGCTGCTATGTAACCAATAAGAGCTGGATTCATCCAGATGGCAATGACTTAAGGGTAAGGCTACACCACATACTTTAAGTGCTACAAAAAGCAGGCACATGACCCCAGTCAGAAGATCCAGAATGTGTTACCCTGGCACTAACATGCTTTACAATCAACAGAGTGAAGTTACTTTGAAGAGAGATCAAAAATGCCAAAGGTTGTCTAGAGCTGGCCAGGAACAGGTCTGTGTCTGAGCTTCAGCCTCTTGCAAAAGCTCAGCCCAGAGCTGTCTCCTAAGGCCTGATGCTTAACGAAGCATGGGCTTTTTGCGAAATATCCTAGTGACCAGAACACTCAGAGAAGAGATACCTGTGTTCCAGCTTCTCCTCAGCTTAAGATTTGACCCCCAAAATGCATACCCAAGAAGAATGCCCTACCATCAAACTAGATCTAACTGCAACAGTAAAAGAGGGTAGTGAGAACATGCTCTCTAACCTTTCTTTCCAGGCTGGGCCACTGTGCAGTCAAAAGGGCAAAAATCTTGAAGTCAAAAGACAATACAGAATTGAGAGTCTAACTTTGAGGTCTGTGGATAGATGGAGATAGGTGGAGTCCACTCCCTAGCCATTTGTAGCATTTTAAAAATATTATTTATGGAACATGCAGTGGATAAAGATAGAAACATCTTGGAAGATTCCTTTTGCTCAATTAGTTACCATTCATGCAGCTTTCAATATTCTGCAAGATGGAAGATGACAGAAAGAAACATATATGACTAGAAAACTAGCCAGCTGACATTTTTTTCATATTTTGAGTCATAAGTGATGACAGAAATCAACACCTGACATGTTAATGCCCAGAGTTTTGGACAAATTCTTCTGAAAAATTAATTTGATTTCATTATAAATTCATAGTGTTCTGTAACTAAAAGTTTTTAAACTGTAAAAAATTATATAAAAGTACTGTATGCTATCAGTACATTATTTTGTTATTATTTTCAATTGATAAATAATGGGAAGGCAACAAAAAATGCCTTCACTCTCAACTCTAGACAAGAATGTGGAGGTAGTCGAAAAGAATGAACAGGCTAGGAAATACTGCGATGTTTGAGAGCTGGTTTTGACAGAAAGATTTCCAGCATGAATACTGGCATGGTAAGTAAAATGTGGAAGAATTTGCACAGATTCATACTCAGTACAGCAGTAATAATCCTTGACACGTATTATTTTTGAGCCACTGCTGCCCCTATGCAATGTGTTAAGACAACGAACTTCCAAACGCTATCAGAAGCTGTCACAAACATTATTGCTCCACTCCATAACACACAGTAGTTAGTCAGGGCAGGCCTTGGGAGACTTTAAACGAGTGGTGGAGCACAGCACCAAGGCAAAAGAAGCCCTCAGAGGTTTAAGATCTCCCACTTCTGTCAGTGTAACTTGGTCTGACTCAGAGCCAGCGAATGCTGCAGCTTCTGCCTTCTCACACTATCTGTAAATACTCCGTTTACATGGGCAATAAGGATAATAGAATTTCCACAGCTCTTTCACCTTTCATACCTGTTCCAGATTCTTTAAGGGTCTCTGAGGGACTGGTTTTAAGCATGCTATTTAATGGTCCATAGAAAACACAAATCCACTAATCTGATTTTTAAAATACCCACTCACTTTGGTACATAAAGTTATTTGAGAAGTATTATTTTCCTGAAGATATGATACTATTGCAAATGATCACAGGGAATTTGAAAACACAAATTCAAAATGTCTGTTGTATACAACCCCTGCATAGATGGAGCCAGATATTGGTCCCTGCTCTCTATTTAAAGTTGCCATTAACACAAACAAAAGTTAAATATTTTCAAATTACTCCATATCCCTTTTATCCTTGGAGGGTCAGAGTCCACAAGCACCTGATTAAGTTCCAGAGAGATTCCATCACCGCCTGCACACAACTATAGCATCAACTACAGGCACTGCAATATACTGAAAAGTCAAAGATGTCAAGAGGTGAGATTTAAGCCTACAGTGAATCTGAATTTGCAGACTGAGTTCATCTCTAACATGTGCTTAGTTTGAAATAGATATTTTTTGTTAAAATGGTTCCACAGTACATATACACTGAAAATATTTAGGATGTATTGGTTTTGCTTTAGCTGCCTTCTGAAGACTCTGATAGTGTGCTTCAACAGAGAGAAGCTTGCACACCATCAGTCACCATTTTGTTTATAGCTGCAAGATGCGGAGTGCCATAACTGCAGGCTGGAAATGCTGGACTAAGTCCTGAATATATTACCACTGGGCATAAATGGGCACTTGTTACATAATATTATTTATTTCTAGCACACTGTTTCCTGTATTTATAGTAAGAAAAACTATAAACATGGTGGAAAACAAAATTACATACAAATTTCACTTTACATGGACTTTGCTGTTTGCATACACAAAGATGCCCTAACAAATCAAATCTTTTATGCTTCATTAAACCTAAACGACAGCAACAACAAATCTTCAAACAATTGTTCTTCTGTTGGCTAAATTCTGCAATAATCAAAGGCCCAATAGGTTTATTAATTGCTGTTTCACCTGAAAAGATAAAAGATAATCACCAAATACCTTGCTCTTCTGTCAGTCTCAACATAACTCAAAGGAACAATAAGCTAGTAATATATATATTCAGAAAAACCCTACCCTCACAGGTCAAGACACTCCAAGCCAACTCTTCTGATGTGCTGCCTTTAATGATAGTTGGAGGTCAGGGCCAAATGGTGGGCTTAAGTGCAAGTATCTATAGTTTAGGGCAATGCTGTTCTTTGCTTCTCAGAGTGTGATTTAGCCAGAAAGGGTTTTATTCAAAACAAATCTGGTAAAAGGGAGAATGACAGGAGTGAGATGTGGTTCCTCCTCCTTCCACAAAGGATGATTCCTCTCTGGCAGAATCCTTCTCTTCTTCTCCCTCCCTCGGTTTGACAATTGTAGAGTGCCAAGACGTGGAAATCATCCTTCCACGGTGACATCTGTCTCCCCAAAGAGCTCCGGAGGCAGTTATTGTGATAGCTTTGGAGTCTGTCATATGATTAGGTGAATATCGAACAGTCTGGGACTTCATTCTCTTAATGCTAGTTCCTGTGACTCACATTTGATTGGCTGGAATTAATGCAATGTATCTTTTGGGGGGGTTTTTTGGGTTTTGGGGTTTTTTTTCTGTGCTAAGAAAGGGAGGAAAAAGGCTTAAATAAATTTATGCATAGGGCTTGCAATTTAGGAATGCCTTCTCTTTCATTTATTGTATAGTATATCCATAATTATCAGTCAGCATTGTCCATTTATACTTCTACTGGAAATATTGAGTTTTCATTGTGAAAAGGCTGATGCTTATGAACATGTAAGAGAGCTTTATGTGCCACTTCTTTGCAAACAGGGACTTTAGAACACTCTTATTAATGAACCATAAAGGAAAAAGATTTTTTAAAATAACAACTCTCTCCTAAGAAATGACATTTAAAAGGAGTACTGATTAATATCAGAAACAAGTCAAAGGAGTTAAAGAAGTTTTAAGTATTATCCTTTTCAGCATGGCTATCAATAGGAAGCTGACAATAGTATTATTGCTATTTACATATTGGTAACATGCTGGTATGAATTTGCATAACGTATTGTGGTTCTATGCTCTAGGGAGTTGCATTGTAACATATTGGTGCTTAATGAACTCTGAAAAAATTGATTTTCCACAGAGTAAATTAAGGAATGCATTATAGCTGTTAAAGCAATCTTAAGGGAAATCTGAGGCTTCCACTGCAGCACCGTGCTTAGTAAGTAATAAATTACATGTTATACTTATTTGCCTTAATTCATGCTAATTTTGTCCAATTAATGTATCACAGTAATTCAGAAGCCTGTCACAGGAGAGCTAATTATTTATTGGATTTTTGTGTTCAGCTCCCTAGGAGTCTACTAGCAAACAAACTTGCGACTGTCTTTCTGTTAGGTCCACGATGACATTCTTATGTCTTACTGTGGAAAGAAAATGAATGTTATTATTTTCTGGTTTCAGTTATAAAAATGGATCGTTATTCATGTAAGTTAGTTTTTTGTTTACAATCTGGTGTCACGTCATGACAGACTGCCATAATGTTAAGATGAGATCCAATGTTTTTCCTCTTCCTGTAAATGCCTGAACATGACATAATTCCTATTAAAGACCGTGGTGGTACTTTTCACAACCTGAAAGCTTCTGCTGTGTGTGTGTAAAGTTCAAGAGAAAAACCCTTTCTCATTCTTTTTGCTGAAACCTGTGTTTTTCAAAATCCATTGGCTTGAAAAATCAAGCACAACATGCCCATAGCAATTGATACTCTTTCACAAAAATAGATTTTTAACTGTGGCAGAATGTTAATTCACAGCAAAAAAAAATATGAATTATTTATGAGATTAATTTGTGCAATTCATACCTATAAATAATATGGCAGTTGCTAAATAATTTGCACAGAGTGATAAGATGCAGACATCACAGTTAAACAATAAGAGAGTCACCAGCTGTGAAATACCACTATCTGCTAGCATTCTGTCATGCACAAGCATTTACAGAAAATTATTTGTTGGGGGTGGAAAGTATTAGATCTGATACTTGGCTTCTTCTCATGGGTAGCGGGAGAATACTTGTCAGTTGATTACTGTCTTCTACCATATGTGAAAAGAAGTGATATTTCTTTAAATGTATAATGCAAAGTGACGTTACCAGCAGGCTACATAAAATCATGTGATGTAACCTGCCATAATATGATGCACATGACCGACTGTGTCACAAATTTAAAGAGGGTTATTTTAGAAGAACTGGTGAGAAAATAAATACTACCCCTACTTCTTTTCAGTCAGTTGCCATTGATCTGTCTTTGCCTATAGCCAAATGAATACCTGGTAGTTCAGTAAACGTCTCTGAGCAATATACAATCTTACACTTACTGTAGCTATTGTTATCACTTAAAAAGCATCTGTCAAGTACTTCATAGTTTTCTACCATTGCTTTTCAATCTCTTCATTCCTAGCAAGCACACAAAAGCTCAACAAAGAATTAATTATCCAGCCCTTGTTTCTTGGGAAACAGTTGTTTAATTGTTTATGGCATTTAGAATTTGAAATTGTTTTCTTCATTTTCTTCCTTGACTTCTCCACTCCAGAAAATACAAAGCCCACACTTAATGTTAAGCATGTTTTAAATCCCATCAAAATCAACAAGGATAATGACTGAGTTTTCCCCTTTAACTGGGAGCCGTATTGTGAGACTGCATTACCTGTATGTTCTGGACAGGGCAACTGAATATAAGCGCCCCTTCCACGGGTGGGAGTGTGTGTGGCCAACCATATGATGCTAACGTGATGGCTGTTTTATGAATGGTTCAGAAAAAGGGGTGACCTATGCAAAAGAGTAACAATCAACAAAGAAAACCTAAGAAACAGGAAGAAAAGACCTTGTGACAATGTCAGAAAATTCCTCCTGGCAACAACCACACCAGTTTTGAAAGCCCTCAAAATATTCATAACTTTTCCCATCTCTCAATCCTTTTTTCCTATGAGTAGTCTTCATCATTGCCTATATGGAGAAGTTTAAATAGCCTTTTCTGGTGAGCCAAAACCCACACAACCTGACACTGAAAATCCTCTAAAACACTAATCATATGGAACAGGTGACACAGGGTTTGCATTGTAAAGATGTCACACTACAGATATACAGAATAGGGAAAAGCCTAAAAAGTTAAAACAAGATTTGGAATCCCTAGCTGTTTTAAAGCGTCTGTGTTTACTGTCTTGTTAAGTTAATATGTTTGCTTCTGCTAGACGTAGCAGAAATTTATAAGCTAACTTTTGTGTTACTTTAACCTAATATAGAAACCTTAAAAAAAATACCACAATACCAAAACAACCCTGGAGAGAGAAGCCTGGTGATAAGGCACTAGATATTCATTAGAGACTCCATTTGTAACAGAGCTTTGACTATGTTTGCTCCTTCCTTCTCCAAGCCACCCTCCTGTAAAGTCCAGCTGCACAAGGAAGGTAGAGAGGAAGGGTATTGTACTTTCCCTCTGCTTCCTTCTGGTTGTGCCATCTAATGCCTCACTTTAAAATCCTCTCCTTTCAATGGAGGCAGCTACTTTTCTGCTAGTTATTTCATTGGGTTCTTTTCTGGTCGTTCAGAAAATGACAAAAGAAATCAAGTTTCAAACACCTTCTTGTACCACAGAAATGTATGGAAATCTTGAGTCACATAGCAGCAAGAGGCGAGACTGCTATGAACTTCAACAACCCAAGAGTTCATCCTCTGTCTCTTGTTATACTAAACACCGGAAGATGATAATTTCTGGATCTGTAACTTTCCCAACACCAATGTATTTTGTCATTCCCCCTGACACCTGACATGTTCTGATGTACCGTTTCTTTCCAATATAAAGACAACTCCTTTCTCCACATCTGGAATGTCTTTGTCTCACTTCCTTCCCCTCCCATGCCATCCTGCCACCTCCCTGGCAAAGATCCATCAGCAAAGGTTTCACATCTCCCTTTTCAGACTGACAAGATTTTAGTGGTCTTTCATCACCCAACGGCTGAAGAAAGGCTTATTACAAAAACGGATATATATATTTAAGATCATATTCACAATGCAGATTATCTGTGCAATCAGTGCCTATACAGTGTTTCCTGCCATACAAAATCTGTCCTGTTATGCCAATAGGCCGCCTTTGTGAGACCATAAAAGATACCTAAAAAAAAATAGGAAAAAAAAAATAACAGTGGAGCAGGGTATAATTTTGGTGAAGATCCCCACTGCAAGAAGCATCTTCCTTCTTTTCTCAAAGGAAACAGAGAAAAGTTTTACAGATTATAGAGATTCCCAAACCAATCCTGGTCTTAGTGGTTTCAGAAAACAGTGCTGTTCAAAATAGCTGCATCCTTCTTAGCCACAGCTGGATGCAGAGCCAGCACAAATGTCTTTCTGGCAGTTCATATTATCATGGATGAAATCAGTGCAGGTATCACGAGAGAGAGAGAAAGATGTGGATGCACTCATAAAACCACAAGCTTATACAAATAGCATTAATTTACTCACTGAGTTCAGAAACAGATTACTTAAAGAAATGGAGGGCAATGGTAGTAAGACTTTTAAATTATAACTAAGCAGCACCTTGGCCTCAATTACAACACTAAATTAAAGCAGAAATCATATAAAGAAAAAGGTGACCCAACTCAGCATTAATTATAGAATGACAAAATCACGCAGGTTCGAAGGGAGCTCCAGAAGTCATATAGTTCAACCTTCTGCTCAAAGCAGGTCCGTTGGATCAGGCTGCCCTAGTGGTGAATGATTAGCTTACTGGGGCACAACGGAAATTAGAGATAGCTAGGCAAGGAAGGATGTTAGTAGTTTGCTGTAGAGTGAATTGCAGCAATAGGGAAGAAGAGGGAAAGGAAACTCAAAAGTGGCTGTAAAAATGAGCCAGGCTATGGCTACAAAGAGAAGTTGCAGGTGACTGTACACCCTGCATCTTGCTCCCATGTTGCCTTACAACACAGGTGACTGAATGACTTGTGCTAACGGACACCCACTGAAGATTTTTGCTTTCCCGCTTGCCAGTGTTCAGTCAAGACTAAGAATACCCACAGCCCTGCTTCCTGGACTCACTCATGACCAGATTCCTCATCCTGAGCACCATGAGCTGCTCAGAAGTTCCTGTTGCATGTATATGACTCTTATAGTCCTGTTTCATGTCTCCCAAACACTATGAAAATGAATTATAACTATTGTTCTGTAATTCAGAAGGTGACTTTCCAATTTTATCCAGAGTTTGAAAACAAGTTTATTTGTTTCTTTTGATATTGTCAAGCTGGTTACCAGAAATAGCAAGAGTTCTGCTTGCTTCACAGTATCTCATACTACCATGGATTTCCTTTTTTTCCATCTAGGTGTTCTGGTATACAACTACAAGCTTTTGCAAGAAAGAGGAGAGAACACAGCCGTTGCTTCTTTACTGCTTGCTGCTACGGCTGCAGTTGCTGACTTCCTACAAAACTCTGTTTCTCGCAAATGATGGTTGCGTATGTAAATACAGGACCTGCAGTAATCAACTTCAGAACTACAGTTCAATAAAATCACTTACGAACAGCCCCATTACAAGTGATGCCGCCTGATGTGCAATTGACCCCGTGGTCTATTGGAGGGTTGCACCTCTCCTGCCGCTCATACAAAACTCCTTTTTTTCAGCGTACTACTGCAGTTCACTGTTCTATTTTGTAAGTGTTTTATATTGTTCTGCTGGAATTAACAGAGGGACCACTTTCAGATCTTCAGGTGAAATGTATTGTAGAAATGCAAATAAACTACTAGCTTATTATTTGATGCAGAGGCTGATGTATAGCTCTACCTAGCCATTACATTCACTTTCCATGCCTATCAGTATGTACCCAGAGATTGATAGATGATGGTTTTATAATTCTTAAATACTTTTTTGATATCTTAAACCTATAGAGCCTTCAGACATTTTGTTCAGGAGATTTGGAATACTTTGCTACTTGAAATAAAAAAAGGTTCAATTGGCAGGGTTTTAAATCCAAACATTTAAGGCATTGATTTTACTTAGTTTTTCTAAAGTAACGCCTTTAGGAAATTGAGTGCTACATTGCTAATTTTAACTTTATTCATTTTAAAGTGCTCTAGGATACTAGCACAAAGGGCACTGTAAAAATTGCATTGTGCTGTATTAGGTTTGAATAGGATGAGTTATAGAACTGTTTGAGACTTTGAATTTCCAGAATTTAGTTATTACAATGCTTATGATACTAAAGGTTTCTTATGTATGCATTTTATGTTTGGGGTTTTTTTCTTAATAGTCATAATTCCTAAGAAATATCTACTATACACAGTCTGTCAAAAAAGCTTTATAATATTTTCTATTGCAATACAGCTGTACAAAAAGATTTTATAGAAGTTATTCACACCTACATAAATATAATTTAAAATGCAAATGTTCATTGCCTAAATTACAGTGGAAATTCATTTTTCATGCAATGAATCTTGAAAATATTTCCAGTGTTGATTAACCTGCAATGGGATTTTTCCTTTGCAATATCATAAATATGCTCACCTTGTATGAATCTGAGTACAGCATACAAAACTCTGTCTGAATATTACGTAGTGAGAGTGATTGTGTATTCAGAGTAACCAATGAAAAATGAAATAATTTGTACGTATTTTGAATCTTAGTACATTTTTTAGTATAAAAGATTCATAGGTTTACGGCCTGCTACAGCACAATTAAATATACAATAAAAATACAACAAAGATTGTACTCATTTTCCTTTGATGATTATAAAAATTTATTCAGGACTATATAACTGCTTTCAGTAGAAACTGGTCCATAATACTTTAACTTTTAAAACAATAATATAGTTTCATAGGTGCATTTTTCCCATCAATATTCCTAAAAAAAAAAGTGGCATAGTGTGAAAATGTGAAAGATATTGCAAAGATTCTGATTTTACCTCTCTGTTTTCCAGGGATTTGTCTCAGTCTCATGTACAATCTAGCATTCATGGCAAGTGATAAATATCTAGCACAAGCAGGCATAGAATTACTTTAAAAGCAACAAGCAAAATTTGAAAAATACTATGAGTTGAGAGGAAAAATAATCAAAAGTATTCAAAAAGGTAAACATTGGCTTTGGAAGAATAAATGGAACATTCCTTAATTGCTTTTTCAAGACCAGTGGAAAATTTTCCTCACACACACTGTGGGATTTTTTTTCTTCCCCTGCTTCTCAACAAGGGATAATTTGTGAAGGGATAACTTAGTGTAGAAAAAACAGGGTGGGTGAACTTTAAGCAACATTTTAATAGATATACCGCCAAACTTCAGCAGGTCATTGGGGAGACAGATCGATGGAATGTATGTTATCACTAACATCAAAAAGAATAGATCTATCACAGAAAAAAAAGCAAACTATTTAAAAATTTAAAGCATTATCTATAGCATTTTTATTCAAAGGATTTTTGAACAATTGTGTTTGCTTGCACACTTCTTTGACGATAGAAAGTTCCCACAAACCCTACCCTCATGGTCAAAGTACTACATGGGCTTTTTAGATTCCGTGTGTAACTAGATTTGTTATGTATTCAGTTCTGGTTAAAATATATATGCATTAGTGATCATAAGCTATCTTAGCTTTAAAGGAAGAGGGCAATAGTGCAGTCACCCCAAAGGAGAAAAATGATAGCAAAGTCAGGCAATGAAACACATTTTTATTTTTGTGTTCTTTTATATTAAAATACATGTTTATCACAATAAAACATGAACTACACAGCATTTATCTTATGTTATCTGCCCAAGCCATATCCAAAAGAAATTGAAACACATGGCTATCTTCTCATTGGTCTCTGTATTTCTTGGAGCAAGTCTTTTGTATATTTCCAGTGTGTCCTTTGTTCTTATACTATAGATCCACCTTTTTCCTTCCTCACTGGTGTCACTCCTCACTGAGACCAAGGAAATTTTATCATCACCCACTTGTTCAGTACCAAAGTATGGCAGACACTTTATTCATGAACAAAAAGTGTGGTGTTTGTGCTAAAGAGACCCATTGACTTAAATAGCACAGGGCCTCTAGAGACCTCCAGCCTGCAACGTGCTTCTGGCAAAACACAGCCTGATGTGCCAGGAAGAATGTAGATGAGAGCAGTCAGTAGCAGGGAGGCACCAAGAACCAGAAGCATCACCCAAAGTCGTGAGCGTGTATGTAACGTTCATACCCTGCTGTTCTTCTGAGGTGGTAAGACACGGAGACCAGACTTTCTGACAGAAATAATAACTGCAAATTTGTTACAATTCTGTGATAACCAGGAGGGGTAATTAAGATCTGTGATGTGTTCTACAGCTTTAACTGTAAAATAGTCTGATTAATTTAAATTAACTTACTCTAATAAACTACTTACTTTTCCAGTAGTGAAATCTGCAGTGTGTTAGAAAAGAAGAAAACTCTTTCACACTTATAAACTGTACAATGGCTGCTCTTTTTAGTTAGAAAATAGAAATATACTGGCAAGTGGGGAACGTTTCTCATCCCTGGGGAAAATAATTGTCACCAAAATATTCTGTTTTTTCCAAAGAAAAGCCAAAATTTTGTCTAGCAGAAAATAAACTTACTTAAACAATGCTTTGCTTTCTGCGTCAAAAGTGTTTTGAGTAGAGATATTCAGTTTTATTTATGAGTTGCTTTTCTTGAACAAAACATTTGTACGAAACAATAAATGTTTACAATAAAATCATTTATGTTGTCTGAATTTAGCATTTTTGATACATTAATTATGCTTGAAGTTTCATGCATCATGGTTATTGAGGACTGGATTACAACACACAATATTTTTCCCCTTGGGATTGGGATACAAGGTAGAATGCTGTAACAAATTCATTAAAATATATTTGCAGTCAGAATTAGTCAGAAAATCTCTGCTATGGAAAATTTCAAATAGGAAGCAAATGTAAGAAATGGAAATATTTTTATTTGGAAATCCTGCCATACCGTCTGCCAAGAGTTGTGCTCCAAGTCTCCTTTGCCGGGGAGGGGTGTTGCATGATCAAGGTATTATACATACAATAGTAGCCTTTCTTAGCTAATCTGACTAAAGAAAATCCCCAGAAGATGTAACATAGCTGGGAAATCCAGCTGCCCATTTATTAGTACAGAGACAGAGAGGATGACCCTGCCACTCTTCTAATCTCTACACTAAAAGCATCAGAGTGTCAGCATTCCAGCTTTCTGGCACATGGTTCTTACGCTCTTTTTTAATACAAAACCCAGATCTCTTCCATGAATAAAGAAATGGTTTTAGGTCACAAATCCAGCTGGCCATTGAAAAAAACCAAAAAACACACACACAAATAGTGAAATATAACTTCTCACACTCCTCTGACCTAAGACCCTTGTCATAGTCAGTGAGAACAGCAGTCACCTCTGCGCCGCAGTTCCTCTAAAACAGGTCAGATAAATTGCACCCAAAAGCATCTATTTCTCTCCATGGACTCCCAAAAATATTGGGGTAACTCATTCAGATACAGACCTCCAATACTAGGTGAGATTAATCACAACTCTGGTCTTCAGTAACACACTGTTCTAGTGGAAGGAGAGAAAAGAAAGGAAAGAAGGCCTTGGGTTAGAAGGTTACTTTTTCTATCTCTTCTGAGCCCTTTTTGTCCACACCTTGATGCTGTTTCACAGAGTGATTGTTGAATCTCTTTCAGGAGACTCTCACACCATTTTCTGAAGAGCGATGAAACGGAAATTTTTGGTCCCATTTCTTTTCTGTACTTTCATGTAGCTCCCACAAAATTTCAGCAATCAAATCTTCACTTAAGTTTTGTAAAAGAAAACAACACAACAGCCTTGTTCTGAATAGGGCTTTTGGTTCAATTCCCATGTTCAGCTCAGTGAAGTAAATAATAAAAATATATATGTACCTTTTCTTATATTCCTGTAATTCTAATTAACCAAAATCATATGTGAGTTTCAGGAAATGTCAGCCTGTGGTCTGTATTCACATCTCAAGTACACCACTTCAAATTTACATTGACTCCTTTGAAGTCAATGGATTCAGTCCAGTGTAAATGACAACAAAGTCTACACTGTGACCCTGTAATTCTCCTAGTAGAAAGACTCCATCTGTAATCACACTTTATGGCACATTATTGTGTAGGCATACAAATTTGCTGCAGAAACCCACTTTTGAACTTTGCATTCTTTTCTTTAAACTGCTATCTTAGTGAAAGAATTTAGGGATCTTTTACCATCTTTTACCATACGTAAAAAAGAGATGAATGAATCAAACTTCATAAGCATAAGTCAGCAAGTATATTTTAAATTATTTCAACACCACTAATCAGCTATTCTTACATCTATACAATTAAAATAATAGAAAACAGCTGCAAAGATCTGGAGAGATCATTCAGTTCATCTTTTACCCCAAAGGATGTGTCAGCACTTAGGAGAGAAAATAAGATACACAATATAGCTTCCTTTTTGCCTACCACAACATCAAGGTATTCAGGAAGTCCGACTTTCAATGTTTTCAGGAGTCCAATCCAGGAGCCTACATATATAAAGGCAAATGAAATATTAGTTACCTAAACATGTGTATGTTCAAGTTCCGGTTGGCAATTACCTGTATCTGCACATAAGGCCTGATCTAACAACCACTGAAATCGATGTGGATCACTTTAACGTTAACTTTCATGAACTTTGGAGTAAGCCCCTATCCAGGTCCCCATGCGGAATAATTAGAAACACAAATGTAAACTTACATTTCATACAAATTTGACTACATAAATCTCATTTATTTGAAAGTTTGATCCATAAATAAACACAGATTAGCATAAATGTTAGAAGAAAATTTCTCCAGCTAAATTAAAGCTTCATTCTTAAGACCAGAATATATTAATTAATATCCTCACTAGTGAATATCAGGGCGTTTCCCCCTCTTTTCACATACTTTTGTTGCATATAACTTCATACACCTGAATAACTAGCAGTTTCTTCATGCAGCTCTAACAACAGCTCTTAACAAGGCTACGAGGACAACTCACATGAAAAATTTAGATATCTACAGAGAACCTCTACAAAAACACTAAAGCTTTGTTTTAGTCGTTGTTTCTTGAACAACAACCTTTTACCATTCTGAGTAGCTGCTGCCCAATAGAGATGTTAATAGTTACCCTCAGACTGTACCTTATCTTTTACTGTAAACCTCTTAGGCAGTGCATTCACATTTCATGTCCTTTCACAGTGCAATTCACTTGGAGACAAAAGCAAGAGGAATTTGTTTCAGTTGAGCTATTCCTTTTTAACAGACACTTTCCAGCTCACTTGCAGAAGCTGCCAAAAGGGAAATCAAGGATTGAGATTAGTATTTTTTTTCCCAAGATTTGAAAGACCAGTAAGGTCATGGGGATTTTTAAAATTTGTCATTGATTAAAGTGTCATTGAAGTATTTGCTAATTGATGGACCATCAACTATGGGACAGTCGTATACCTCTAACCCTCTCATTGTAGAGTCTTCCAAGATGTCATCATCAGATCTTAAATTTGTCCTGTTGGAAACTGCTCCCAAATTTTACACTTTTCCAACCACTGCTGTTGAATTTGTTTTGCTACAAGAACAATGAAAGACTAATTATGTTAGTTATATATTAGTCTCAGGCTGGGCATTCTAGACACAGTGCTGAACTTTCATTTGTTTACATGCTGCTCAAATCTAATGTTATTATACATGCATATGACCCAATATTTTTTTAAAACACTACTAAAAATAGCAAATGGCAAATTTTTTCCTAAGCTTTGTACTTTCATACATATGTTGCTTATACATAAAAAAGAATGAAGTCTCATCCAATCAGAATTTAGCCAACTTAAAAGTGTACATGGAATTTTCACTATTTATTTTATGTTACACAGAACATTGTGACTAAATTATATATTACCTCAATACCTTAAAGATCATTGCCACTTTGCAATACAAAATATTGCTTTAAGCAGAGGTGGACCCAGCCACTGATTCAAAGCCTCATTATGAGGGAACCTATTTCATCAAGAACTAGCGATAAACCTTTTGGCTACTGCTTTCCATTGCAGAAATGCTGGAAAGTGTACCATAATAATTCATATATGCATCTTTCTACTCTTTTTGCAGCCCCTGCACAAAATCTCATCACAGAGGGACTGCTGGTGTTCATGAAGCCCAAAATTTCAACCATTTTTCTTGTCTCTAAATGGAGAAGAAGCAAAGGAAAGGTTGTCCCCAACATAGGTCTAGCAATAGGTAAGCACAGAGTAGAAAAGACAGTGTATGAACTCCCAATGTGGTGCTACAGGTGTTTTCACATTACATTCTCCAAAGCACCAACAGAGTGACTTGTCTCCAGGTGCTCTTCGTAGCAAGGGTTGGTTCCCTGGCTAAAAACTGTACCAAAGTCATAACCTACAAAAGCACTTTTCCTGGGTTAAAACATACTACATAAATGTATAAAATTTTCAGAATTATTAAGCAACAACAGGAGCAGAGCTAGAAGATTACTTAAAGGTGAAGGACACAATCCTGTTGTGCCTCTGTCATGTTTTGTCAGGAGAGAGTGTAATAACCATTCATGCTGTCCATTGTGTGGTTACCAAGCCTTTCTTTCAAGAGTGAACTATTATGAACTACTTTGGGATATATTTTACTGTGAATATGTAGATTAAAAAAAAAAAAAAGGTACATCATTGAATGGTGACAGCAGTTGAAAAAATAATGTATTATTTTCAAAATATTGCAAGTAAATAATATAGTATGTTTCCGTGATTTTTTTTTTTTTTTTTTTTTTTACTGTTTGGGACCAAATCATACAAGATGGATTTCAGCAGTGGAAAATATTATCATTTGGCATTTTTTATATCTCTTCCAAACTGAATTGTTGGTTTTTTTTTTCCTCTGGGAGACATCTGCACTGAGTACTACTGTCAACATTCCCACCAAGAAAAATACCAAAACTGGTTCGGATTGTCTAAGACCTCCACAAGAGACAAGGCAGCCTGTGGGGGTCTTTACCTTAATACTGGCATTGGGCCTAAGCCTTGATTTAAGTTCCCAGGCAACAGATCTATTAAAGTTATATTAGTAAGGTTCACACTGCCCCTGAAAGCTTTATTAAATGATTATTTCACAGCATGGAGGGAAATCTTTTGAAAATTAATATGCAGCATCAGCCAGTCATGGCTCATAGCTAGGATATTCTTTTTGTGTCAAAAAAGTAGAATTTTCCAAATAAGAAAATGTAAGTGAAATTCCTCTCATTAACTTTATTTGACTAATCTGACTTCTAGGGCTATAGCCAATGGGGAGAAACGGTCATTTCTAGAATTGATTGCATCATTCTTCTGTCTCAGGAGACCAGCCTTGGGTAGGGCACGTTGCCCTCTGGAAGTGCCCCTCTGCTTCTGCAGACCGTAGGAGCCCAGCTGCCTCACCAGTGTGGCTGAAGTTAAACACCACAAACTCTAGCTTATGTGAAAGTTATAAGATTTGCTGTATCCATCTGACCCATGGGATTCTGACAGACTCAAAGAAGCATCTTGAATATATACATGATTTAGTGTATTAGGTTTTCCTTTTTGTAGGAAACAATTTGAGACAACGACTGCCAAGTAAAATCATGGCCACTCATATTTCTTCAGAAGAATTGTTCAGAAGCAAATTAGCTAAACTTCTACAGTGTTGCCACAGCCAGAATATACATATTTTCTTCTATAAAAACACAATTACATGTTTTATGAAGGTGATTTTTAATGAACAGTTAAGACCTCTAAATAATTTAAAAATACAATTTAATCTTAAGAAAAATTGTCATTTTACATTATTACATTGCTAAGAAATGTAATAATTTGGATCATACAGTCCTAAAGTTATGAACAATTAAGTAAATGGGCAAGTTCTCTTGCTGACTTCAATTAATTTGGAAGGTGAGGGATAGGAAGAGCCCAGGCACGCAGCTCCTATCCCTGCGGGCACCAGGTGGCAGTCCAGCGTTGACTGACAGGTCTTCATTTGCTCCTGCACTCCCCAGACCAAAAGCTTTCCTTATTACAGTACTTGTCTGACTGCCCCGTTCTGAAAGTCTCCTACACTTTCCTATCTACTAAATAACATACATTCACCCTGGGGATTTAAGGGCAAAAATACTTTTTGCAGAGAATAAGATTCATGTTTTTCATAAGCTCATCCTACCACCTTACCAACGCTGAAATGCCAGGGAATTTCCCTTACATAAAGCATGTTTTCACAACTTAAGCCCTGAGTTTTTCTGGTAGGCCAGACCACACTAACATGCCCCAAAAGTTTAACTAACATACAAAACCATGTACAGGAAAGACGAGGCTTATAAGTCATTTATCTCCTAAGTCCTATGTTTTTTACAGCACACGTAACAAAGATTGGTTCAAATCTCTGTCCCTCAAAATGAAAAAGAAAAAAAAGAAAAAAAGGGAAAATATTCACAGCTCCAAATTTAACATTGGAAAAAATACTGGATAGGAGATAAGCATCCATTACAACGTTTATAGTGTAAAATCAGTATCTTTGTTAGGAAATTTCATGGTCCAAAAGGTCATGTTTTGACTATATAAGCTACTTTGAACAGTTTACAGTCTGACAGTTTGAACTTGTTTTATAGCTGTTCTTGCTAACCTCTAGAAGGAAAATAAATTTTGTTATATGTAAAAGAAAAAAATTATACTAAGATGTACACCAGGTTTCTCAAACGTCCATGGAAATTGTCCTACTTTATTTGTAACTCATCACTGCATCATTTTAACTAGTGTGATGATCCATTTAATGATTAAATTTTGTTAACAAAGGAGGTAAATAACAAAAATGGAAGGAACAGTAAAAATGTTATAACCTCCCACACAGTGATAAAACTTTTTTTTCCTAATATCAGAAAAACAAGTCTTAATAACAAATACAAATGTTTCACTGAAAATGCCTGCTAATTCCTATCTACATAAACATGCAAGTCACTCTTATTCACTGGAGCTTTTCTGCTAAGCCAAGCAGTCACTCTTTTTACCTTGCAAAATTGTGCTCACATATACAGATATGTTTCTCAACTTTCTAAAAAGGACCAATAATAATAATAATTTAAATATTTTACAATGTTGATTTATTTTTTATTTGTGCATTTTGGTAAATTGTTATTTGAACTGCATGGAGCTCCCTGTCCTCATCTTTATGTAACCACCAAGGGAATTTCTTGCATCTTCTCCACAGGATACCTAAAGTATTTCTGAGGCTGAGAAGGCTGCATTTTAATAAGAAATTTTGTTATTGAATATTGCTAAAAATATAAAAATATACTCATTTAGAACCTGTGTCAGTATACATGAAAGTAAAGCTAGTAAAAATTGCACATTTTTTTCTCAAGGAAATTTAACAGTTTTGGAGAGGTGTGACCATGTTTATTGAACTATTAATTCAGTTAGATTTGCAAAGGTTAAATTCAGCAAGCAACTATTATTTTAATCAGTATTCACCAACAAACAGCTCAAGCACTGTTCAAATCACTTGCACAGGAAGCCTGTGCTCATCATCTTGACCAGACAACTGCAGAAGTTTATTACTTTTCTATCATATGTACAATCAATTGGTTGCAGTGGATAGATCAAGAATTTTAGCCTATGTTACTCATACACTTTTTCTAAATTCTTCTTCACATAATTCTAAGATTTGGGAAATTTCATATTATAATTCTTATGAGATTCTACCCACAGTGGGCATACAAAATACATTTATAGAAATGATATATCACTTGTCTTACAAAGAAACACTTTGTTTCGTCCAGAGCACTCTCATGAGGTTATACTCACTTTGGTGATGTTTAAAAATTATAGACTGAGGACAATTTTACTCACAATTAGTATGCTTTATTCCCTCTCTAAAATACATCTGTGGAATGTGCACAGACTATTCTCATCTTTGATGCTGTTATAACAGCAAGGCAGAGCTTTATGGCCTTAGATAAGTGTACAGGGCGAAAGCCTGTGATGCAGACCGTGCAAGACAGCTGCTGTAGTACGCAAATGCTGGTGGAGGACCCGAAGTTTAGGGGCAGAGTGGCCGCTAATGAAGGGGCAAGAACACAGTCTAGAAGGGATTTCAGCTATAATTATTGCCCAAAGGGAAGTAGGGACAGCCTTTAAACGTCATACCTGCTCTTAAAACTACATATGAAATAATACATGATCAAAAGTAATAGAATTAAAACTAACCGGTTTTCAGTTGTAAGTGGGGTGGGATGAAGATCGTATATATGGCCATGACCACTGCTTAGTTGAGAGGCAATACCTTGCTATGCCTTCAGTTTCTGTGTCCACACTTAAAATCAGTAGAGTGTAATGGTGGTGAAAAGATTTTTTCAGTTCTGCACTCTGGTTTGAAAGTTGCACTTCAATAAAGACACAGCACGAAATCTCACTGCAGTTATCAGTAAATTGTTTAAAGCAGAAGTCTTCAACCTGTCCTTCACACACAGCTTCCTTCACAAATTTTACAGTCCAGAAGAGAGTATTTTTAAAACCAAAATATACATACATAAACTATTGACACTTTTATTTTTAGGAGTGTCTGGGGCAGTCATACTCCTAGAGTGCTGCAAACACGATGATGTCATTGGTCTCATATCACTAGCTGGGTCCTATGAGGACATAGACTTTGTAGGTTTTGTCTTCCCTGTTTTGAGTTAAATACAAAAAGATCTTTACCAGAGTTGCAAAATGGCTCTCTCTACACATTTATGTGTCATGTTTCACCTATCTGTTTTCAGGGATTTCCAGCTTTCACTGGAGTAATTACAGTTTATCATCTTAAAAGTATAAACAACTGAGAAACAGATATCATTAAAAAATCCATTATTTGATATCAATATTCAACATTATTTTATAAAGTTCAGATAAATTTTAAAAAGGAAATATCTGCACAGAGAAAAGAAATTAAAACCAGATATTATAGAAAAAGATCACTAGTGATGACCAAAGGAGTAGGAATCTGACAAACTGTACACTAGCTAACATCAATGAGCCACAAGTAAAATAGAGTAGTCCTGCACTTCTTAAAAATCTCTTTTTCCCCCCTACCCTGAAGTGTTAGCATGTCTGAGTAATAATAGAATGGTTTTATTCCACAGAGCCAGTCCTTTTGAGCATTCTGAGCGGGATCTGCTGACTTCAGTAAGGAGGGGAAAAAAAAGTTTTAATGCTTTTTATTGCAGCTAGACCTGCAAAACCAGCACAGCCGAGAAAGATGGATTCTGTTCCTTCTTGTTCATCTTCAACAGAATTCTTTAAAATGCCAATGAAAAAAAATGCCTAGTTGCCACAGGTCATTAAATGCAGAAGTTCCCAGGCATGAACTGTGCTAAAGAAGCAGGATTCTGTGCCGGCCTATAGTCTTGCAGGACAGGTGCCTCATAAATGACTTGGAAGCAACACGTATCTTCTCTGAATCAAATGTAGAAGAGGACACATATCATGCACTGAAAAACAGCTCACGTTCCCAAAGTCTCTTAAGCGTAATCAGCAACTGGCCTTTTCCAGCCAGAATCCCGATGGCTCTGAAGCAGCTGAGGCAACCCCATAACCATGTCTCCCGGACCAGGCTTTGGTGTCCAGGCTGCCCCACAGCATCTCCATACCATCCTGTGTCTCTATCATCCACAATGCTGAACACAGATACCCCTTAGTATTGGAGAGAGAGAACTGTTGGAAGCATGCTTTTTCCAAAGGTACTTTGAAACAGGAATTGGTTTTTGCCATTGATTTGCCACAGCCTTGACTTCCTTCAATATGTAACAAAGCCTGTTTTCTTCTTGGGTCATCTTTAGCGCAACTCTGAGCTTCAGTTAGAGGAGTGTAGATTTATTATGGACTATTTTCTGTTATACTTGCCTTCAAATTTTTATTCATGGTGTAAATTGAGACAATGACAATTAATGTTAGTACATCTATGGAGCAAGCAGTGCATAGAATGGGAACCTACTGAGACTTTTTCATCAATCAAAAATACATATTTTTAAACCACACATGCAGTCCATGCAACATGCGATTTGCTGTGTCTTTTATAACGTGAACTACTTGCTTGTCATTTTAAAAACTACCTTTAATTGATTTTCAGATTTCAAGCATCACTACAAAGACCTATTTTTATTTTATTGCACTGCCTTCTACTTTATTGTTTCATTTTATATTAGTCTGTTGAGATCTCTTTATATGAGGTATTTTCTTCTTAGCCATATTTTATTGAAATGTCAACTGGTACTAGGGATCTTTCCATGGTTTTTTGAAACTTAGAAATAGCTTGGCTCTTACATGATACTTTAATAATGTTGCCAATCCTCTGATAAGTTGTTCACATCAGATATTTAGCCCCAATACCTAATGCTTGAGAATCTACGTTGATTCTCTTCACGTTCCGCCTCTGCATTCCAAGATTTATGAATATTAAGTTGTGCTTGCCCCAGAGCAAAAGTATACTCACTAAGATATTTGCTGAGATCAGGAGTCTCTCTGCCCCATTTTTAAAACAAAGGCATTAATAAGGAAGCACTATAAAATGTACGACACTGAAAAAATAAGGAAAATTCAGTATTTTTAATAAAGTGAGAAAAAAAATCCTCTAGTTCACAGCACCCTGAGCTACCCTAAATAATGCAAAAGAGTAACAATTTATGACACTTGTACAGAATTATGTGAGGAGAAGTGTGAATAAACCCTGATTTTTAAAACTATGACCATTATTTTTAAAAAAAGTGGTCACCTAGGGTAAAAAGATATCATTCCCTATCATTTAACCCTTACAAATATGTGGGCAGACACTATATACAGCATCTATAGAGGTCAGTTAGATCCAGCAGCAATGGTTGTATCATTACCCAGCACACACTCAATCATTTTGTTTACCAAGCACAAAAGTCATAGGCCTATGCAGAAGGTGCCCATGCACATCTTGCAGTGCTGAAACATCTGTCACAAGCACCTACTGAGCTTTTTAATTTTAAATGCATACATAAACATGTGTGCTTTTAAAATTCCTGAAGTGTCATCTTTCTTTTTTTTTAAATAATTTTATTTCTTAAATCCTACTCCAAATGTTCTCAGCTTCCTTTATGATTTGGTCCATTTTTACAGGTGCATGAAATTAAGGAACTTATTTAAAACAAGCTGAAACTGGTACAAATGAGAAGAAAAAAATATCACAGAAGAAACATGAATCAGGTGGTTTACTGGTTTACCAACAGGTGGAATAAACATGCTATGGCAAAAACATCCCATTGAGATAAGTGCTGAAGCAAACTAATAGTAATCATTTATGTAGGCATATATTAAGATACTCAAGGCTCAGTTTCTAAACAGTGACTACATAATATTACTTCTGCCCCTCTGTTTGTAATTACATTGCTTTCAGTTTTATATATTAAACAGTTCCCCAGCTGCTCTTTAGAAAATAATAAATTGGTTAATTTTAAGAGCAACCACATATGGTTAAGATAATTCAAGAGATACAACTGAGTAATGTAATTCGTATTTTTTTTTACACAAATCTTTATATTAAACTAAAAATAGAGCTCTACTGTGTTTATTGCAGTAAATATTCTTATTGAAATCAACAGTATATGAGGTATTCCCAGCAGGTTCTTTATAAGCCATTACTAAAATATCTCATTGCAATTATTTTTCAGCAATTTCCTCCCACTGTTACTCTATATATTACAGCATATTGAGCACAAAATAAGATGTTAGTATCTCTCAGTATAGCTTCTATTGGATTATGAATTAAGATGGATATAAATTGGATTGTAAATTAAAAAACACTAAAAGTCAAGGCACCCCTCGAATATAGAAAGCTCCCTCTGTGAGGCAGGGACCTCACCTCCCCACCAGCATCAGGGCTGACACTTGAGACACTTCAGGATAACGCTCTTATTCGCCACACCGTCAGAAATAAGAAATTCCCTGGCTTCAAGGAGAAGTGCTAGAGAAATTTATTCTTCTCTTTACTGGCAATTGCTATGTAGGACATTATATGGATTCACGGATTGCATTAATGGTTCTGTTTTCTGCATGCCTCGGGCCACAGGGCTGTGATTACTTTTAATCAGTTTCAAGACTCCCCACCCTCAGCTGTGCTTTGGTTATCTTCAGACTGGATCAGTACATTGTAGCCTACCTACCGTAACACTTGGAAGATTCCCTGAGGCTTTCAGGCTATGCAGAATGCAGCCAAAATGAAAGTTTAGGTCCCTTTCCTTCCCCTTCCTCTCCCTACAGGAACTTTGCTGGCTGTTCCCTGTTTCCCATCGGTTGTCCCAAGTATTACACAGCAACCAGAAATCCTGCCCATTCTTCTGTAAGGCAATACCATAAAACAAAAAAAAGAAAAGAAAATTTTTAAAAATTGATAAAACCAAAATAAAATAAAACCAAAATAAAATAAAATACTAAAATAAAACAAAAAACCCAAAACAAAACAAAAAACCCCCAACATTTTCCTGGGAGCTTGTAATGTTGTTTCTTATATATATTACCCTTAAATTCCTTCTTAATACCTATGCAAATACATGTAAATTTACTTTACACATATTCCTGATAAAAAACAAGTTCCAAAATCATCAGTCTGGGTGATCAAAACTAAACTTTACCTGCCTTCAACCCCCAAAACTCAGTTTAATGGGTGCAAGGAAGAAAGAATCCTTAGTAGTCACCCATAAACCCAGTCAAATGGATTCTGCCACTCACACTCACACTTGTTCCTCACTCATCAGCCTTCCTCATTTCTGTGAAACTTATAACTGAAGTGCAACTGACCTCTGCCAATATAGCAAGCGCACTTTCTGTTTCAAAAGGTCTATAAAAGAACAGTCATTGCACAGGGATGCTGAATCCCAACACAAGTGCTTAAAGAGAGTGAAGACTGTTGACAACAGTAGAATAATTTTCAGTATCATATGCTAACTAACAGTAGGATAAAACCCACCAAATTATCCACCAATGTGGTAAAATCATGTCAGTGAAGGGGTGGGGAGCAACTGGGAAGATGCAGTTACAGTGTCTTGTGCATATGCAATTCTTATTATTCTGAAAAAGAAAGAAGAGAAAGTTGGAGGAAATTTATTTATAAAAATCCCTGATGAAAAATATATTAATTATCAAAAAGGTCTCAGCCAAACACTCAGACAATTTGTATTGCACATCAGACAAAATATCCCAGCTATTCAAACAGGCAAGGCAGATGAGAATAGGCTTGTGGAGGTTGTCTCACTGACATGCAGCGTTCTAGACAAGCAAGTGAACATGCTACTAGACAAGCAAGTGAACATATTACACAACGACCTACGCAAACTACAAAATGATCAAAGACTGCTTCAATATCATAATGTAAAATTGTAATAGGAAGGCAGACAGGATGATAAAAAGAAGCAGATCTCTTTGAAATGTGAGTCAAGAGAAAAAAGTGACAGGCTCATAACATTTTCAGATGAGGATTTAAGATTATGGCATCTTCCGCAAGAACAATGTAGGAAGTGAACACCAAAACATGCAGCTGTTAAAACAAGTTCTACAAGCTATATAACTCCGCTGTTAGAGAACTTGGCTAATTCCAGAAAGGAAGATATCCAAGGACAGAAGGATGGAAGGCCTAATTAAATGGAGAGCAATACTGCTAAATAAAACCTAAATTTCAGTACAGAAATTGTCGTCTCCTATAAAAGAACAGCACTGGGCTCCACTGATATCCCAGCAGCAATTTCAAAAGCAAGAAGCCCCAGAAGCTCATTCTCTCTTGGTAGTTTTGTGATGAACAGATACAAACTGAATTTTAACAGAGTTTTGCAATTGCAAAACCAAGATCTGCCATTCCACCAGTTTTTAAAAACTGCCGCTTGCAGCACTGGCTGTGGGAAGCCTAATGCAAGATTAAGACTCCAGCTGCAGGAAATCATGTGTTTTTATTTAATGTTAACTACAAAACTTCTCTTTACCCATTGTTGAAATACAGGTTGCAGGAAGAACAGTTTTGTCCTTCAACTGGAAAAGTACCCAGGTTCCAGTTAACTCCTGCCAGTGAGGCTGGCTGATCAGCTATGCTGTGATGAAAAGAATAAAGGCAGAAGCTCTGTAGGAATGGACAAGAAACTGTCATGAACAGCCATGAAAAAGACAGGCCAAATCACTTCACAGTGTGATAAAAGAGAAAGAAAAAATAAATAAATAAAGACAAATAAGAGAAAGAGACTCAGCCAAGTTACACTGGAAAAAGCGAAACCAAAATCACTATTAAACCATCTGTGTGGAAAATACGCTTTTTCATACAATGGAGGAAAGTTGCCATATGATGGCTGCCCCACAAGTCATGCAATTTCTGCGGTTTCAAAATAGCACCTATCCTCCTGATAAAATCACCAGTAAGATCAAAGGAGAAGTTGGGCAATTTCCCAGTTTTTGATGGATTCTCAGGTTGCCTACATCTTACAGCACTTTTATAATGCAAATCTCTATCCTGAGACCTAACAAAACACGAGGTAGCAGGTTAACAATGCTTCTAGAAGTACCAGAGGTATCAGTTTGGTCCTACCAAGTTAAAACAGTCTAATATATAAACACAACACTATACAAGATAGACAGCAAAACAAAGCTGCAGGTTTAGTATTAGGATCTACTAATTTCATGCTAAGTAACAGACACTTTGTATTAAGCAGAAAACAAAGTGAATAATCACTTTCATGACCGAGCTTATAGAGTCAGACCTGCAGACAGATGTAGAAGTATAAGCTGCTTCTGCACACAGTCTTTCGTGTCCGCAAGCACATGATTCAAATACTTTAGGATGATAATTGGTTACTTTTCAAGATGACACATTATGTCTTTGATAATCATTCTGAATATCTCTTGCTTGCCTTGCTAGTGAACACTGGCTCAAGCCCAAAGTAGCCACAACAAGAAATCAAAGCAACATGAAAAGTAAATATTTACAGGCACATGTACCAAGGAAGCCAAAGCGGGAGGAGGAGATAAGTAGCAGCAGGTTCTCTCTCAGTGCCCGCTGGTAGGACGCATGCTGTAAGCCACATGAGGAGGCAGGTCGCCTGGCCCACAGGAATTCCAGCATATACAACCGTGATCTGTGGCAGGAAGCAAAACTCCAAACAACTTTAAACAAGAGGATCAATTTCAGCAGTTCATATACTACCAATAACTGAAAAGTGGAGACAACCAAAAGCAATTGGATGTTTATTAAAAAATGAAATATCTTTTGTTCTGCTGAGAACAGCAATTTACTTCTGCCGTGTATTTACTTTGTATGCTGGGCGGTGATTTGCTGGTGTGTGCAGGGAGGGGTGGACAGAAAAAGTGGTCATGTTTTTACAAAACACACCTTAATGAGCAAATGCTTAGCCTTAGCCCAATAGTCTTTCTGTTTACTCATTATGATCCTAATACAGTTCCTACAGAATAACATTGCATCTATAATAGGTAAGACTTCTATTTATGTGTTGGGTTTTGTAGGTTGGGGAAAGGCTTTTTCAATAGTTGTGGGATCTTCATTTTTCCACATTTTAAGCTTTAAAAAAGGCCAATGTTCATAATCTTTGGCTTCTGTGGAATCTTTATAAATGTTTTTCTGCAGTTTAGATGGTATTGTGAATGATTCCCTTGCATAGCTTCACAAGTTACCCCATATGAGGAACAGAAGAACAAGTTAAGAAAACGATAAGAGAAGTGCCTAGGGAAGACAGCGCTGCACTGTACATTACAAAGATCAGAGGGAGCCCAGAAGCAGAACTAGAAAAAAATTGTGTTCACAACATGCATCACAGTGCAGAAATTCCCAGAAAACTCAGATACCATCATTGTCATTTTTTAAATCAAGAAAGCTGGGGGGAAAAAAATGCAGAAGGGGCCTGATAAAAGTGCAAGCTAACAAGTCGCTTCTATGGAAAGATTTTATTGAGACATTTGACCTTAAACAACAGATACAGTACATCTCTAAGTCCAGTCAAAAGACTATCAGTCCTTGAATCCAAGCCACCTTCATATCTGCTGAAGAAATCTAATAGAAATGCGTATTCCATTTCCTTCTGTGGAAGGAATTCACTGAAACAACCAACTAAACAACGAAGCTTTCAGCCTAGGCAAACACAGAAATTGTGTTGGGGAGAGTTTGGAGCAACATATCCTTCCCAAAATATTTATCGTGACTGAGTAGTAAGGATTAGGTGAGAGAAGTAAAGGATGCATCCAAAACACAGAATGTGACAGACAACAACCCTTACGTTTGTACATACACAATACAAATCCCTCAGTTTCATTTGCTGTCACCTCTTGTTGACTGGCAACCTTAGTAAACAGAAGTGATAGAACATGTTTTCTTGGTACGTTTATCAGGTTTATGAGTGTAAGAGAGAGCACCAAGAACAGAAACCAAGTGACCATTTTCTTAGAAACAATATTGAGAAAAATTGCAGTAGTGCTTTTAATAACGAACTGAAAGAAAACATGGAACAAATAAGAAATCTGCCTGGCAACAGAGAGAAATCAGAAATCTTCAGGATTATTCAGCCGACTAAATGACTTGGAAGACCGTTCAGAGAAGCTGAAACACTGACATGCGTGCTGAACCTGATCTTACTCTACATATATGACTGATCAATAAACTGAGATCCTGTACATGGAGGCTTTTTAAAATCATTTTGGTAATACTTATGACACTCCTCTAAGAAGCATGTTGTGAGCTGGTGCAAAATTTGCTCATCAGCATACCGAGGATAAAGAGGAGGCCTCAGCTAGTGCAAGCACTGCAAATGAAATAAAGACAAGCCTTTGTGTGGATGCCTGGCATATCGTTGTAAGTCATACAGTATCTCGTATTGTCTTTTAAATGTCAGCTATTAGAACAAACGGTTCATGTGAGAATCTCTGTTTTCTTGACTTTTAAGTTATTTTTACTACTGCTTTTTAAGGAAGCATTTAGCCTCTGTGGTTCCAAAGAAAACTTGAAAATAAAAATTGTGTTCTCAGGCATCTGACTACTGGTCTGTCATCCAAACTCTGGATAGTTGTAGATCATACAGTAGTAGATCAGTGACCTCCATGGTTAAAGATATTCTAATATATAGCAGTTCATAAACATTAGTACATACGGATTTGTATTTCTATATAAAACAAATCTAGACATTACTCTAATTTGTGGTATTCTGACATTTTGTTTACTTGAAGAAGGAAAAATAACCCAAAGCAAAACATGAATTACAGTATGGCTAAGTCGGGAATTACAAGGTCTACAGAAGGGATGATGAAGTCTTTGTCTGTGTCATTTGGGAAGCACACATCAACATAAATTTTGCTCTTTCCTGGGTGGCTAGACTCACAGCGTTACTACCACCCAGGGAAGTCCAACTTCTACATGCTTACATGCGATATTCCCCTGATGCAGTCTCTTCCACTAATCTAAGTGTTGTATGTGATTCCTTCTGTGTGCAAAAGCTACAGGGCAAACTGCAATCAATGTGTAATTTGACTTGATGCCCTTTGAGTTTCCCAGTACTCTGAAACAGGCAAAATCACTTAGAGTAGCTGATTCAATTTGTCAGGCAGCACTGTGTGTAACGTGTATCGGCCCCAATTCAGCTGTAACAGAATAGGGTGTCTTGTCAGTCCATCAGCACACTGGGTTATTCACAGGAGCCGGTCAGAGCAGGATGTGAGCCATGAGCACTCCAAGCAAGAATATTTAGTTAGAGAGGAACTCATGTGCATGTACAAATATTAACAGTTACAGCTACATTGCAATACATTTTACAGAGATAAATTCAGTGACTGTAGATATTGAAAGGAAAGTCCACAGGACAGGCGCTTTCCCACATTCCTCACTAAAACTCTCCAAAGGAACAAAGGGATTCTCCCTTTGGCTGTTTTTTAACGTAATTTCCAGTTTTCCAGGCTATCACCTCTCAGGAGGTTTTGCAGGTTTGGTTTTGTTTTGGGGTTTTTTCGCTCTCAAACTGCATCTGTCCCAGCACTCTGAGGTACATTTCTGAGAAAGGAAGAGGGAGATGCAGGTTCCTCCATTTAATATTGCTTTCAATGGTGAAGTTTTTCATACAAATCAGCAAAGTCATGCCACAGCAGACTGCTACTCTGCCATCAGACCTTTATACATAGTGTTTGAAATCAGCTTAACAATAGAAAATTATAATAGAACAAACAATGCATGTCTGTTGTTTAATATATTAATGTCAGGAAATAACCATTTGCACTAATTGTATCTACATGTGAGTGATCAGTTCTGTTGTTTACAGTTTAAATGTCCATTAAAGAAGTCTATGTATCGGTATGATATCCTTAATTCCAGGATTTACCTGACGGCTATGGTAATATTCATACAGGTAGGCAGAGAGTGGGCCTATGCAAATGCGGATGCACATTTGTAATTCCCTTTCATAAATAATAGTTTTATAAAATATACAGATATGGTGTTTGAGTTACATCCCAGGATCGTATCTTATCTTCTATTTGAAACACACTAGAACACCTTTGGCCTCTATTGAAAACACAAAAAGATCTAACCTGAGAAAAAAGTGAGATATCCTACATTTATTTAAACCACATACTACAATGAAGATTCTTTTATCAAAGACGCAGGAGTACTTACCTTTCCTGATATGCTATTTCTTGAAATATCAGGATCCTAGAGAATTACCATTAAGCCTCTAGACAGCATGTGCTTTCCCTGATTGTCTCTTCTATTTTTTATCTGAGCTCAGAATTGGGCCCAAATAATTCAGACTCAAGGTTTCAACAAGCATATTAAGCCAAGCAGCACTGCATACCCTGTTTCACACATAATTAGTAAAAAATCAAGCATCTGAAATACAGTTGGCACAGAATACATCACAAACAAATTGCACCTTTCCCATTTTAATTTTAACAAAAGGCTTCAAAAAGTCTTTACACTTTTGTGCAAATTGCCTGCCCTTTGTGCGCCAGCATCCTCGCTGGGGTGCTGATAGCCTGCTCAGGGCACCTACAGTCAACAGGATCTTGCTTTTCACTACCCTGATTAAGTAAGTAATGTTCACTTCCCGGGAATCCCCCACGGAGCGGCAACGTTCCTACGTGCCCAGCCATAACACCAGTAATGACTGGATTCTGAGAGAATTTGAAAACCTTCCTCAACACGCTTATTTCTGGTTTTCAACCTATATTCAAAGTGATACTTTGGCATTGTTATGTGATTTTTGACAGGGTTACAGTAAATTCATCATGCTAAACTGAAATGTTTCTGGCAGATGTCTACTCTGCAACAATCAAGCTATGTGTACAGTAAAATGTGACAACCACAGTGCTACTTCTAGTTGTAAAAATTACACATACAATACTTTATTAATGCTAACTGGGAGCACAATTATGCAGTATATTATTTATTTTTCTCATTAGAAATTTTTTATTGCAAAAAGTTACTTCAGTATGTTATATGGAATTAAAATCTTAAAAATCTAGTCATCAGTCAAAAGTTGTTATTGGTAAAAAGAAAATAAACAACCCTATGTGCTAATAAAAGAAGAGTTTCTTTTTCAACCCTTCAGACTTTTCTTCTTAGTCACTATCAAATTATTTTTTCAGTCATTTCTAGTTTTCTTCCCGAAGGCTACCCTGGAACAACAGATTTAGAAAGCTATTCAGTGGAAAAAAAACCATGAATCATTAAAGGGGAATACCATAACTTTTCCAAAAGCAAACATTACAAAACAAGAGACAAAGAAGTATTATTTATTTTGAAGGCAATCTAAACTATACATATTTACGAAGTCAAGCTTAAATCACACAAAACAACTTGTTCCATTAGTAGTAGAATTAATTTTCATTCATGCGATTTTAGTCTCTCAGCTTGATTCCCCTACATTTGATGAAATGTGAGCTTCCGCTGTAGGATTTTTCACAGTTAAACATTTTTAGTAAGTCTCCCTTCTGTGAATTCTCGGACAGCTTATAAGAGCTGAGCAAATTCTGCAAGTGACCCCTCAGTAGGGTAAGAACAGGCCCACTCTGTTAGGTTTGGGGTTTTTTTTAAATTGCTCTCATTTTTCACCTGGTTTAAATGGGACCAACAGGCTTAAAAGTTATTAGAAAATGGACAAACACAAATGAAAGCGTATACATCACAGTGGATTATTAAGCCCTTTTCTCTCTGGAAACCAGGCTAGGTAGAGGGGAAAATTCATTTCTGTCATTGGAGAAATCCCCATATGTCTCAAAATATACTCTAACAAACTACTTACGATTTCCATAGGGGTTGATTTTCATTTTATGATTTGACTCCCACAAGAACACCACAGAACCGAGGAAGTAGCCTGAGGGAAATAAATAAATAAATAAATACACCTAATTGTATAGTTTGTGAGTTAAATTTCTCCTGGAGTAGGGGAATGCAAAACTATTGCTGAATCAATGTAACACAGCATTGTATTAACCTCTAACTAAGGAGCTAAGGAGCAGGGAAGTGAAATATGCAGTAAAGTCTCTGCACAGGCCTGACCTTTCCACCTGCTCTGTAGTTTCCTGCATTGCAACATGTGGAAGGATAGCATACAAAAAAAAAAAAAAGCCAGTACCCACTTCTTTTCCCTGGCCCAGAGGAATTGGACCTTCTAGCTCAATATTTTTGCTCTTTTAACATTTCAGAGTAGATTTGTAATGGTTATGATGAGCCTACTGACAGCTCACAACACACAAATCCCAGTGGTCCTCTGTTTAATACACCAGAATGCATTTTGTCTTGTAAATTTTCCATAAACTTCTATATCACAGATGAACTTTCATGCTCTATTTCGGTGTGAGCGGACTATTTATCTTAACACTGCTGCTCATCTTCCTTTCACAGCCCATTTTATTAACTTTTTTATATTAAGTAAACTCACTTTTTATCTATGATGTTTATTTTACAGGTAATTCATCTAATTTAAAGTATTTTCTTAGGGACTTCAATTTAGCTTTGCCCTTGAAATTAACTTTTAATGTGTTTTACATTTTTGCAATAGAAATTAATCTTTATTTGAATTATTAGTCCAGAACTATAACCTACATTCACCATATTTGAATGTTGGTATGGGAAACGTGTGACCACCACGTTATCCCAGACAGCTACCGTGAGAGAGGACATACATCTTTGTGTTGTGGAGTCCCTGCACTAGAAAAAAAAAGCACCATTTTGAGTTCATTTCAATAGATTAGACACACATACTGGTACTTCTCATGCTCCCACCAGTAGGGGAAAGGAAAGAAAGAAAGAAAATACCCACCAAATAAAACCCCAACCCCCAGAGATGTTGTAGAACCTGTTACAGGAAGACAGCTAAGGAGCAATCCACCTTGTAGACCCAGGAGACCTGTCCCTGCTTTATCCGATGCACATATCTCACTTGCAGAGCACGGGTCTGAAAATGTCACTTCCTCTGAATACAGGTGATAAACAGCCCAAAATACTGCTACTTTTCTTATACGCCCAGAATATATAGAGATATTACGCCAATTAAAGTTTTATGGAAAAACATTTCCTTCTATTCTTCTTAATGTTTGACTAAAGTAAGAATTCTGTGAGCCCCACTCAAAGGATTAAAATAATCTATTATTGCTGCTAGACAACAAATTCATAAGGTATTACTGCACCACCTCATCTAACCTCTCCAGCCTTTTAAAGGTAAGTGTATCTTTCAGAAGTTCACATTTAGTTGTGAGCTAGAACTATCAAGAGGTGTGTAATCAAATGCTGCGTTTGGTAGTTTGTTCTACTTGTTACCATATTGACAGTTACATTCTGGTAAGAAATTGGACATCAATTTTTGTTTGGCCTTAGATTTTAGCTCTCTCTGCATCTCTCTGGCACAATAAGAACAGCTGCAGAACACTGTAATTTGTGCCTCTGAAGATACCAGTAGAGTGTGATGAAGTCACATCTCAGTCTTCTGCTGGATAAACTGAGTAGAATAAGCTCTGGAGTTGCCTCCTTCTAAAACAATTTTATGTCTCTAAGTCATTTCTGTACCTCTGTTTTGGACTATTCCTTTTTTTTCAAAACCCGAAGGTCAGAAATCAGTGTTATGAAACAGGTTTCCTAAGAACACACTCTTACCTGCTCCCACTTACTTCATTACCCATTTAAAAATCGAAAAGTCACCATGTAAGTCCACAGCATTTCAACTGAGAACCATTGCTCAGTATGTTCTTCTCATAATCCTCAAGCCTTTTCAATATGTTTAAAATTAATCCTTTTCCCATGAAGTAAATTCTAAATATTTCCTCTCCCTTCCATTTTGTCGAAAAACATTTTCTCAGAATAGGTCCATCCTACCAGGTCCAGATTGCTCTAAATAAGCACCTTGCAACAAGGTATATATTTAATTCACTGTTCCATCAACTATTGATTCATCTACCAATTCTGCTAGAAATGCTTCCAGATCATTGATCAAAATGTTGAATAGTGGCAGGCAGAACCTCTCTAAAATCACCCTTTTAACAATTATTTCTTTTGACAACTGCTGTTGGAGACCTACCAGTTACTCGGTTTCAGTCCACATCATCTGCATATATGAACGTATAATCTTGCAAATCAGGATGTCATACAAGAAAGACATCGAGGTGCTGGAGTGTGTCCAAAGGGCAATGAAGCTAGTGAAGGATCTGGCGAATAAGTCTTATGAGGAGCAGCTGAAGGAACTGGGGTTGTTTAGTCTGGAGAAAAGGAGGTGGAGGGGAGACTTTATGGCTCTCTACAACTACCTGAAAGGAGGTTGTAGTGAAGTGGGTGTTGGTATCTCTTCCCAAGTAACAAGCAGTAGGACAAGAGGAAATGGCCTCAAGTTGCACCAGGGGAGGTTTAGATTGGATATTAGGGAAAATTTGTTCATGAAAGGGTTATCCAGCATTAGAATGGGCTGCCCAGGGAAATGGTTGAGTCCTCATTCTCAGAGGTATTTAAAAGATGTGCAGATGTGGTGTCAGGGACATAGTTTAGTGGTGGACCTGGCAGTGTGAGGTTAATGGTTGGACTCTATGATCTTAAGGGTCTTCTCCAACCAGAATGATTCTATGATTCTATAGATCCTAAGTCAAATGTGTTAAGAACTTAAGTATGTTATGGCTACACAATTATTTTTATCAGCCAAACTTTCATTCTTATTAGTGAATAATAATCAAGGTATTTCCCATAAAACTATACTGACATGCCTTAGTACTTTTTCCATAATTTAATCTGCCATTATTTCCAGATCAAGCCTCCACCAGTTTTCTGCGAGAATAACATGAGCATTCCCCAAATTCTTCTAATTATGACTTTTGAACATGAAGAGTAGTAAGGTAGCATCAACCTTTTGAAATGCAGTTTGATTGTGTCAAAATGCACTCTTGGCTAAGGTCTTAAAATCATATTGTAAGGCTACCACAAAGTTGCAGGTAAGTTTAATAAGCAAAATACCACTCTTCAGTAGCAGGCTTTTTTTTATAGATAACTATTTATTAGGAATCAAAGAACCAATAAGGCCTGAAGAGGAAGTTTTAGTGAAAACGTGGATGATGCTGGATTAGTAAACAGAGTGCTGAACAGAAATGGCAAGAAGCTGAAAGCTGAGATGGAGCAAAAATGCAGAAGTAACAAAAGGAGATAAGCTTCAATGACATGGTAGATTCATTTTCTGTATTTGTTTGGTAAGACAACATTTGCAGGTCTCCACTTGGAAATTTCAAAGTGTTCTACAAATTCCATGAAAATGTTTCAAGAGTTGTATGTAGAAGATTATGATGTTGATTCTTTGGTCTGTTTCCTTTACAGAAGCTAAGGTGCAACTGAAATACTGTCAACTTTCTTGCCACAGCAATCCATGCATGTTATAGACGTGATGTATGAATATATTTCTTAATATACTGAATTATTCTTGAGTATATACAAATATATTTCTTAACTCAATGCACCACCCAACACCTGTGTTCTTATTAGCAGAGAAAGCAGAGAACGTCCCTTCACAAGTTATTCCCTCAGTCTTGTGATACTTTGAAATGAGAAGCATAGCTCATACAGCACATAATGCCTGAAATGAATGCCCTACTGAAAAAGACAGGTTGAAGAAACCAGACTGGATTTCTTTGGACTAGGTAAGAGAAAACTAGGTAGGAGTACACAAAGTATATGAAAGGTTAATATATGAAAGGTTATGACAAGAGAATGGTGATTGTTCTACACATCCACTGGGAATAGAACATGGATACATCAGTCTTACGTGCAGAAGTGAAAATAAGATTAAATGGTATGGTAGAAAAAAGTATTCTATCTGTGAGACTACTGTAGCACCAGTGCCAACTACCTCTAGTGTCCAACATTGCCTTCAACAGAGGTTTTCAAGAACATATTTTTAGACACAGTTTCAGGTCAGACTGTTGAACTAGAGGTTCTCTAGAAGTTCCTTCCAACCATCTACGTCCGTGTTACCACAATATTTGTGTGTGCATTTTGGAATTAATATCTTTCAGTATTAGTCTTATTTAGACAAATGATTCTGCAAAGTAATTTTCAGCAAAAGTTGGAATTTAGTATTACTCAGAAAGACAGTATATTTTTGTCCTTTCCAATGTCTGAGATACAAGTTCAGCATGATATAGCCTTTTGTCATTTACATGTACACGTACTACAAAAATATGACAGTTCTGTCTTCAGATGCTATAAAAATTAATCTAACTTTAAAAGGATGTGAAACATTGAAAAATGTAATTTTAACACCAAAAAGTACATTTTCGCCACAGGTTTTTGTAACAAGACTTGTATATGCAATACATGGAACAATCTAAAAATCATTTTGATGCATTATGAATCACCTGTAAAAAAATAAATAAGTGAAGACATTCTCAATTTTGGTAAATATTTATAGAGCCAAACAATATGAAGTATATGTAACAATCAAATTTCTAGTGAAAATGTGTGCAAGTAGGTTTATTTTGAAAGGAAAACTCCTACTCCCAGTGTCATACCCAATTAAATTCTCCAGGTAATGACCCCATTTGCATAGTGAGCTGAACCCACAAGTGGGAATTTTAATGGGCACACCACCTGAGTACATTAATTGAGAGTGACACTACTTGAACTAGTTTTGTGCTTACCCCACTGAAAATTCTACTCATATTATTTTTAATGTCAAGCTACAAGTCAAATTTCAAGATGATGGATTTGTTCTTTTTTAAGCATTGAATTTGAATAAAAGAAAGCTTTAATTCTGTTATGCATTGCATAGTTTTAACTAATCTGTAGTTCTGATTCTCACCATTGCTCCATTTTTTCAGTGATTGGAATTTAATTTTATTCATTAATTTGTGAATAATTAGATAGAAAATAATGCCTTCAGCAGCTAAATTGCTTTTGGATTGCTGTTTAATGCACTTGTACCAGAATGTGTTACAGTTAAGCTGGCATAATAGTTTACTAAAATGTAATTGTGTAAATATGTCTAATTATTCTTTCTGAAGAAACAAGACTGAATATACAATTTCAGTCATGGATACCTTAATTTTCTTAAACTTAACCCCGTGAAAGCTTGGAAGTTGCAAAGCGGATTACTGATGCAGAGACAGCGGTTGTCAACAGTAGTAGAATCCTTGCAACTGTGCTTCCCTTTATCCTTCACATGCTACTTGTAATGACCTTGAAGTTACTGTGGATTCTAAACCACTGCTGTTAGTCTACATTAAATATGTAACCAAGGTGTCTCCTCCTCACATGAAGAAACCGACAAATGGACTTGCATTTCCTAGGAAGGAAAGCAAACACACGTTGTTTAATACATTTCTTTTTCCAAGCTTGTTATTTCTAGTCTTCAGTAACTGAACATAGCACAGAATCTAAAAGCTACCATATATATGCCACTGTAAAAGGCATTCATTTTAAAATAATGCACTGGTCTTATTCTTGGAAGTAGAACTATTTTGAAGATTGCAAGTTTGCAAGGCTCTGCAGAGTCCATCTTGACTGAACTTTCAGTTCTTTATTTCAATAAGCTAGACAATCAATATCTTTTGAACTTCATAATTCAAATATAAAACACTGTTGAGCCACAGTTACTTAGATACATTCCAAAGTTCCAAAGATATCGCTTTCACAAATCTATTTGACGAGGGGTTGCATATAGCAGAGAACACAGAAAAGATGGAAGAAACAATTTACAACATAACATACATCTCGATATTGTCCTAGACCTCCATAATAAAAGCCCTTTCTCTTCTCTTTGAAAAACAAAGATTACAAAAAAACAAAACCAAGCAAACCACCTTGTGATAAAGGTAAAGAAACAAAGGTAGATAATGTAGAAAAATATTGTAATGTGAAACACATACCAGTCGGAGTACAGCGTATTCACAGTGTGGTCACTTCGTGCAACTTGGAGCAGAGACAAATTGCAGGAGCCTACACCACTGATTGAAGAGGAATTGTATAGTGCTTGGGCACCAATTACATACCTACTGAGATGATATAAAGAGCCTCAATTATAGCGGAGTATTTTTTCAATTAAAATAGCATATCCATATCAGAATAAAAATTAGTAAGATACTATTAAAGGTATAAAAGGCATACAATCTTTCACCTAACATCCTATGTTTATGGGTATTGAATGGTAATGTACTAACGATTGCTATAATATACATACATAAAGGTGGCAAACAGGATTGCATGCAGTGTTTTACTGAATTTTTAAGTGAGGTGAACTGATACATCAAAAACCACATAGAGATTAAGATCACCTAACCAAACTCAACATCGGCCTGTTTTGCAGAATGCTAATTCAGAGAATTTTCTCTCTTTCCAACTAGAGCAGAAATAGCCCATCATAGCAGAGACTTCTAATGAAGAAAAAGGCCATCCTTTTATCTGACTAGCACCAAATCGCTAGCAAATAGCATAAGGAAGTGCTTATGAGGAGGTTGAATTTTGTGCAAGCAATCAGCTTCACTGTCGAACTGGCAGAAGGTTAGGAGGCAGAAAAAATAGTAGGATTCATACCTGTAGGATTCTAGACCTACTACTGTCACTTCCAAGATATGCTGTGCACGCTCACATCCAGACAGAGAGAGGGACAGACAGAAAGAGGATACCAGGGAGATATTTCTCTAACCTTTAATATAATTCTGGGGCTAAGAGTTAGATTTCAGATATATCTGTTGCCTTTCAGAAAGTTACAAGGCTGCTGACAGGAGCTTTACTGTGGAAATACACCAATACAACTGGCATTGCTCTCCAAGACCATACACCAAATATTGCAATCATTAAGACAATTTTTTTAAAAAATGTGCAAACAGCTTAGAAAACTTTTCATTTGCAAGGTTACTTTATAAAAGCAATGATTCACCAAACTCAACAGTTAACATAAGTACTATAGCTGAAATAGTCAATATTCAAACCAAAACTCCCAAATGTTGATCATGATTCCTCTTCACAGAAGCCATTTCTTTCTAGAAATATTATGTATTATAGATACCAGCTAGAATACCTGTAATAAGTGTCAAATGGTGCTATTTCTCTATGCTTTTATTAGTTGTCTTTCATAAACAACTATTTTCTATGAGAAGTTTGGCACACAGTCTCAACAGCATGACTTCATGGTACACATTCAAGCACAGAATTTCTGTCAGTTTTAACGTATTACTCGAGTAACACCCAGAGGAGACATATTACAATTATTTTAGACCCTCTAAGGGCCCATGTATATACAGACATGGTAGAATGTTCGATAAATTAAAAACAGACACAGAAAAAATTAGTGCAAAAGACTGTAGACATGCAGTTTCTCCAGTTTTAAAGTAGCACAGGCATGTTCACACTTGGCTTAAGCAAGCATGAAAAAAATCTTTGCTTAAATCACAGATGAAGCAGTCTATCTGTGTTTAAACTTACTGATTTTAAACTTACTGTGTATAAGCCTTCAGTTTCACAGGCCACAAAGGCCATTTGACCTTAATATGTCCACCGCAATACTATGAACCCACGACACACTGTGTTCAGCTTGTTTTTAGTAAACTGAAGACTGTTGCAGCAGATCTATTATAATAATTTTCATTTTGACCAAATTTAATCATTACAGGAATTCCACCTCATTAATACAATTACACTAAGGAATTAATTTGCCTTCTTAATGACAAATTTTTTCTACTGTTGAAGATTCATGCTAGCACAGCTTCAGTGCCTGAGCTGGTTTAGTTCCATATGTAAGACAACTCACCTACACTGGCTCACCCTCTGTGCAAAACACCCAAAGGCCAAAGCTTTCAGTGTTACAACAGAGAAGTCGCAAATAAGACACAAAATTATCATTCAGAAGAGTAACAGGGCAATACTAGAAGAAGAAGATATCCCAAAGTTTCAAAATAAAGATCTTTATTTCAAAATAGTGTTTGAGAAGAGCACATCCAGTTGATACAAAATACAAATAGCAAGTTAACCATTTTTTCAATTGGAACACTTTGCAGAACTATATCCTGAAACACTGTACAAGTTCACAAGAACTATTATAAAATAGACAGTTACGTTCTGATGTTTCAATTTTATTTATATTTTCACATTTGTCTCCTCCTAATTCTGCTTGTTTTAATTACACAAGGTGCTTATAGATTGCCTATAGAGTGAAAATTACAAAACAGAATTTAAATATAAATATAGAAAGGAATTCCTTAAACTACACACTAATATTCTCTGCTACAAAGATACATTTTACAGAAGTGCTAATATCTCTATGACAAATAGTAGCAGATTACATTTAAATGTCAAACAAATCACACAATTTTTTTCCATTGTTGGTAATACTTTGATACTTCTAATCACTATGAGGGTTAATAAACACTATTTTCACTTCCTAGTATTTCACAAATGAAGTGGGAAAAGAATATGTCTGCATATGTGTGTGCATGTGAGAGAGTCTGTACACATATGCATATATGTATGAACAGAGTTCCTGTATTAGTATTTGTATTTTAAAAGTACTGGAAGTAAATGATTAATAGTAAATACACTTCCCAGGTTTTCATAATTCCAATCAACAAAAAAAAAAATAATCTCAGTTCCCGTAAGCAGAAACAAAGGTTTGTGCAGAGCAAACTGTATAAATAAACTTTTACACAGAGAAGGGACTCCCTAGATTGATTAAAAAAAAAAAAAAAAAAACAACCAACAAACCCAACCTGTACCATCCTGTGGTAAAAGTAATTTTTACTAACATCCAGTATTCACTAAAAGCTTGATATGCAAACGTGCAGTTTTCCAAGCACAAAACTGGAACTGCTCCAGCAGGGCACAGATATCGGGCAGGACAGGAGACTGGAAAGTCCTCTGCACTGTCCCCAGAATGACAATCAGACAAGAAACATCCATAATTCACCTCTCCGTGACCAGGACATAAGGAAGGACAGGTAATGGTGCTGCCTAGCCCCAGAGAGCATGTCACCACCACCACGGTGTCAACCATAGACCTACAATGGGCAAAGCACTGTCTACATGTTTCCAAGGTGCATCGAGTCCCAGTGCTCACTGTGATGCCCCCAATTTCCCCAGAGGCATTATGCCTTACAAAGGCAAAATGCCTCCAGGCACTGCCACTCAACCAAGGCATCTCTTCCCCCTTCCCAATGTGGTTCAGACTTTTAGGAGTCATAATTGAGCCCCATGGGCCTGATTCTGAGCTTAGGGAATTTATCAGTTTAACTACATGATTCCTTATTAGCCTGCCTATTACCATAATATCTTTGTGCTCTCTAGCTGGAGCTAAACCAATGGAATATTCTGACATTAATGGAAATGCACTTCATTTATGCAACACATCTGAATCTGGCCCAATATATGGAAAAAAAACCACGCTAAGAATCAATTCTTGTAGTAGCTATCAAAAACCAGGTAAGAAACCCTCTGAGTAAATCTGCATTGCATCAGAATACACCACAATATTGCAGATGTTAAGGGAAAACGTAACACCTCCCAGCTCCCTAGTATAGTTGAGGATTTGGCTATGTTACCTTCAGTGATAACTTGCAGTAGTAGGCACTACTAATCAGTGTTCACAGGGAGAAGCTTTGGTTAATATCAGACCATTTGTTGACTTAGCTTCACACTCCTGTGATCTTTAGCTTGTCACATTTGCATAAACTGAATTCACTACAGTGGAAAGAGACATTTATGGTCAATTCACTCAATAGAAATGTGCTATTGGCTACCGATGACTCTTGTAGCAAGGCCTAAATTTACAAGATTCAACAATCTATAAATGAGAAATCTGGAGTCTAAACAGCAAAGTTTAAGTATGTGAGATCAAGATGTATAGGTGGTTTACACTGAAAAGTTCATGGGCTACAGACATGGATGGGAGAAAATAGCAGATGGTAAAGAAAACGGGTAGCATTATTCCCTAAAACTGGGAACGCCATAAACCTCTAAGTGCTGGACCAAATTCTTTTCACAATTACAATGACAAAGATATTTCTCAGAAAACCTTAACTGTCTAATAGGGAAAGTTGCCCACTGGATCCTAACCATACTTTTCAAACATTTAAAATCATATTCCTTTTATTTTTTAAAGGATACCATACACTTTTTAAATGTCCCTTTTTTACACAGTTATTTTAAAATAACACTTAAAATCAGAGAATAAACATTTTTGCATTTGCTTTTTGATCAAGGAATTTTGTCATTGAACGCAAGTCAGTTTTAATTTGGTCTTTATACCCTGTTCAAATTCTGCCATCCTCTGTGGATCTTTCTCACACAGTGAAGAAATAAATACTAAGTCATGTGATACTGGCTGTAAAGCCACAAACACTAACAAAGTCACTGATGTACAGGTTTAGATTCTTGAGTTAACTTCTGATAATTTCCCTTTTACAGCCAAATTTTTAAGATTTGTTAGTCTATTATTAGTCTGTTAGTTTAAGGATACATTTCATGTCTACGCAGATTTCCAAAGTCGCTTTCTAAAAAGAAGCATTTCAAGTAATATTAGTACTGAAGTAAAATATAAATTCTCTATTCTGTCTTGATTGATAACAACAAAATCTTGGTACTCTAGTCCATGGCAAAACTTACATTGACTTTAGTTTGCCAGATCTTCCGGTACTATCAATATTGACAAGGGAAAATACTAGGCATCTCTCACAAACCAATGAGACATTCAAAAAAAACCAAATATTGCCAATGTGACCACTGTAGCAAAAACACCAGGTTCCTGATGCTGACTTTTGAATTAAGTTTAAAATAACAGAGCAAAGTTGCTTTCGACCCAAAGAGATTGAAATAAAGACATTTTGCTTTTCAGAATGCCTGTAAAGGCGTGTTATGCATGGAGGCATTTGAACACTTAAACATTAAAGTAGGTAAAGGCAAACACTTAAGGCTTTGCCCTGTAGTCTTTTCTCTGACCAAAACCTGTCACTCAAGTTGAATGGCAATTTCGCCTTCTTACAGCCTGTGGTATCCAGGCCTATAATTCGGTTTCAATAAAGTCTTCCATTTGCAAAGCCAAAAGGAAGCTGGAATGTAGCTTGAGTTTCACATACAAAACTATACAATTTGTGTTAGAATACAGATTTGAGGATTGCTTTTAAAAAAAATATTTATATATAGGGTATTAACAGTGCAATACCAGTTGTTTGTGTGAAAACCTTACCTTGTCTTTCTTCAAATGTATTTAAAGAAAAGCTCTCCAGTTTTACAGAGAATAAAATAAAAAGGGATAAATATTTCATGATGGGAAGCAGATCCCACAGCATTCCATGCAGATCTCCAAGCAATCTGAAGATTCACAACATGCGTCCATTATGCCACAGTCCATATCACACGGGCAGTTACAGTCATCCCCCATCTCGTCCCCACAGCAACAGCAGCAGGCCTCCGACGTGCAGATGCCACAGGATGCTTGTCCCAGAACAATGTTACAGAGGGTGAGAAATTCACAGAACAAGCAAGCCAGGATACAGTGAACACAGCAATCTTCATACGCACCAGTTCAGTAGCATGACATGTGTGAACAAACAAAACAAACAAAAAAGAAGGAAAAGAGAAATCATTAATATGTTATTCCAAATTGAGATTTATCACAATGTCAAATAAGTAGCTAAAAGACTACTTCGTTTTTTCATTATGAATGATTCATTTTCATTCACTTTTCATTCACATTCACAATTTCATTAATTCAGAATAGACATAATCTAACACCACAAAGAACATGTTTCCAATCTTCAAGGTCACTTTTGCAGCCTAACTCATTTCCAATTCAGTATTAGTTTTGGTGCAAGTTCCCTTTCACCACTTCAGTCACCATGGGACTTCATGCAAATCCCAAGTACTAAACACCCACTTAGATAAATTTATCCAGTCACTTATTATATAAAATATTGGTATCTATTATCTTCAGTCATATCTTCTTTCAGCAGGCCCACAAAGTGATTTTAAAATGATTTTGAAAATCATCTTGTGAAGGAAGCTATCTTGCATCTTGCAAGAAGTGCATCTTGCCCTTCTGAATCTGCTTTGTTGCCTTGCTACTTCCAAAGAAAAATAAGGAAGCTGCCACAACATTTTTGCCTTTATAGTTTTATGTACACCTTAAATGCAGCATAACAGCATGTTACATGTTATTTCTGTACTTGTAACAATATACAAAACATTCTGTCAAAACTCAGATTTTTCTGTTGCTTTTCTACACAAAACTCTTGGCAATCCTTTTAATGTACTACTTTAATCTTCAACAGAGTTCATAACTACATGTAGAACTCCTAAGTACTACTAAATTACATGCGGTAATCAAGGTGTCCCACAAACTGTCTGCAAAAGATACAGCACCCAAGGACTAAATACATGGAATAACTTCAAACAATTAATACATCCACAAGACATGACAGGAAAACACAAAGATTGAAACTAAACATGCGCCAGTGAAAAGGAAGCTGCAGGAACGAGGGATATACTCAGTTGTATTCACTCTCCTCCCATAGTAAGCACATAACATGTATAAATTTATATGTATAAACATATTTAATTTGTAAGAGGCAGTGAACAGTCATCCAGAAAGAAAATAACAACTTAAAAACACAAGAAATGTTCAGGATAGAGAATTATTGTTCTTTCCTAGCTTCAGCTTTCATTCTTCTTTTTACTGCTTGCAAGCCTTGAACTCCTTTAGCCACAGACAACTGAAGACTGGGAAAATATTCAGGGGAAAAATATTCGGTACCATCTCATCCCTTCCTTGTCGCTACAGTCACGGTTGTCTGCTATGAGAGGCTGGTAGGAAAGACAGGATACTGAGCTACATGAGCATTTGGTGTCACCATCTATAGACATTACAATCTTACATTTCAAAGGCTGGAGACTTAACACAGGGGAAAGCTTGCAATTCCTTGCAACAGTCATACAATTACCAGACCTCCTAAACATATTTATAATGTCAAAAATGACGCAATAACTGGGGCAAGTATCTTGACTGATTCCAAGTACCTCTAACACTGCAGAAACTTTGACTGCAGGATAGTGTAGAGATGACCTTACGCTAGCAAGAATGAATACTTACAGTGATGCAGCAACAGAGGCTCAGACCTGCAAAATCTGTCCCAAGCAGCATAGTAACTACCTGAGCTCTTAGCCCACTCTAAACATCACACTGCTGGGGATTGATTTCTCTTATTTAATATACTACTTAGATCCAAACTTAGCTTGGGAATACGTGTATTGCAATGTGGTCTCAGTCATAATATATATAATGAATGCTTATGGGCAAACGAAAAAATGGAAATATCAGGAGAAGCAAGCAGGGGAAAAAAACAATATCAGAAACTCCCTATCACTGTGCAGGAAGCAAAACTGAGAGGAAACCACAGATAAGATTAAGCTGTTTTAAAAGAAAGTTGTTGCTTGTATTAAAAGGCTGCTTTTCCCAAGAAATACCGTCGCTAAATAAATAACCTTCATAGAAAACCCAGAAGATGTGTGAAATAAAACTGGGGAGTATCAGTTCACTGAAGAGGACCAAAGCCAGACCGATAGCGATTAATTAGCTGGTTGTCATGGAGATGGTGTTAAATTTGTTCAGGTACAATCTCCATTTAGATTTTCTTTTAATATGAAGGAAAAAGATAAGGAAACCAAGAGTTCTATCCAAGAAGCCTGTATATTTGAGGAACTGAGGTTTTCACTATTTTGCATCTTTGAAACACAGCTGAAAGAAGCTAATACCGCAACTAATTTTGTTCTACAGTTTTTTAAAGAAAACACCAGAATAAAACTTTATGTGTATCAGTATTGAAAACAAGATGTTCAAAGAAATCTTTCCTGCATCATGCAGGGGTATGTAAAATTGCAGAGAGAGAAATAAACATTCACAGAAATTATAAGTATTTATTGATGGACAAGAGACAGAGTTCATAGGCTAAACAAAAGGGACTGCACTCAGAAAGCACTTTCTGGACCCACAAGAGAACTTTTCCCTCCTAATCTAAAAAACTGCTAAATCAACACTTACAAGGAGAGGCTGTGTATTTAAATAAAGATATTTCAGAGGTAAAAGCTATAAAAAAAAGTTCCAGGACACAGAAAGAAATTTTGACCATTAGTGTTGTGATGGAAACTCTGTGGAGGGTCTGTCTTTCCATCTCTTCTTCATTGACTAAAACACTAAAAGGATATATTTACCTACTGTTTATTTTTATTTCCTCTCCCCATATTGCAAAACTAATTTTCTGTTTAGAAAATCTTTATATAACAATTTTACTTAACCTACACAAACACTTAACATAGAGATAGCCTTTACTGCTCTCTTCATTCTTGCAATGACTCATTTGTACTGTGAACATAAACTTTGATCCACATTTCAAGGACAAACCTGAAATAATCACGCTTCTATATTCTTCATGTTATTGACTTTTAATAGCTATCCAGGTAGCAATCATTTAACACATGACAAAACATGCTGTTACCTAGCCCTACCTAACTTGAATTCAGAATCATGACTCTAAGGGTCTGTAATACGTTCAGATCAAATGGGTGGAAGAATAATTTCTTCCATGTATGACTCCTACTTCTTAGCTGCTTATCTACAGATGTAATTATAAGGAAAAGGAAGAGATACAGTCACAGTGGCTTTTTGCAATAATAACAAATCTACATGCTACACAAAACTCACACATCCTTCTCTAGTACCCATATTCTTACAGCAACCTGTCAGCTCCTTAGAAAAAATTATACAGCTAAAAACCACTTTCTTTGGTTGCTGTTGCAGGGTGTCATGATCAGTGGAACCCAGCCACAAAGATGCTGCTATATAAAACTCACTCCAGAAGTGATGACCTCAGGTTTTTCATTACCATGTTGGAGACAACTAAAATATATTTCACTGCTTGCACAAGTCTCCCTAATAATTCTTTCCTGCTTCCACGACCAAAGAGACTATTTTAAATTACAGATTATTTTAAATTTCAAAACTACTTTAACATGTTAAGAATAAAGACTATACTTCCACTCTTTGACCTTACCACATCAAAATCCTAATAGTTTTTACAGACGAGTGAGTAGTGGAACACATTAATCCAACTCGAACTAAGATGAATTTATAGATTCGGGAAGAATTTGGGGAAAAAACCTAAATTTTATTATCTTATGTGTGACAACATGTTTTCTGGAAACCTTGAATATATTTTAGTCTTTTCTGATAAAGAAATGATATAGCAGTATCGGTTATGACACTGTATTATCATAAAGAAAGGCTAGCTTAAAATGATTACTTTAGCTTCCTTTTTTTAATTAGAGGTTTTTTCATTCTTTTTTACCCATTAGATATACTAATGCAATTAAGAATTAGGGGTATGTCTTTACCAAGGATCAAACTCTGTCTGCCTTGATGTTCCTGATGCAGCACTGTTGTTAAATAGTTAACTCCCAAGTTTCTTGGGGTTTAAGTTTTCATGAAATACTTTCACAGAGAATTAGTCTGTCTCACTAAGTAAGCCCACCATTAATGAAGATGAGCTTTTCCTTAGGACTTCCACACTATACCACACCAGTCTCAAATATCCATTGCTTTTCAGTTCTTCTATTACACTTCTCTCTAATTAATGTAGAAATGCTGCACAACAGATCAGCACTACACAAAAGTGAGGATGTGGGGTGTCAAACACTGTGCACAGGTATACTCTATAAAACAAAAATCCCAAACAAAACAGTACATCTACCTTAGTTCCTTTATCAAATGCATTTAATTTCATCAAAACATAGTCTCACATTTGTTGACTCTGACCCAAGTTCCCAAAAGCTATGCTGAATGGCGTAAATTACGATAGGTCTTGGTCTGTAGGCAGTGGTAGTATATTTTATTAGATCAACTCACGGTTGGGGGAAAAAGATGAGCTTTCAGACACAAAAGCTCATGTTCAACTATCCTTTCATTTTGCCTGGGATGAAAGTTAGACCTGAAGTTAAAAGGTTCAGCACATACAGCATTTTTAAATCCCAATGTAAGTAAAGCTGTTTCCTTAGTCCTTTGGCACATCCCCAAAAGTTACAGATTTGTTAGGGAACTTCTTCAAAACTGTTAAACAATGCCAAGGCAAACAGAAACTCAACCAACTAGTCCCAAGTTTTTGCTCCTTATATCACACACATCCAGCTACTCTGTGCCGATTTAAACAAGGAGTGTATACAGTACATGTAACATCTACTTTAACTGGGTTATAAATGTTACCACAGATAATATCCAGAAAAGAAATAGCCCAAAATCCCTTATTACTGTTTACACCCCGTTAATCAAAGCCCAGAGGGCCCCACTACGTACCTTATCCCAGTTGTAATAGCTATGGTTTTTTTAAGGAAAAGAAGCAATATCAAGAATAAAACAACTTTAATTTTTGTCCATGTCTTTAAACATTTGTGCACGCACACAACTTTTTATTTCTAAAATCTTTGCGTACAGATATTATCCTGATATCCAGTTCCTTTTAAATACTGAAATGTATACTGCTTTTATTTCAACTTCCCTTTTACCTCTTAATTTTTATGAAAAGGTGCAGCTCTACTTAAGAAACAGACTTTTAAGAGAACTATTGACCATCAAAACTGTACAAACAACACAGAAGTTAAAATGAAAAATGTACAAACACACATGCAGGCTGATCTGCGCTGCTTTTGTAATTTTTGACACTAACCTGCCACAAACTGACCCAATAAGCTTTCATACCAAGCAGGCAGGTCACATATGATAAAAGGTTTTCATGTCTGTAATGGTAAATAAGCTCACTTACATGATGGTGACCTTGGTCAGCTTCTTACTAACTATATTCACCGAGTTCAGACAACTCAGAACAAATCTCCAGGCACTCTGCTGTCTCACAGCGAGAATCAAAAAGGGCAAAACCTCCATCAAAGTGGCAGCTGAGGTCCTCAGTGGGGGTTTACGCCGGGCCCCCGCAGAGCCCTGAACAGAAGCCCCAGCAGGTGCTACAGGCATCCTGCCGGCCGGCGGCGCGGAGCCAGCAGCAGTGGGGATGAACATGCGGTGCCGATGGCGGAGACAGCCCACAGCCAGAGTGGCACTGCGAGCGAAGAGAAACCACCCAGCACAAGGTTTCATAAAGGTGCGTATTACACAGAGGTGGGGCATAAACTTACTGAGCAGCGGCATGCATGTCATCACACCACCGTTCCTCTAACGTACAGGGTGGTGTGTGGCCACTGCTATCCATCCCCTTCCAGAAAATTCACGGCATCCAGAAAAATGCTCAAGGAAAAATAAGAAATGCAGAAAGAACAAACTGACCTGCCGCATGGAGTGTAGTTATCCCTAGGTAACAGAGCTACATTTATTTAGATGTGGGAAAGTACAGTTATAAATCATAACATATGTGATATTTCAGCATTTTTAAATAGAAAACTATCATCTCTATTGGTCAAGAAAATTAAATTGTTGCCTGAACAGGCAAATCACTCTGCAAAACACATGAAAAGTTTCATCAAAGCTTGTATTCTAAACTCTCGATACAGATATAACCTCAGGAGTAAAATGATCCAGTTCAACATACAGATATACTAAGAAACATGCCAATTTACAATATCTAAGGCTTCCTTAGAACACGAAGCTTTGATTGCCATTGCTGATCACTGCAAATGCTGATACTAGTTAGGTGCTAGCTAGACCGTGACCTTATAAAATGGATACTGTAGGAAGACCTTTTTTCATTACATGCCTTGTTTTCCACTCACTCCTGTTACACAAGACGGAGACCAGCTCCCAAGACTCCTATGCAAACAAAAATATAAACCATGCTTAAAATGCATCACTCTTCAAAATGCCTTCTTATAAAAATCACAAGTTTGATCATATGATGTTATTTGCCCATTGCTTGATTGACAACTGCGTTCCGAAATAACCTTGCCTAACAAAAAAACTCTCGGTTTAGCACTTTGTGCTTAGATACAAATCAATTTGAAGCAATTCTAAAAGATAACAGTGAAAATTTTGGCCCAAGTAGAGAGATTTGCAGGATATTAAGTAGCTACCTAAATGCTATTTAATGCTATGGGATAGATTTTAGAAGTATGTATTTGTTTAAAAAAAATAAAAAAAGAGAGATGGTCAGCAAATATTTCTACAGTGTTAGGCTATTCATGGTATAATGCACACTCATACCAAAATTCAGTAAATAATACTAATCCAATGACAGAACAGTATATAAAAGAAAACTTACTGCTGCTTTTGTGGCACTCGAGAAAAATAAAATAATAATTTTTAAAATTCTATTCAAAATCATATGCCCAAAAGGAAAGGTGACTGAAAACTATTTTTCAGTTTATACGAAGTTATATAAACCAAAGTAAGATGCTCCTACTTCAGAGGTCTGCCACCCTCCCAAGAGAACTACTCACTACTTTCCATGCGTATATACCTATTGGTTCTAAAGACCCTGGCTTAACACAAAGGTTATTTGGTGAACTTGCTTTGTCTTCAGTTAAGCCATCAATATAACTTGGGATACTCTAATAAATTAATGTAGTCAAGCAGCGCCAGTTAAATAGTGCCCACCAATCCCATGCTTGTGCTCAACATCTAGAGCAGATTAAATTGCATCATGCTAAACAGGGGAAAAAAGTCTCATTCAAATGTACCGTGAAATGTTGACTTTTAAACATTGGATTTTTTTAAAAAAGCACAGGTTGGGTGAGATTGTTCACTGCGTCTCTTAAGCTCAGTAGCACAAGATACACAGTCCAGAAGGTTGAGGAATGTTGCTTCAGGCCTTGCTCCCGGAAAAGCATAAGTGAGAGCTTAAATCTGGCAGCAAGCCTGCCTTGCCTGTCCTTCCCAGAGCCTCACCCCTGTGCTGCAAGCTTTCTGTATCTACTTCACTCCTGCATCTAGCCTTATTACACTTCCTAAGACCTATCTTGAACAAAATCCTGGAAAAGAAGATGCCTTCTAGTGCCTCCCTGGTTTAGAAAGCCTGGGAAGGAATAAAGTGAAGATCTCACTGTACATACAGGAGGCAGACTCATGATCTGCTCACCACAGTTTAACAAGCTACCCTTTTCAGATGACTACAGCAACCGTGTATGCCCTCAGCCTTCTGAATATGTGAAGTACCACCCTAAACACAAATTATCACAAGTTACTGAAGTTGTGGGAGCTACCCTGCTAAATGTAGGACTGTGAGGTTGCAGCAACTTGACCAGAGGTGAGGGCTCCATTTCAAAACTGAATTAAAACGTCTATTGCCTCTCTCCACCATTAACTTTTTATAAGCGAATGCTTTGATTACAAAAAATGCATAACTTCAAGCTTCATAAGGTTTTGGTATGAAAACTCAGTTTGGTTTTCACAAAATAATTAGTGCCTACTTCATTTTGCCCCCTCTGCCCATTTAATTAAATTCCTCTTCCATCCCTCCCACTGCCCAGTTTCTTCTTCCCTTTCCTCCTCCAGTTCTGCATATGTCATTATTTACCTTCCACTACTCTGACACACACATGTATGCATTCAGTTACCCATTTTTCCTCTTTTCCTAACATCTGGATTTACTGTTCATCTGTCTCCTTCCTGTCTCCTTTAGACCTCCTCACCTCTTCACCTTGCTTTGGACAGGTACCACTGCTTCCAAACACAGCAGCTAGACTAGCTTCTTTTCACTTATTTACAGATGCTTTTTTAGGTTTCCAAGGTGTTTTGTTTCACTACACAACAGGTGCAGAGAGTGACAATTTTCTTTGCTAGTGGTCTACCAACCAGAGTTTTGAAAGAACTGTGACACCTCTGACATCAATAATTTCAAATATTATTGAAATTTCTTTGAAAAAAAAAAATCTTTTATTCCCAACATGCACTGAAACCTATTCAGTCGCTTTGAAAAATCTTTAGAACTGAAACAGTGTTTAAAAATTGCTTTTTAAGAGGGACACTCCTACTATTTCATAATTCCTTTGGTTTTTTGTAGTGTAAGTTATGAAGCTGAGTAAGATTTCTTCAGGGACAATATGAATTAATAATAGATGCAGAGAAAAAGCAGAGATGGTGAATACACTCACACCCTCCCAAGCCTCACTGTATGTGAAAGTGTTTCTAAGCAGCATATTCTGGGATGCTGACATGACTCCATACGCTACAGGCTCATTTTAAAAGGCAGTTTTTAAAGCTTTTATACTACCACTACCAAAAAGTCTGTTATGTTTTAAGCACTTGCAATGCAACTTCAATTCCAAAAACTCACAAGATGTCATCTACAGCGCAAGTGGAGTCTGCAGCTGAAACAATTAATAGAAGAGTTGTTAACCATAGTGGGGGGATTTTGGTGGGGTGGGAGACTGAGACTTCATTTAGCTTTCTGGCATGTACACTGAAGTCTGCAGTGTATGACACGGCATTTGCTAACCTTTTAAATAAGCATAAGCCCAAATAAGTTTCTGCGCAGGGTGGGTGGCAATCCTGGATGTTTCTTGATTCTACCCTGCTTCAAGCACTACCAGGTTTTCTGTTCTGTCAATAGATAAGATGTTCTAGAGCAAAATAACTACCACACCTGGACTTATTTTGCATTACAAATAGGTGTGGTGCTCCAGAAATATTCGCATCTTGTCTGTGAAGAAGAAAGAAGACGACTGCAGCTTTTGGGAGGGGATAAAAAAAAAGTGAAAAATATTTTCTCTTTTCTATAGTCCTTGATGACCAAAATTTTCACTTTTCTTCCTTCTGAGGACATACTCCATTTCTTTTCTCTGGCCACTATTCTCCTGACTGGCAACAGAGCAGAGCACTTAAGGTGGAACACAAGGCTGATGAAGTAAAAATATGTGGCATGTATTTTCAGGTTTTTTATTATTAAAAAAGAAGTAATCTATAAATTAGATTATAAAATCCAAGTTTGTACATAAGGAATAGCAAAATTAAAGTGAACTGGAGTATCTGAAAGCATTCAAGATTACCTGTTCTACTAAAATTATCTGGACGCTATTGAAGTAAATTGAAATAGCTGAGTTAATTCGGGTGACCGATTATTCAATACTCACACTACAAAAAAATAATAGAATCTGTCTATTTCTGCATAAGATTACTTAGGAAACTGCATACAAGTTATATCATTATACTGTATAGATGTGCACAAACACAAACGTACACCTTCAAGTAAACTCAAACCCAGCAGTTCTTCAGCAGTAATCAATGGCTTATGAGGTTAACATGCTATGAGTTAAAGCAAAGCCAAGTAGTTAAGCAACATTGCAAATAATTTCCAATAGTTTCTATGTTTGCCGTCTTCCTGTAAACCTTTTCAATAATTTCTACAGAAATGTCATTGGATCAGAAGCGTCAACTGCTCACAAAAATACCTCTTTGCCCACAGAAGTATGATTCATAATACAAAGAATCTGTAGAGGTTAGGTTCAAACATTGCAAGACTGTCTATGCAATCCTCAGTCACAGGACTTACTAGTGTACTCTTCTGGTTTTGTATAGTTAGATTTATTCATCAAGTATACGTATTGCTGGTTTAAATGCAATTAAACTCCTTTGAACAAATAACCTGGCTAACTATACCAAGTTCTTTAAGTGTAGCCTTCCAGAAGTAGTCATAAGGGATTAACATTTCTTAAATCCAAGAACACAATTATTTTTAAGTTATGGATAAATCATTTTTCCTTAAATAGTGATGTTTTTATGTTATTTTAGATATTTCAACTGACCATTGCCAGAGTCTCTGATTATGCATCTTATCAAAAAACTGATGGATGACAGAACAAATTGCATATATATTGATACTTCCTGCAAGGTAACAGCTTGATAAGAATATTACTTATAGCGTGTAGTTCCCCTTTGCAGCCCTACAGGGTAAATTACTGAAAAGCTGAATAAACTGTCAGAAGGCTTGTACATGTGTGCATGCAGATGTGTAGATACAAATCCTCTAGTTATACTTTAATCATTGCATAATAAAACTTGTGCTTCACTCAGACTGGTTAACAGAAAACTTAGAGCAGCAGATATTAGCAGCATAGGTCAAGCTATTCAGAGCATATATCCAAGTTCCCACATTCAAAATGAGAACATTACAAGGTTAGATGTATAACGTTGAATATATTTAATTTTAGCTATTAGGTGACTCAAGTAACTACATGTGACAGTAAGGATTACTCTGTATTTCTCTGCTTTGAAACTATGCAAGTTAGTGTGACAACACAATGTAATTGTCTATATTCTAATCAGACATACCTTAAAAATATCAACAACTTTGATTGTATGTAAAAAACTTGTATACTGGTAGTTTCAGGCAACTAACAAAATCGTGATAGATATTAAAATCAGATATTGGAATTTACAGCTGTATCTGAAGATACCATTAATTTTTTCCTCAATCATTCAGTAATTTGACATAATCATTGCCAAGGTTATTAAAAACAAACAAAAACCACACTGACTGTATTCATTCCAATATCATTTTAGAAGAAAAAAGGAAGCGCTTGTCACAAATAATTGAATAAGGGAATGAACAGAGCAAGCACCGTCTCTTTAGAACTCTGTAATTTCTTTTTCAGGGGTTGAATTTCCTAAGTTCAGAGGCCTGCACTTTGTACCAGTCACACAAACAGATCTAGGTCTCTCGACTTATAGTTTTTTGATATAAAAGAAAAATATTGGGCTGGAGGGTGAACTGGATTTCACATAGCAGAGAGAGATAAGGGGACTACAGCAAGTATGAAGTTGTGATTTTGGAAAGAAATTTTAGAGGACTGAAAGTGCAACAGGAAAATAACAGTAGGTTCTTGAAGAGATATATGAAAATAAACAACAGCAAGGAGGACCAGCCCATGGCACAGTCTGAGTGAAGCTGTTCATGATATTAAAACACAGATTTACTCAGTAGGTTTGATTGAAGTAGTTGAAGTCAAGAGAAGTCACTCCACTGACATCAGTAGGCTTCATTCAGGCCACTACATGCAGTCCTTCTGATCCCTTAGTTTCACCTAGGCCAAGAATCCTTCCCATTTCACTGAACAGTACTGTTTCCCATTTCTCTAAGAATCTGTGTCTGTACCCACCCCCCAGAGTTTTTTTCAACCACTCACATCTATGCCTGCCTCAAACCAATAAAATTGATAGAGCCTCTGCACCCCTCTTGGAAGGGGCAGGAGCGAAGCCCGTTGAGTACATTAGTGCTAATGGGAAGGCAGTGGATTGAGGGGAGGCTTGGGAACTCTGGAACCATTAGAGTAATTGCAAGCAGTGAAAACATACACTCATAGCTAAAACATAAGGGAAACTATTTACTTTTGCTTATTTAAGCTGTGCATAGGGACTACAAAGTCTTTTAATGCAAATAATTTACATCCCAAATATAGCATAAGGCATGTTAAACATTGAAGTACAGGTCCAAATTTTATTAGCGAGTGTTCAGACCTCATGGCTAGTCAGAATATCTGCTAACAGAACATTTTCAAAAGCAAACTGTCCCCTCATGGAACCTGCCACTACTAGATTTTAGTATTTACTATGCTTTGAACTAGTGCTTTAACATTTTTTTTTCTGGTGTATATGTGACAGTGTTGACAGGAGTTTCTATCAGTTCAGGATACTAACTAGGGAGACTGAAATATTAACAGACTATGTTGGCCAAATGTTCGAAAGCAAGAAATCTCCCATTGCTTCAATTTCCTTCAAATACTTAATATTTTCCTTTGGGGAAGTAACTTGTGTTTTATCATAATTATTTCTATTTGCTTCTGGAGCATGAGTCATGCTCTTCAATTATTTTCAGTTGACTGTGTAATTATTAGTGAGAATGGGGTTTGGCTATTCTTTATTCAGTTTGGGGTTTTTTTTTAATAAGAATTTCTGCTTACCTTCAGGTGAAGTACCTGGCTTTTGAGAAAACGCAGAGCTTATTTTACTCTTCTTGCTGCTGTTGCTGTTGACAGACAAGGTGGACTGAATTTTTCTATGCATTTTTTCTGAAACAGGAGCCGAAAGTTTTCTGTTGTCTGCAGGTGCATGCTTAACGCCACTGTGAATTCCACTTCCATTACTCAGACCCGCGTGGCCATTTTGGATTTTGCCACTTTCTTCCTCACACCTTTCCAGTGCTGAAGTATTTGGCTGAGGCAAACGTTGAGGTTGTGCTTAAAATGAAAGAAAGAAAGAAAGAAAGAAAGGGTTAATTTAAATTGTAAATTGGTAACAATACTTTAGGCTAGACTGGGAAGGCAACTTTCATTGCTCCTACTGATCAAAGAATAGACTGAAAAGTTAACATTCCCCCACCAAAAAAAAGAAAGCAAAAAATATTTCTAGATTAAAAATAATTACTATGTATTCAGAAAGCATCTCATGTCTGTATGAGGCCTAGATTCCCCCTTTGTCACTGCACAGAAACGTCTGCAATGCTCTGTGAATTAGACAGAGAGAAAAAGGCAAGTAATTTGAGGAAGGAGAAAGTCAGGAGTGGGAGAAGTAGTAGCAAAACTGAGATAAACTTGGGTTAAGAGAGACCCAGGAAGAACGGGAGGAATTCAACAGAAGGAGAGAAAAAGGTACAGGACAGAAGATACAGACTGCAGTAACAGAAGTGAAGCTTGCAGGCTGGCCAACCTGCCAGTCTTCAGAAAATAACCTGAGTGACAAGGTAGGGGCCCCCCAACAATGAGCCATCTCAGACATGTATACTAGAGAAGAAGAGTATCCAGGTAACTAACAACAGTTTGAGCTTAAATTCATAAGGATTGTGGATTGCTGGGAAGAACAAACCCAGTCAAAATCTGGTTTTGTGGAGGAGGTGATCCAGTAACCAGAAGGAATATGCATTCAAATACTGCACAGCTGTGGCAAACTGGAGTCCCCCCCACCCGTAATCCTCAGTTCAGAATCACAATTTTAAAAATGGCTTTAATGGGCCAGTTAGGGCTTTAACGGGCCAGTTAGGGCTTTAACCGCAACAAACTGAAATGGACAAAGGAACAACACGTATAACCTGTCAAGGCAGCAATCTGCAGTGGCCTGGTTAAGACTCCAAAAATACATTCTAATGAGAAGGCATGAAACTTGACCATTCTTTGTTGAGCTATGATATCATAAAGGAGCTTATTTTTAATAACAAGAAAAAAACCATTGTCTATATAGCTAAAGTCTGTATCTAAAGAAAAGAGAAGAAAAGATGCAGGTTTTTTTTATGTAAAGCTTTGTAATTAAAAAAAAAGTCATTTCCAATTAAAGATTCTTATTTAGAAAAAAAATGCAGACTTCGTTTGAAAACTAATTAAACTATAAACACAGTAACACAACAAGATTTCATAATCAAAAAGCATCAGCCCAATCACCTCTCCTAATCAAAACACTACTGTATTATGCTTGGACATAAATAGGTTTTCAGACAGTCCAATCTTCAACTATTTATAAATCTAATGTCAAGGAAAAAGCCCAGATTCTACTGAACGCTCAACTGAAGAGAGATTAGACTGTGCCAGCAGTAAAGAAAAATAGTGCTGCAATCCATTCACTATTCAGATGATTCATATCCATTTTCAGATGATTTCACAGTATAGATTACACTGTGGCCAAGATAACAATATGTATAGATAATAATGGTCAGCTTCCTCTAAAAGAACCATCTCCACTGATCACTTCAGGTACAAGCGACCAAACTTTCGGACATATACTACTGGGACACACAGACGAACATGGTCTCTTAAAAAGACTCTCAGTTCTGAATTTGCCTAACAAACCTTCAATGCTTCTGTTTTACAAGGACACTGATACCATTCTTACATTGCTTCCTCCAACTATCATAAACTTGTCCAGATTAAACTTCAGATAAATCTTAAACTTTTAACTCCTAGGCATATTCAGAGGCAAAAAGAGATACATTTCAAATTGTTTAAATATGAACTAGTTCTTTTTTTTCTTGCTGCTTGATTTGTTTAGTCACAGCAACTAAGATTTTAAGAAGATACCCTAGACTATCCACATCTATCTAGGTCAGAGTAACACTCGTTGAACCTCCTTTACAAAACTGATAATTTTGTGTTGCAGGAAAGGGAGGGCTAGGGGAAACATCTATGCTTTAGCCTCCCCGAAGATGTTGCAGGGCAGACAAAGATCATTCCCTTCTATTACCAGGAGTAACTGCTCACAAACCTCTAAGCCAACAGAGCAGGAGCACAATGCTATCTGACACCTGAACAACTAATTGTTGCCCAAAAAGTTTTTGATGGCAATAGAGAAACTGCTTCTCCTTTCAGTTCTGCATTAATGCTTGCAAAACCTATGAACAGAAGCACAAGCAAGGCACTTTCTGCACTCTGGAATTCCATTTGTAGCATATATTCTGCTAACATTTCCAGACTATTATAAAAGTCCCAAACCAAGTTTTTAGGGAGTTTTCTCTACCTGAGACAGGATTCTTTAGAAGTGTACTACGAGGAACCCTTTGCGTGGGACATCTTTCCACATACATACAAAACAAATTCTGATTAAAAAAAATAATTAAATCCTCCCATTTTAAAAACAGTCAATGTAGACCTTAACTACAGTCAAGAAAAATATCTTTAGCAACAACAGGAATCAAAATTTTTACTCTCTAAAGCTCACTGTTCATACCCATAGCTCCCCATAGCTATATTTTCATTATACCTCCCAAATGTAAATTGTACTATTAAAAAACAGTGCTTTTCACGATCCATGTAATGATGTTTCCTCACACTGCACGTCTGCGTCCAATCCCCAGCTGTGCAGTAGTGCAGTTGCACAAATAACCTAGAAATACTGGGGAGGGGTTAACCTTCCTCAATAAATAAAAGCAACAGACTATACTAAGAATTCGGTATGTCTGGACACGCAAGTTTCTAAAACTGACAGTTATGACCTTTTCCAAGCCAGCTAAATTGGTGGTGGCAGCTTACAATTGTTTGTATATTTTTGGTGCTTTGCTACAATGCAGTAACTTGACAAATTATCCAAAATTCCATCTTCAAGATTAGGTGTGTTTCTGTCAAACTCTGGGTGAACGGGAAGTCTTGGGGACTCTAAATAGTCATTTTTGTTTGCTTTTATTTTTTTTTTTACTAAGGGTTTTTGGGGGAAGGGGGTGGGGTTTGGGGTTTTTTTAATCATCCTGTTCCCAAAGTACTCTTACTTAAGTCTTTTAGCATTAACATACAACTTTTTAGCTGACTGGCTTTACAGTATTCACATGTGATATGCAGGTCAAATCAAAATGGAATAAAACCCCAAATGGATTAGTTATCTTAATTTAAATTTATTTTAACTTTATTGGTAATTTTGCACTAGGGAGACTTGAATCTTATGGTTAAAACACACTTGAAACCAATTAGGAGCCATATGACCGCATTCTAGCATAAAGAACAAAAGCAATTGACAGTTCCAAGATTAAGCCACAACCATTCAGTTTAAAACAGAAATATTTTTACCTTATTTTTTAAAGGTTGTGTATATCTTAAAAAAAAAGGTGTAATATGGGGAACGACACAATGCTTCTTAAAACACAGTGATACCCAGGGACTCTCACTCTCTCTTTAATGATCCACTGCTCTCATTCAGCTGTCTTTCTTTTTTCAAATCTTTACATATGTGACAGCTCTCAAAAGTAGACCATAGACCATCTGGCATTTTCAGAGGTGTAACTTGTGCAAATTCAGCTCTACTGGGAACACAATGCTATCTTCTGCCTGCGTTATAAAAGATACAATAGAATGTAGAACTTATGAGTTGTTTTGAATTATTCATTTTTTGCCTGTATATTCAAGAAATTTTACAAACTCTGCATTTTGTACTACATAATCACATGCGTTAAAGGTACAAAGAAACTTTTTGACACCTCTTTTCTACAGAAAGATGGCATTTTGTTTGATATGTGAACATTCAGCGCCTGTTATATCATTCTAAACAGGCCGTGTGCTGCTACAAAAGATCCCATTTTACACTCTATGTATGAGCAAAAATTTTATTCTTGATATTCTGTAACTAATGCAATACACATCAAAATTTCAAATATGAGTTGGATGAACATTCAGCATCTTCAAATCAGGATGGCACTGGTCACTTACTATATGTTAAAGGTTTTCTTTAAAAAAAATCATTCCTCACACAACATAGAAATACTGTAATTTCAAACATCCACAATGAATACTTTCAAATGTCCTAAGAAATACTGTGCTTTTTAGGTTAATATGTTTTTAATCTTTAGCAAAACCAGTAGATTTAAGTCAATATTTTATACGGTGGTAACACTAGTGGATTTTCAATAAGAATGATAAATATTGGATTAATGATTCAATAGACTGAATCTTTTTGATAGAAAACTAGCAGATAATGTAGCTAGTAATAACTATACATGAATCTGCTGCCTGTGGAAAAGCAATAAAAAGGCAATATATTGCTATAGCATATAATCTATTAGCGTGTTTCACTGCTTCCTTGTCATTGGTTTCCTTGCAAAGTGGGCCTTAATACAATAACTTCCGCTGTTATTTAACTGACTTTACATAATAATTTAATTGTGGGGTTACTATCTGGTGAATAAATATTCAAGTACTAAACATTTACTGTGGTTTTGATGGTTTTGAAGTAACTGCACATTCTCATTCAAACTGTAAAATCTTTACCACAGTTTAAACGAATATGCACGTACATATGCACACTGACAATACATTGTTTACACCTTGCAAAGTAACAGCTATTCTTCGGAGAAAAACCCTGATGTATGCATTTAACAGAAAAATATATGTCAACACAGGGAAATTCTCAACCAAAAGAGGACAGTCTGAGCTATCATTAGGGATTTTAGACAAAACACAAAACCAAACATACACAGAATACAGACTCCTTGGAGTCAAAGTGAATCAAAATAAAACATTAGGAGGGAGAGAAGAATTGAGACGGCTAATTAGTAGCCTAATCACATCAAAAGCAATTCCAAGGCAGCTGACACAGATGCCCATGGAGTTTGCCAGGCTGGCCAGTGCCACCGATGAAAAAATACTTTCCAGTTTACAGCCTGGGTCATCTGAGTGCATTACCCAGAGAGGTAAGAACACTGTTTTTCCTCTTTTATGACACAATAGTTTATGATATCATATCAGGCCACAGAAGCAATATTTTTGCAGGTGGACTAGGGAGGAATAAAACTGCACGACTCCCGGATGTAAAAAAAAAAAAAAAAAAATTACCTTTGGGATTTTCAAATATTGAGGAAATACAAAGTATCACTTCAGTTCAAAACATCCTTGACACTTGTCTGCCTCCCAAAACAGTTGCAACTACAGAAAGGGATGACCCATTATTAGGAAATACAGAGGTCCTGCTTGAGTCTGTTAATGTTGAAAGCCAAGATCTACATGCTAATTTGAGCTGGGGAAATTGTTTTATCTCAGTGGTAGCTGCTCCTACTCCCTCTGCATGGATCACACAGAAGAGACCACATGCAAGGGAGGTAAGAATCAGGCCTCTGTTTTTTGCCAGTACTTCTTTGTAACACAGACCTAAGCTTGAGGGGAAAAATAAAGCATATGACAGATAGTAATGGATTGCGCATTAAAACCAGGGACTGTCTGGATTCTAGAGTAAAATTAAGGTGATTCCAAATTGCTTCTGGAAAAGACATAAATTTCTAAGATATAAGAGGCAACATTTCCAACTGACTAGCAAAAAATCTTACCTTTTCAAAAATATTACAGATTGTATGCATTCATACCCTCAATAAGCATAAAATTTCAGTGAAGCTGGGGGAACTCAAATATCTCAATCTCCCTCCCTCCCTACTTTTCTAACTAAAATCCTGACTAGTCTCTATATAGATCTTCAAACTACATCAATAGTTTTCTCTGCCTAGCTATCCAGAATATTAACATTCAGATTACAAGACGTACCTCTGAGTCAACCTGTGAAGTGGCTTTTGTCAGCAATTATTTTTGAATATTTTCTAGGACATAAATAGCATATACTGCAGCTTCCATATCACAGAAGGCATACATTAACTAAATAACAAGGTTCCATCAAGGTACAATCTATCTTTTAAAATCAATTTTTTACACTGAATTTTTTATACCATGCTGACTTTACAAGGAAAACAAAGTACCAACTAACAGCATCAACCACCTTTTTAGAATTGCTTCTTGTAAGACATGAGAACATCTTCAAAACGAATACAATATGTTATGATGAAACAGGATGTCCTTTGTAATGAAAATACTGTAGTAAAATTGCTGGTACGAGTTTTACAGGACCCACACTGAGATCACTTTGTTAAAATACGTCTGAGAACACATCCAGGGAACACCAGGTATAACAGAAATGGGGCTGGCAGGGGACAAAGGGAAAAGACATTTTATCCCGTCAGCTCTCAGTCGGTGAAGGGCTGACGAGAACGGCAAACACATGTGTGTTTATGGGTTAAGAAGGCGACACAAGTGCACGAGAAGGTGCCAAGAGTACTCTTAAATCTGTGCAAAGACACCTGCAGTGCTTCCAAAGGAAGGCACTGCAGGACCTTACACACTGTTTGAAGGGTTGCAGGAATTGTATAGAGATGTCTTTGACATACTCAGAAAGAAGCAGTTACCACAGGGAAGCATGAAAAGGGCTGGTAGCCAGAGGTTTACAAAGTTGATAGGTATTCCCACTGAAAATGTGGAGTGAATTTCTCTATTTACAAAGCCTCTTCCCTGATGTGTTTTTTTTTTTCAAAATGAAGAAATGCCTGCTGCTTTTTTTAATGACAGCAACGGCAAATTTTTAATCATTGTTGAACTGAGTAAATCCTTAACATTTGTAATTACCTATTTTTTAACAATTATCTCAAAATCCAAATATCCTTTTGTCTTCTAATTACCATTAGATTATCAGCAAATTCTTCTTTATCATACACAAATCTTGCAACGATTAGCAATGCTTTTTGTGAGACTGAAAATACTGGCATCTATGACAAACTTTAAGGATTATTCGAAAATTCTTGCTAGATCACAATATAGTTAGAAATAAAGATGATCCACATGATGCAATGATTGTTAAGCCTCATCTACATAAAGTGACATAACAGTTGCTAGAGCTGCACACAGTTTTTCATTTCTTGAGAACAAGCAGCAGTAGCTCGCCATGAAAAAACCAAGAGAAGAACCAAACACAAAATAGGACATTGTAGGTAACATGCATTCAGACACCTGGGCAATAATTTTCTGTATAAAGCCTTTTTCAAAAGTGAGAAATTTTACGCCAAGTTTTCCACTTGTAACATTTATCTATCCATTTTTCTCCTCATACATTCTGCTAGAGGACTGGAAGAGAACTGCAGTCTGTTCTCATGTTTCATAGCATTACAACTACTTACAGCAGTGGCATTCATTGCACAGATGTGTGCAATGGCAGATTAACTCATGGTCACTATCCCAGCGTTTCATGGTGGTTTATACATTAATCAACTACTTATGCAAGTGATTATTTATTTTTATTTAAGGCAAAATATCAAGTTATTTCTTCCTATGTTTCCTACATAGGTAACTTAATAAGAAGCATAATGATTTACTTGATTTTTGTTTCTCCTGTTATTGTTAAATCTTTCTTTATAATGCACCATGACTTGGAGAAACTGGATATGAGAACAAAATAGTACAAAACTTAAAAATCAGAGAATTAGGCTTTTTGTTAATTTCTGAAGTGCTGAAAGTGATCTATTTCTGAAACATAAGTAATTAGTAATTTAATGAGCATGAACATTGACCACAAAACACTGAAGGATACAAAGAGGTGCCAACCCAATACAATCCCACCTCACCAAGGAACAGAATGTTTTGATTCTGCAGCTTTAATTTTAAAAGGAAGGTTAATTAACCACTAGACTCAAAAATGTAATCCAAGTTGTTGGCATGACAATTACAGCAGTTATACAATTAGTACCTATTACAACATATGGATATACCACTGCATAAAGACACACTGGTGTCCCACGGAACTTAAGACATTAAGTCAAATATTTGGAACAGTTTTTATGCCCCTCACCATTGTTCCCAAATCAAATAATAAACATCAAAGAGAAGCTACAAACAACAGGATATCGCTTGCTGGGTATTGCCTCATAAGCGGCACAGCAGGATGTAGCAGACAGGAGAGATAACCTCAATGTCATCAATGGTCATAACCTGGGCAAGTGCACAAACAGGTCCTCTTGGCTCTACCACCTCCCGCTCCCTTCCTCAAAACCCCAACAACCTTTGACAAACTAGGCAATGTTTCACTGCAAGAAAAAACATGGGATGGTGAGGCAAATAGCTTCTCAGCCTAGCCCTAGCCATTCGCTTTTGAGTGAGAAAATACTCAAAGGTGAGGTTTATTATCCACTGAGTTTCCAGATTATGAGATTATGGTGTTCAGTTAAATTTATACAAATATACACAAAAACTGGCTGTACTTGGTTTTAAAAAAGGCAAATACTTGGAATAAGCAATTCCCTTAATGTTCACTGCTCCCTTGATTTCTAGTCCTCCACTCATGTGACAGAATTTTGGAAGACTCTAAAAAGTGCTCCACCTCCACTGTGAATCTGACCCCCTGCTCTTAGTGCTGTCTTTTGCCACCTCTACAATTCTAAGTATTACCCAATGCTACTATTAACAAAACTAATAAAATGCAGAAAGAAAAAACAGGGGTAAAAACAGGACAGCAACAGACAGAGGATAATGTAAAAAGGTAGTATGAAAACACACAGAATATCAGTACAAAAATAGTAATATATACATTGCCATCTGAGTTTCTGACCTCTTTGCTGCACTTATTTTTCCTCTGCGATTCTTTCTAGCAATGTAGAGCTGACGCTAAGTTTGGCATCAGCTAATACCAAGTACCAGAAAACCAAAGGAAGAAAGACAAAGCACAGCTGCAAGGAAAATGGAACAGGAGAAGCAAATGGGCAGTAACCACGAGGAACAGGCTAAAACTTGGGATTTTACATTATTAAAACAACAGTAGGGCAAAAACATCAAAAGAAAAAGGAGCAGATAGCAACCACCCAGAAGAAGACAGCACTGGAGGGGAAGGAGACAGAAAGGGAAAATATACATAGTGAGCTGAGCCACTTCAGTCTGTGAGGGCAGAAAAGAGCAGGGAAGAAGAAAAAAAAAAATTCACAAGTAAAATCCCACTAGAGCTGAAGTATTTGCTACAAATTTTACAAGTAAGAAAATAATTAAACAATAACTCACTAGTTGATAAGCAAGGAAACAAAATGAAGATAAACAGATGGTACTTGCAGAATGATCTAGAGTTGAAGCAATAGTTCCCCTTCTGCAGCCAAAAATCAGTCACATTCAGCAACAGCAACATGATGGAAAATGGAAATTCTGTGTCAGAAAGCAGGGAGCACTTGAGGTCCACAACAATACTCCTCATGACCCAGCTTGTCCTTGCTACAGACCGGACAATTAATAGAGTGACTGTCAGTGGGAAAAAAGAAGTGGAAATGTAGTAGGGAGCACAGCAACTATCCATCTATTTCCCAATCTTGAAAAAACGAAGTGCGAGGAGAAGAGAAGCAACATGTATCTGCACAGACAACATTAAACACACTGAGAAGGGTTAGTCTCTGCTATGGATGCCCTTGGGCTACAGGAATTCCCTCACAGCAAGCAAGGTCTAGGAGACAGGCAGAGGGCCCATCACGGACCCCACGTGGCCCCTATGCCCGTGGGCAGGGTGCGCGGGGCCTGCCCATCCTGAAGAGCTCCAGGGGCTCCAGGGCACCAAAGGATTTTGAGTAACACACAGAAAGTTCAGGCAGAGCTGCCATAACCAAAGCTGGCTCTTGGGTTGCTTTATGCCACAAACGCACCAGCTTGGCATCAGGATGACCCAAAAATGAGAGCTCTTTTTATATTTTTTTTAAACAATTGTTTTGGTGTGCCTCGAAGAGATATGGCAAAATCTCACTCAAAACATTTTTGTGCAAGCTGTACAGATCAGGTCCTTGAGAATACACCTTGGAAAATCCTCTGATAAGAGTCATTGGAAAGCCTAAATTCTCTTTTTCCTTCCACCTCACACCCTGAACCAGACTCAAAACTGCAAGCAGCTATGGACTAAAGCCTGCATCTCTGCATCAGAGCTCACTGCCCTTTCCGTCCCCACCCCACAGGCAATTTAACTTTGTTTTACACTAAAATAGTAGCTTCAGATGCTGAAGGAAAAGGCAATGTTGTATTTCAGAATGCAAAAATTTATCAGTGAAGATTTGTGTGTTCAATTCAAAGCTGAATGTGCTTAACACGTAATCACTGTCACCAATAGTTAGTACAAAGGAAAATGTTTTTACTTACTTCTTATTTACTGCACTCTAACAAAATTGTCTAGGAAGTCCTCTTTCTGACTCAGCTGGACAAACCCACCTACCCTGGCCAAGCTTTCATACATGACCTCCATTAGATGAATTCAATATAGTAAAACAAATAAGCTAAATGAGGTTTTGCCTGCTGCTCATGCAAACATCCCTTAGAGTAGTGCAAAAGTCAGATTGCTGACCATGCCTGGTGAAGACCACACTTCCTGGAAAAACGACACACTTAGTATCCTGAAAGGAAGGAAAGCGTAAGCTGCTCAAACAATCCACAAGAAAGCTCTGATATCTGAGCCACACAGTTATAAATCTGTCCTGCTAGAAAAATAGTGTGCCACATCAGTGACCAACAGCTACAAGTACAAAAATTCAGAGAAACAAACACATTAACACAAAGGAGAAAGTACTAGATTATCTGTAGAAACAGATAAATTGTCTTAATGGGATGAAATTACCCACACAGCATTTTTTCTTTTATCTCACAACTGAGCTAAAATTCTGATTCTCCACTCTGTTCATGAAATGAGATACAAATCCCTGCAGAATTATTATGCTTCAGCTATTTCAGTATAGTAGAGACCAGTAGCACCTGCAAGTCGTTATTCTGCAGAACTGACTGAATAGCAGCAGAATACGGGGTTTTATCTTTAACATACAGAAAGGGAGTATTCTTGTTTCAACATAACAATGGAATAATTTTCATTCTCTATTAAAAATACAAAAAAATTTCCTTCAACTTATAAAACTACATAATTTGGCCCACTGAAGTTTATTTAGTTCACCTATTGTTTGAAAATAGTTCTAAGTAGCATTTAAATCTGGATGAGGCTCATGCTTTGAATCAGTGCTACAAGGATCTTTTTTCTGAAAACCTTTTGTTTTGTCTTATTTAGAAGACATACTTCCCTTTATCTGAGGGGAAAAAGAAAATGCTTCTGTACACTAATCACGATTAATTTTTTTTCAAATGGAGTGCAGATACAGCAGTGAAATCTGTGCTATGTCAACGTTATTCACGTAATTGAAAAGTGTCCATTTTACATTTTAAAACACCTTTTATATGGTTTTGCAAATAAGCTGGAGGATTTCACAGGAAAGAAACGGCATCTGAAGTGAAAGCATTAGAATTTACAGTTACGTTCGGGTTTTTTTGTCCTTTTACAATTCAAGAGCTTTAAAAAAATCACAACTGAGGCAGCAATCCCTCTTACTGAAAAAAACCCAAAATACAGTGGCAACCCTTTGTCTCATAGCAAAGACAGCAAGACAGCAACTACATCAGATGCAAATGACCTTCCTTTGCTGGTTACACAAGCCTTTAGCCCCACAAAAACACCCATATCATCATCAGCAACAGCAGCTCAAGCAGGCTGGCAATGGGTGAGCCAAACTGCTGCCTCCATCCCTTCGTGCTGTGCAGCTGTTTCGTGCTTGGGAAACATCTCTGCCTCCCTTCTTGCATTTCTTGGCCCCAAACAGAAAAGCTCTTAGGAAACCATTCAAACAACTGCCAAAAGGACAGAACTGCATTGGTTTTGATACATCCTTAACCACTCTACTAAAGATTCATGCCATCTGCCATTTTATTTGCACTGCTGCCACAGCCCTGCCACTTGGAATTAATTCCAGCACCCTTTTCTTTACTGTTCCTTCAGCATAACTAGCTACATTTTATCATGCCATATCATTTTCTTAGGCTGCTGGAATTAACAACTCACAACAGGAACACTTCCCTGACACCTGATATTTAATTAGTGTTCTGTTAATTTAGAAAAAATTCCTTGTTTCTGTACAGTGCAGTATTGCCAAGCCAAACTACTCAAAAGCCATCAATCACTTTATTTTTAAGTATATCCTTTCTATCAGCATTCTCAGCTTTGAGTCTTTAACTTCAGAAGGTACAAACTAAGACCAGGTTAATTTGTTGTTTATTTTACGAAAATTTAAATCTGATGTAACCACATGACTCCAGAAGCTGATATTTTCATAGTCTGTTTTAATAGTTAACAGGGTTGTTTTTTTCTTGAATGCACAGTACCTTTTCATGTGTAATTTACTGTTAATTCTCCAATAGTCAAAATATTAATGCTAATAAGAAGGTTCATTGCTACTTACAAAATAGCTTAAATGTTTATGTTAGACTGAAGCTGAAGTGAACGGGCCTTTATACCGAAGCCCTTTAAAAACATTTCCAGTCAGCCTCTAAGCACAACCTTCCTGTCACTGCTTAGAGATATGTAACTGTAATAAAGAGGTGGGGGAACAGGAAAAAGGATTTTTAAAAAAAAAAACAAACAACAAAAAGAGGGCAAGGGGGGGGACACACACTAAAGAAAGTTACGCAAAAAGAGAAAAATGGCTTAAAGACAGTAACTATAATAGGGATGGGTCAGTCTTTTCTCTTTTTACTTTATAAAATAAATACGGGAAAGAGGACACAGCACAATTTATTAAGAATGAGAACAAACCTTCAGCACTCCTACAACTTTGACCCCACCACGACAGACACCACTTCTCTTCCTACTGTATCACCAATCCATATTCTTTACTTTCTTCCAAAATTACCACAATTCCTAGAGGATTTTTTATACATCATCAAAACCTTGAAATGCCATTCCATTATAGTCACTATGAAATGGATTGCCAACTCTAAGTTTAAATTTTGAGAGCAAAGTGGATCATTCTACAGGAACCTTCCCTGTGCTAATGAAACAAGCCTTCTCTCCTTTTCCATAAAGACCTGTTCCACAAATATCCAACAAAATATTGATAATGAGGGCTAAACTTCTTGCCCTGTTCCAGCTACCCCAGCAGAATCCCTGTTGTGGATGTAGACATGCTAATGAAAGAAAGCTTTTGCCAGCTTCTGCTGTTCAAGGAGGCAGCACAGCACAGCAAATGAGGTCTCTCCATTAGGCTGTTCTCACAGAGCTAGAGTAGCTGATTCTCTGTAATACACAACAGTCAAAACCAAACAGTGATATATTTAAAATTAAAACTGAGCTTATCAATTAAATGGTAGGGAAAAGATTCCTCAGGTGTAACACTACCCTACAGATGGGAAACAGAAAATCAAGTGGACAGAGAAGTATAAAACAGTTGAAGGAAATGAGGAAGATCAAGGGAGAAAAAAATATAACTTCTATTAGAATTCCTCCTTTAAAATGGTATTGTGTGTTGGTTTTTTCCCTTCCATATCTTTTAAAAGCTAAACACTGTCTTATTAGCTGTAAATATAAAATTCACACTACTTTCCAATTTCTGAGTCTTGATCCAGCACAAAACAGTTTACAGAATGGGTGATGAAGACTCTTATGAAACATCTTTAAGATGTTTCATCTTTAAGGAAAGGTCTTTATAACTCCTTCAGATGCATGAACATATACTGCCAGCTACTTTATAGAGTGGTTAGTGTATAGTCCGCTGAGAGAGCTATTCCCATATAAAAATATTTCTCAATATTGATTTTACATTATAAATATGATAGTGACTATTATTGCTAAAACATCAGCACACAGTGAAAAGAATATATATTGAGGTAGGGAAATACTTTATAAGGTCATAGTCACATAGCAAATAGCTAGGAAATACTAAATTGTTAAATGAGCTGATGTCATTTAATAGAATTATATATATGAAAACTACATGTGTGGTACCCAAAGTTAGCTCCATATCCTGCTTCACCATCCAACTATCTTTTTATATCACTTCTATGAAAAACTCAGTTCAATCAGTCAAATAAACCTTTCCCTGCAAGCCGATCCCAAATCTTCTCACCAAGACTTAATGTTTCCTTCTCTTAGAAATTCAAGCAAAAGGAGCATTGTTCACTAATCTCTTGTATTTCTGAAATGTACAGACCTAAAAGATGTTCACTCTGGTTTGACACTGCTCTTACCGCCAATTTTGGACAGTGTAAGAATCTTCCATTGCTTTTCTGTTAAAATGTGAAATTTATTTCAACTTGCAACTTTATAGAATGCAGCTAAAATATGCGTCTACTGAAGGGAGATGGGAAAAGGCACATGCCTTCTAACTGGCTAAGAGGTTTTATTTTTGAAGAAGGATGAGGAATTCGCCGCCAAGGAACGGGCAAACGGCTTGTGCTGTCTCTCAGGGGCAAAAACTTGCCCTGAAGGTCAAATCTGACTCATAGGACACATATTTTATAGGCTTGCCTAACAGTTTGCTCTACTTGACTAGTCTCAAAAGCAAACTTCATAACATTTTATGCAAACATTATACAACCTGAAGTCTGAGCTGTAAATCAGTAAAACTCACTTAAACCTGAGGAACCTCTGCCACAGGAAATAGTCTCTTAGTTAAAACTCTGCTGTAATTAACATTGCTAAACCTTACCATTTTCTCTAAACAAGTGTCATAATATTTACAGCTTCAGACTGAAGTAAAAACATGATAATTGAGATACTACATAGAATTTGAGGGAAACAAGTTTAAAAGTAAAATTTAAGCCTCTAATTTTCATGGGTCCGGACATAAAACTCAGAATTTGAAAGCTCTTGTGTTAGAATGTCATGGGTTTGCACTTCATTATCACAAATTTCAAGTGCAGTCTCCATACAAAAACAGGTTTCTCACATTGCAGAAAACTACAGTTCATTTAAAAATAGTTAATGTTCACATGGCAAATAATTCATCATTCTCTTAAATCAAGCCACAATATTTCTGGAGGCCTACCTCATCAGTATAATGAGTTAACAAACCATTATTAGAAATAGCCTGAGTGACCACAGATGTTTGACATTTGAATGTTTTTCAAAGGGATCCTTTGCATTTCGATTGTGAAGAATTTTTTTTAAGGGGAAACAAAAAACCACCACCATCACAAAAACACACAAATAAGTCATAGGCTCCTGTTTTACCTTGTCCTTTACAAAAATACCTTCAGGGAAAGGTACCTGTGGGTACTTTTGCATTGCAGATATCACCAGAATGCAGAACAAGTAAGTAGTATTCAGACCTTTCCTCTGGATAGCTATTTAAAGAAGAAAAATGTTTAACCATAATTACTTAACTAAGCCTTCTGCTGTGACCATGAGCGTCTCTTCATCTTTCACTTTTTTAATCAGTAAATACAAAATTCAAAAGAATAAAAACTATTTTGGCTCTCTAAATTTTGAAGAATTTCATTATTTTGACATACACACAACATACAGTACTACTATTCAGCTGTAAAAACTTACTCTAAGCATTCCACACACATAACACCAAATATAAATAAAATTCAAAAAGAGAAAATCTAAGAGAATTTTTGCCATGGTTTAAGTTCAAGACATTTTTGCCAGAAAACAGGTTCCTAAAAGTACAACTTGTATGACGATACTTTCATGCACTTTGTAATTTGGTGTTTTCTTTGCTAAAAATGGCTACCTGAATACCGTTAGTACTGAAAATAGCAGACTGAAACCACACTGACTCATTGGTCTTGTAGTATAATATTTCACGTAGAATGTGGTCAGAGTTTTATTACTCTTTCTCTTTAAGGAACCACTACAAATATATTGGACTTTTTACCCTATACGAGGAACTGATGAGGAAAAGAATATAAATAGTCTTTCCCATCTAGGCAAAACAGCACATTAATTCTGAGACAGTATGAATACAACAAAGGAAAATATTCTTAAATTAAGATACAATTTACTTCAGGCTCAAACACAGCAAGCACAGTAATCTTCACGTTACTGGAAGAATTTCACCTTTGTCTGGTACTGATGATTACTGCCATCCAAGCTTGCTCAGCCTCAGACCATAAATTCAGATGATGTTCTGAGAGTCAGAAGTAAGGTAAAACAGAAAATGAAAGGCTCCAGGTAATTCTGGCTACTAGTGATATGCAGAATACACGCATCTATCTTATGGTCATCTGCTGCAGTTTAAAGTTCTCACTGAAGTTTGACTGCGGTTCTCTAAGTGGATCAACAACAGCAAGAAGTTTATTTCTCCACATGGAGTCACCACAGAGTATACAAATTCCTCACCTATCGCAGTCCATCATTAACTGCATTGCTTCAAAACATTCAACCAAGTGGAAGGGGGGAGGCTACATAGATAATATCTGCACCCCACAGCAGCTCTGTTTACAAGTAAGGGACTACTAACTGTAGTGACTCTCGGGTCATTCCACAGACAACTTCTGTAAATGCCAAAGACCCAGTCTTAAACTCTGAAGAGACTGTAACTGTAAGGATACAGCTAGCTGTGAAAATGCCTCTCTTCCCTGGAGAGGATTAAATGAAAATTAAATGAAAATGCTATGGTTGTGCAACAATGAGGTATGAAATTCCTTGGATGTAAAATTGTCTCAGCTGAGAGGTTTGATCCCAGAAATTCCCAAGGGAAATCAAAATGGCAAGAAGATGGATACACTTCCAGCAAGAAAAGGCCTATCTTTCTTCACAAGTCTTCCAGGCAGAGACTGGAAAGAGTTCATCATCATTCCCCATTAAAAAGGGGGAGGGAAATCTAAACAACCCCAGCTGAATCATCAAGACTCAGATAAACAGTAGCGAACATGAGCTCCAGTTGCATACGTGTGCACCAGCTGCCCATTCTGGTTAGTTCATTTGGAATACTGAAGGCATTTGGTCTCTTCGTATCCTGATAGAAGGAACTTCTGATTTCTCATTTGTATTTCAGCCTACTACAAGAGCACTGTTATTCATTCTTCTCCTCAGCTTTACCAGGTGCACCATCAGTAGGAGTAAATCCATGGGTCTTTCACAGGCCCTAGTTCTTCTGATGCACAACACACTGGCCTGCCTTCAAGCCAACTAAATTGCAAAATTTTGTTAAACAGTATAATTTTCACTACCACCTTTATGAAACGTTTTATCTCAACTGGCATGAATACTCCAAATATGCTTGTACAACATACTTAGTTAGCTTTTTTCTAGTTTATAGAATCAAAGTGGTATTTCACTACTTAGTAGCCGGAAATTTGCCTTGGTGTAACCCTGATAGGCAGCTATGAGAACATTAACTCTTTTCCAGTCAAAACCAGTAAAAAACTTTTATAATAATCACATTTTATATCACATTTTATCTCCTGTATTGTGCTAAGGGAACTAGCTGATGAGCAGTATTTTTAGAGAATATTTTCAAAAATGCATGTGTTGTCAGCCATCTTACAACTGGTTGGGAAGAAGTTACAAACCCATCAGACTCCTCAATAGGCATGAAAGGAGTTTTTTGAGGACTTTTGGAACTGAAGTAGTGGGAGATCTGCCAGGTCCGGGGAAGAAACAGAAATAACACAGGCTGCTGGGGAAAGGATTAGAATCTCTCCAGCAAAGAGGTTCTCAGGGAGGTCCTTCACACCTCCATTACTTCTACTGCCCAGTTCCTCAAAGATTTATCTTTTTTAAAGAAGGATCTAAATATCAAATACTGCATTCCCGTATTTAAGTATTGAACTGATTAAGGTTTTGTTCATTCATAGGCTTACAATTTTTTCACAGCCACATGAAGTGAATACCTGGTATATTTGGAACATTGTACAGAAATCACTTCTGTAACTAGAAGAATACATCTTTCAGACTCAGCAATATATTTTTAATCATTTCCATTAATCTACTCTGTGCGATTTTTGTACTCACACTCAGTTACACTGCAAGAAGAGTGTATCTGTCATACTTTCTAGCTTTGAAGAGAACCACTTATCTCAAGCACTTTGCACTATTTTTAGACAGAATAAACAGTCATCTGAAATCACAGTAATTGTAAGATGACTGTGCACTATAAATTAGCTAAGAAAAGATATATGGATTAATATCAAACAAAAAGAACAGTTCTAACAGCAGATTATCATCTTCTTGTTGGGAAAAAAGTCCCAAACCCAAACTGCGTATTTTAAACCATGGAAATCATTCACTTAGCCAGTAGGAAAAGGGAATCTCCAGATGTTAAAATTAAATAGTCACGTAAAGTAAAAATGTCAACATAAAAATATATAAAACAAAAGTATAAAAAAATCTAGGTTTGTATTTCAATAAAACAAAACACGATAAAGAAGAATGCAGTAAATAAATTAGTGGGCACAAGAACATGAAAAATTGTTTAATCCCTACAAAGCTGAATGAAGCATCCCTTTCTCTGAAGAACCACTCTTATCAGGAGGGTGTTTCATGGAGGAGAAAGAGGCAATTGAAGCTAGGAAATGATGGATAGCAATGACCTTTCTATCTGTAAAACACGGGCATATTTTAGGTATTTAATCTTGAGAATTGGATTATTATTAATCAATTATTCATGAAAATTTGAATCTATGGTAGATGTTTTTTGTTTTCTTAAATATCACATAGCTAAGGTCCTGCTTGAGAACTGGAAAGGAGATTAAATCCTCACAAGCAAATAGTGTTTGAGACTGGCATTTTCTTCCTCCTAAACATTCCTTCCCCTGCATAACAGCACACACTGACAATAACCTAGTACCCTCTGTAAAAATTCTGGCTAAATATTCTGAAATCCACCTTTATAGCCTTTTTTTTCTAAGTGGGGGGAAAAAAAAACACCCAACCTTTCTCAAAGCACAAAGCAGGGCATTGTGGTAATGTGGAGCAGCAAAAACTTCTATGGCTTCATTACTATAGCCCTGCTGCGTGTTTTAACCTCGTTCTTCCTCACTTACCAAAGGTGAGTGATAACAGAAGCAGAACATCTCCATTACAGGCCACCATCATACAGTGAAAATAGGCAGAATTTGTCTGCAGATATTAAAAATGCACTGCTGAAGAAGAAGGGAAAGCATTCTAAGGTTCTCTTGAAAAAGAGAACCTCTGCAGACTGAAATGAAATGCAAAATACCTGTGTGTCTGTGAAGGGAAAGGAATAGGTCTCAACATTGCCTTGAAGAATAAACGAGATGAAAAACCTAAGCTTATCCCAGTTTGGGGGAATCACTATGGGAAAGAGACTCTCCCTTACTCAGGTTCAAAACTGAGGATATGGATAGCAACGGCCACCTTGTGAAGAGTAAAGCCAATTTAACACACCTAAAACCACCAACTATTTGGCAGTTCTTCCTGTTCTCAAATACTCCCTTAAAAAATGTACACCCTATTTCTAGTCTAACTGAACTTCCAGACCTTACATCTAGTTCTCCCTTTGCCTGCTACAGTTGAAGAATTGTCTTACCAAATTTCTGTTTGTTGCTGTATCATGCTTCTTAGGAACTCGGCAAGCCCCTCTTTATCCTCCTTGTTAACATTAAACAGATTGAACTCCAGGAGTTTTTCCACAATAAGGCATGTTTTCAACTGCTCCAGTCATTCCTGAGATATTTGTGGTTCTCCCCTGACCCTTCTCCAACTGAACACAGTATTCCAGTAACAGTTATGCAAGTGCATTAACAATTAATACAGAAAGGTAATATAACCATTTGCTTCCTATTTAGCTCTCCCCTGTTTATATTTCAGTATACAGTAACCTTTTGAAGCAGTGGTGCACTGGAAGCTAATATTCCTCTACCGTGACTGTCAAGCTCTTTTCAAAAACGATTAATTCATTGGCTGAAGCTTCCCATAAGATTACCCATTTACCTAGGATATTATGAACATTTTCATATGGGGGGAGAAGGGATGCTCCAAAGGAGGTGGGGAAAAGGCTAATCTGGGGGAAACTCATAATCTAGAGATTAAAAAAAGGGGGCTTGAGAAAAGGACTGCAAAGGCAGGGCAAGGTGAACTGAAAATGTCTTACTGTGGAAAGCAGGGGCAGCATTTTAGTTTATTGATGTTGCCTGGTGTCCTGGTTTCAGCTGGGATAGAGTTAAATTTCTTTGTAGTAGCTAGTATGGGGCTGTGTTTTGGATTTTTGCTGGAAACAGCGGTGATAATGTGGAGATGTTTTAGTTGTTGTTAAGTAGCTCTTACACTGGTCGAGGACTTTTTCAGCTCCCCGTGCTCTGCTGGGTGCACAAGAAGCTGGGAGGGGACACAGCCGGGACAGCTGACCCCAACTGACCAATGGGATATCCCACACCATATGATGTCATGCTCAGCATATACAGCTGGGGAAGAAGAAGGGAGGGGGGACATTTGGAGTGATGGTGTTTGTCTTCCCAAGTAACCGTTACATGTGATGGAGCCCTGCTTTTCTGGAGATGGCTGAGCACCTGCTGCCTGCCCATGGGAAGGAGTGAATGAATTCCATGTTTTGCTTTGCTTCCGCGTGCAGTTTCTGCTTTACCTATTAAACTGTCTTTATCTCAAACCATGAGTTACCTCACTTTTACTCTTACGATTCTCTCCCCCGTCCCACCAGGGAGGAGTGAGCGAGCGGCTGCGTGGTGCTTGGTTGCTGACTGGGGCTAAACCACGACACCTGGTAAACTGAGTTCACAAGTGCAAAAGAGAAATCATACATAGTGAAGTCATTACAGAGTCTCTAACACTGGACTTCATTGTTGGTATGCCAATAAAACTGATTAATCTACTTCCATAGAATAGCAGGATAAACAGCTGCAAACAAGGAAAACCTTGGAAATTAAACACTGGAAATATTTATAAAGTGAAAACTAAGGCTAACACAAATAGAGTATGTATCAGCTGTGGGGGTGGAAAACAATCTGTATGGGAAAAAAAGAAACTGAATCAATCATTAGGATAGTGGTAAATGGTTGTTATGCCTGAGAAAACAGAAGTATGCCCTCTCTAAAAAAATTAAAAGAAATCATTTTAAAATAGACTGTAATGATCAAAACACTGTTTATTTCCAGCCTCAAGCTTCTTTTAATATACAATATTCTGCAAACTTTAGTTTAGTGGGGTAATAGATCAGGTTGAATCACAGCCATTCGGAGGTATCATACTTGTTATGTAAGATGAAATACCTAAGTAATGTTTGTGATAAACAAGCTTCTCTTTGCTCTACTTGTTCTATTTTTCAAACTCTGGTTACAACGTAGATCAAGTTGTAAGATTTCTGCAAACTACAAGAAGTACTTGTAACTGAGTCAAATACTGTTCCTCAATTCTTTTAAGTAGAACAAACTTCCCTACTTACAGCCACAGCCCAAAGAAAAGAAGAAAAAGAAGCTGCTTCAATTTCATCATTTTTGTTTCTTCTATCTAGAAGACCTTAAAGGTTTAAAAAAGCATTAATTTGAAACAGAGAGAGGACTGCATCATAGCAGCTACTCAAACATGTCTCATAATAGAGCCACTACTACACAAAACTCAATAATCATTAAGACTAGGAGTCTCAGAAAGTTCTAGCTTTCACCTAAACTTGCTTTTCACAAAGTCAAAAGTAAAACTACTAGTGACTCCAGGAGGAGCACAGTTATGCATATTGGAGAAGTACATTATACCTCAGAATTGTATCCTATCTTTTTCCCTTTTTCCTTTTACATTTTTAATTTAGCAACAGATAACACTCTCATCACAGAGACATACAACTGTATATAACGGTCAAGTCACTTTGCCAGGGACTTGCACCTTCTGCTGCAATTTCTACTATAATTTGAAAAACATACCTTCTCCTCTCCCACTTCCCCAGTGGGGCGACTACAGTATGCCCTTGCGGTTAATGGCTGAGAGGAAGCACAGCACTACCCTGCTGTCCTTGGCCCTTTCCTCCATAGTTCATGCAGGCTGCTAACTGCTACCAAATAAATCTGCTTTCCCATGGGTCTGGCAATAAGGAAGCCTCTAGGAAGAGGGAATGAGAAGTAGGCCACTCCAAAAGCGGCAGATGTCATATGCACCTTCCCATGTCCTCAACACAAGCACATAGCAATTGCTGGTCCAGGGATAGTTAGGTCTAAAATAATGATCTTTTGGAATTAGGTAAACTCTCAAACTGTGAAGGAAAATTCTTCCTCTTTATAGCCCCCAACAGTTATTTTTAAATTGTTAGATAAATATCTGACATGCTAAATTCAAGTTTTCTTGTAAAGGATCTAGACAACTGTTCAATGCAATAAGGATTTACATATTTCCTGGGATTCATTATTTAGACAAAAGAGTATTAACAAAGGTTTGAAAAGAACTTAAAACGCTAACACAAAGTTCAGGAGAAGTTGGTTGTATAGATAAGGTTTAAAAAGCAAACAAACAAACAAACAAACAAAACTAAAAAAACACAGATAGCTCCAGAGAAAATCACCAGTTATAGCAACAGCAGGTTCAGAGATATGAATTTACCCCACTGTGTATCGCGTAGCACATGTGCAATGTAAAGACAGACTGACCCTGAAGTGTGCGGTCAGACAACGATCTGAGAGACCTGGAGCACCACTCAGCATTTAGTCCATTCGCTTTCTGAATACACCCTATAATTAGAGAACAGTTTCTCATGCTGCCCTTCCCTTGAGTAACTAACCTTCAAGCATTCACAGAATTTTAAAGGAGTATTAGCTCTGGCAGTTAACAGAAATATTTTCGCCTCAGGAAGGTGCAATTGTGGATGATCTTTTGGACAGCATATGATCTTCAATTTAAGACAGAAATATGGGAATAATCTTGCATACCTTTTTGTTTTAAAGCATCCAAGACATACACTAGGAATGTAGACTTGTAAAAACTAATTTAAAAAAAACCCACAAGTCCATAGCACTTAAGGCCTAAAACCTTGTCTTACAGCATTCTTCTAGTTTTGAAAGGACTAGCTACTTTAGGTTTCAAACCTCTGACCAGTACTCAGTGTATCTGGAAGCAACTGCTCTCAGCATAGTTTACTCTGCCTCTTAAATGTATAACCTGTGAAATCAAAGGCAATGACACCTAGCACAGTTGCATACTGCAGTCATGCTGACTAAATATACAGATCCCATTATGAATGATAAGAGAAGAATGTAACATTAAGGCTTTAACATGTAGGTGCTACAGAGGTCTATATTATACTGCACCACTCAAATCACACCTGTCTTTGAACTCGTTGCTTATGCATGCTGACACAAGTCATTCTGGGAAATAAATTCGGTAGGCATGCATTATAGTTGCAACACAATTGCATTTGACACACATTTAACTGAGTCAACAGGCACTATCCCGTTACACTGCGAAAGCAAGCCTAAATGGCAGCAATTTGTTCTGGAAATACTTACTTCTGATGAGGTCACCATCAGTGCAATTTCCCCAGACGGACTGGTCTTGTATCTCTGGTTGTATACTTTGGTTACTGGAAGGCTGTTTTATGTCTTTATCTCCTGCCGCAATATTCTCTTGGTCAGTTTTTTCTAAGTCAAAAGAAATTTTAAGATATTATTTTCTATGGTATTTTTCCTCTATGTAAGCAAAACTCATCTTAGAAAATTAAAAACAAGACAGCATAAAATAGAACTTGTCTTAGCATCTCATGTAGTTTCCTTAGAAATAATTCCTGATAAAGTTTATTTTTAATTTTTCTTGTCCAGATCAAAATAATTCCTCTTTAAGAAAGTCTTTCAGTCATACTGTGTTTAATCATGCAAAATAATATGGACCAGGTTTTGTAACAACAAGTTATGGCTGAGTTTGTTTATATTTAGTTACCTTCCACAAAATGTTCAGATAAAAATATGAATTGCTTTGTCACACAAGAAAAAACATTTTTGACCACGTACATGTAGCTCTGGCATATAAAAGCCACAAAAATTCCACAGAAGTCTCTTCCATTTACAACTGAATGTATAATTAAAGACAAATATTGAAACTTCAAAATTCATTAATACAGAAATTCAGAAAATTTATTATAACACAATTACCTATTTTTCATCCAAAAAAACACCCTTTTAAAAGCCATTCCTGAATAAAAGTCAATGTTTAGCCTATGATGAAAGGACAAATTATTTCTTCTCTCCAAGTATATGCAAGATGCAGGGAAATGTCCATGGTAAGGTTAGCTGAGGGATTCTTAAGTTTATTTCACGAGATAGCAGGTCTTGTTGCTTTGATGATTTCACCAGTTAACACACACACACCTGCATTTGCTCAAACCGAGGTAAGTGACAGCTTTCAAATTCACACACAAAAATCTTTCTGTTCTTGATTGCTACAGGTTTTCCTACCGGCATTCAAGGAAACATTTCCAAATCTGGAATTGCTGTGTTCATTATTCACAGTGACAGATTATCAGTTTATATCTCTTACTCTAGGGATCTGTAGAACACTAAATATTCTCAGTATCGAGCATTTCTGAGTATACGTACATCATTTAATATTTACAGTAAATCTAAACGAGCAACTGTTGAAAAGCCTGTTAGCTCTGTTTATTTGTTTCAAACAAGAATGTTTTTTGAACCACTTATCACAATGTAACAATACCGTATCCTCTAGTAAACCAATGATTCCGGCCCTGAGACACAGAAAAATCACTTACTGCTACTGCGACATATTAAAGGTTAGTTTCTTTATGTAACCAAGAGCAGTTTGATTTTAAATCCTAACTTTCTGCCTTTGTTATCCACCCTATTAAACTGAGGCACTGAACATCACTCAAAATAATATATGCCATATTGTATGTATAGTAGCATGTGCCTTCAAGCACTGCTGCTCCCCTTGTATTAATTTCTACCTCTGAAATGTCTGACCCGGCTACCTCCCTGGTACTTATCTCTCAGCCCTCCCTCCCACCACCATTTCTACAACAACTTGTCAATATTTCCTCAAGCCCACCCGGAGATAAACTGTTTCACTGGGATTGCCATAAAGTTACTGAAGTGATTGGGAAAATATACATTGACTTCAATGAGTTTTGCATCTTGCCCTGATGACTTAATCTCGCCTAGATACTCATCCTATCAAAAAAAAAAACCCACCAGATTTTTTCAACCCCTTTGACAGACATTAGATACAAATTATTTCTACCTGATACCTATCAGATACAAATCCAACTGTATTGAAGGATGATGATTTTGCCGGTGCAGTTAGGTATTATGTTTCAAAAGTGTTTGAAAAGTGCCGTGATATAGACTGAATCAAAAAAAGTAGTATCCTGGAGAGAGCTAGTGTAAAAGCACTCTGCTTTTCACATAGAGTAATCTTAAATGAGCTATTTTAAGAGATTTTGCTCTTAAATTACTTTTCTGCTGTAACAGCACCAAGATTGCAACAATATCTACCCGGCAGTGGTAGTACAAAACTGCAGAATTCGTACAATTTTCCTGTACAGGATACAACTTTGCAGAGCCCTACTATTTCATGTAGTAAACAATGAACAGCTCTAAGGAAACATTAACGTTAATATTGTGGGGACCTGAGTGTTCTAGATTATATTTTTAACCAAGAAATCTGAAGGACAACAAAATACAGTCATCATTATTCACACAGATTTAGTTTTCCTCTCCTTGTTTTCAGTTCAGTATCTTTTCTTGATTTTTATTTTTTTACTATGTAGGTTGTATGTATATTTTTAACGTTTACTTTTCTTATTTTAGCTGGATATGTCAAATGGCCAGTCAAAACTATGTAAACGATATTAACAGTTAACAAGAAAGAGGTTAAAAAAAAACGCAAACAAAAAAAACAATATTGCAGTTGAACCCCAAACAATTTTGACAGGAAGTTTACAACAATTAACATTAATGAGTTTCAGTTCTTTGATCCATTTAATTCACATGAAGACTTCCCCATGAATGCGTATAACAGAGACCTATACCATTAAACATGTATTTGGTGTCTTTCTTTGCACTCCAGAATTACCCACCGGAGCAGCTAATCTCCTGGCAGGTGCTGCTCTGTGGGTGTGGTGGGCTGACGCCGGGCAGCGGCTAAGAACCACACGGCCACTCCTTCCCTCCCCAGCCCCCAGCAGGACAAGAGGAGAGAACAAAAAGGGCACAAGTGAGGAAACTTCTGGGTCAAGATATAGTTTAATAAATGAAGGAAAAAGGAAGAAAAAACAAAACAAGTGATGCAAAGGCAGTCACTCACCACCTCCCACAAGTAGACCAATGCCCAGGCCTGTCTCTAAGCAATGGCTACTTCCCCCAAAACCTCCTCCCCTCAGTTTTTATTGCTGAGTGTGGCATTATATGGCATGGAATATCCCTCTGGTCACCCTGAGCCATCTGTCTGGGTTGTGTCCCCTCCCAGTCCCCTGCCCACCCCCAGCCCACTCGCTGTGGGGGCAGCATGGGAACAGGGTAAACCTTGACACCGCACAAGTGCTGCTCAGCAACAGCCAAACCACTGGTGTGCTGTCAACCTTGTTTTAGTCACAAATCCCAAACACAGCACCACAGGGGCTGCCATGAAGCAAATTAACTCCATTCTAGCCAGACTTAGTACAATGAGGCTTTAGAAAAAGTAGACCTTAACCCACGTTTATTTTCATACATCCCTTCTGATGCATCAGGACACTGAATATAGATAAATACTGGTGTCCCGATTAATTATTTTTTTTGAAGGTGCACTAGGTCTCAGTTTTAGTACAAAGGAAGTTCTTGATTATTCCCTTATAACAAACAGCTGATGATGGGATCATAACTTCTTTTTTTATTCTAGAAGTGCAACTGCAACATACCAACTACACCCAATCACACAGGAAGACAGCCCCAAGAACTTCTTGAGCCCATGTTTTTTGATGCCATTATTTTTGTGTTAGGTGCGTAAGAATAGTGATGAGTAGTTTATGAAAGATAACGTATTTATGAGTCCAGTAAGAATCAATGGAATGACCTTAATCTTCTCTGATGTGCCATGCTAGTGGCAGAGCAGCTTTAATAAAGCCTACAGCTGGTACAAATACTAATGGCTAGATCTGGCCATACACAAGTATGGCTCTTTTCTACTGCATATTCAAATAAATTTGAATAAACTGTTCTAATCAAGCTTAACTAAGAATATTTATGTAATACTTCCGTAGTATTTTAGCTTCTCCTTTCTTTAGTACACTCATGTGACTAGCCTCCAAAACTGACAGCCAAGAAGAAAAAGAGATACTCATCTTAGCAGTTCAAATAATGGAAAGAAAAGACTCACTATGTTCTGAGTCTGGCAGTGCTGAGGTAGAAATCCAATCTCTCTTCAAAACCACAGTAAGTTACTCCAGGTCATGTCACAAAAGCAACATAGTCTTCTTACCTACCATGGTTCAGCCCCCAAACTAGCAACCTGTGTGGCTCTGTACCTCTCCTAGACTAACAGCAGTCCCCAGGCTGAAAAGCTTCTAGCCAAAAGCCCTGTGGACGTGACACCCACACAGAGCACCCTGTGATTTATCCTGAAGGCAAGCATGGGCACAAACTATTTGTGTAGAGGTTAATGCAACTTTAAGGTTTAAATAAGGGAGAGAAACAACATGCTGGCAAAGTATATACTTGAGATGGTTAACAGCCCAAATCATATCTGTATTACAGACAACTGGTAAGCCACTTCTAGTGAAAAAAATTATAATTTTAATCACTTCTCAATATTACTGTTTCATTAAATAAGTGAACAAAGTTAACTCCTAATTTTTTGTAATTTGGGATTATTAAAGTATATATAAATCACTTTTATAGTACATAAATTCATTTTACCACAAACTTGTTATATTTATTTTTAAAATTACACAGCAATACATGCATTTCATAGCATCAAAACTTGTTTTCAGCATTGAGACTACTGTAATGTTGATTGTTAACTCCTGTTTTATTTTGGAATATGTGCCTCTGGTTACATTTCTTTGTATCATGACAAATACATTTTACAAGACTCCACCAAGAGAATAGTGTCAGCAGTCTGAGTCAGCAAGAAGGCTACTATTACAACAGCCCTATCAAAAAGAAAATGTAACAAATAGCCAGAATTGTCAAGAAAGACTTATGTATAGTTAGGCAAGAATAGTATACAAGGGAATCTCTTCAGATCCTTTCCAATCCTGTCTTCTATGCCTTTATAAAGGTGCTAGGATATCAATCAAACTAATTCCTAAAAATTTCTTCACCCCAGTGAAGTATCCCTATTTTCAGAGCTATATTTATTCTATCGTCCTCTATGATAACATAGAGTGGACATTGAATTAATACACAAAACTGATACAAAATGCAAAAAAGACAGGTACTGGATGTGCATTTGCAGGACACACCTCAAAGAGCTTGTCTTTGACAGATAACCAACTCTCCTTCTCCAAGTGCTTGTCCATTGGTACATTCGCACTCCAGCTGTCCACAGGCGCCCTGCTACATCTCAAGTTTACTCAGAAATGGGTCTCGGTGTGTTCACATGTGACATCACACCTTAATGCACCAGTAACTACGTAATAGTCTCTGAACCCGCAAAAAAAAATGAAAACAAGTGCCCACATTAAGTGGGCTGTATGTCCTCAGAGCGTGATTGCCAGCTGATTTCTATTCATTAGATGACACATAAGCCTATATACTGACTCAGCCATCTCTTCCAAGCATGTGAACTATAAAGTGCTTGACTAGCAACATGACAAACTGGTCTTGAGAAACAGGTTTAGAGTTTGTCTATTGACATAGGGACACTGTGGATGTAAAAGGAGTTTAAAATCCTGTTGCTGCAACAATCGTAGCCTTTGTTGCTACGATGCATTCATTTTCTGTTCACCAGCAATGTGGTAGACAGCACCAAATAACAAGTAAAGCAAAATCAACTGCTGGAAAAAGCTTCTGGAAACCTTAGTGCATCCCCCTCATCAAGGGACAAGCAAATGGACTGGCACATTGGAGTCATTGTGACCTCCAAAAATGCAGAGTCAGGAACAGTCCAACAGATTTACTGTTTAGGGGCAGAGAATGATGGAAGCACAGAGCAAAGCTTACTTAGTCACCTAAATTTGACTCAGCTGCTGGGATGTAGACATAAACCCTCAGAAGGCCTGAGTTGTCCCTGAACAAGCAGACACAGATTTAAGCATACATATGCAAAGCTCCAACCATCCCAAATGGAATTTTGCCCTTCAAAGCGAAGAGAAGTTACAAAAAAGAAAAAAAAAAAAACAACCCAAACACAAAAGTAGATCTATGAGGAACCAAAAAGCTGAAGAATGTTTCCAAAAGGAAAGATAACAAAACAGTTCTCTGTCCCAAGCCTACAGCAGTTGGGAGGGATTGAAGAGCATGTGGCAAACACTGCATTTCTAGCACTTCCTTTGTTCGTTAATATCCTCGCTGGCAAGGAACCACTGAGGATGCTATTTCCTACCGAAAATTCCACTGTTCACAACAATAACACAAAGGAACCGCAATAATACCAGGTTTCACAATGCAACCATTAACAGCAACACCCACCACCTACTTCATGAAATGCCTAAAACTTTTAGGCATTTTACATAACAAGTACATTCAACTGCCCTATTCGTGTAACATAATGCCTACTCCAGTTTATGATTTGCCTGAAAAGATCTCATTGTATTAATGACTGGTTGTACAATCTAATTATTATTGATAATCCACAAATTATGGAGTTGGAAGCCTCTATTTAGAGGTTTGATTGTTTTAAAACTAAAATAACTAATTTGTTTTCATTTTATTTCAGTAGCGTTCACTTAAATGTCTCATTGCTACTTTCAACAGCCTAAAAAATGCCACTGAAAAAAATCAGTCGCTTAAAATTAGAGCAATTCAACTGAACTTCTTGGAAAGCTCTTACACAGAATTTTCCAGGTGGAAGCTATGGAACAACTATGAATGTACTACAAGTTTGACAGCCCTGGACAAATTTCAGTCATGATAAATTAAAAACTAATAGCAACATGCAAATAGGTACACTGCAATATTAAAAGCATTAAAAAGTTCAAATACATAAGTGACAACTTCTTTTCACAAATAATCACACTAATTGTCATGAGGTCAGTTATAAATTTATGTCATTCATCCAACGATGAACAAAACTAGTTTCACGTAAGTGCTAAGCAATACTCAGTGGCTATGGCTGCATTAGCAACAGCATGGGCCAACAGAAGTGGGCCTGTACAGTGAAGGAGTTGATTTGAAGGACACATTCCATGTTATACATGTTCCAGGGACTTTCTAGTTTGGACTAGCTCTCAGATTTAATCTCAAAGAGTGAAGGTATTAGTGGCTGGAGTGCATTAGGCACATTCCTGCAGTGCATCTTTCAGATTATTTTGCCCAAAGGGAATCCATCCAGGTCACTCCCCAGGATCACCCCACAATCCACACCAAAGTGGGGGCGAACAGGAGGTTCACTTCAAAACTGCATTGCTGATCCAAATGAAAACGCTACCATAACACACCCATCGCTGGGTGCTACTTATTAGGAAAAAAAACAAATGTTTAAAACAAAGCCTAACTTCTGAGGCCCTGGGATGGAATTTGAAAAGAATTATTCTAATATAAAATTAGCCTATGAGATGGCACAAAAGTATTTCAAATTTGATGCAAGACCTTTATAGTTAACTCTGTGAAATACAAGTCTATCACACCCATGTGGACATGAGTCACTTTACTGGAACAGCATGCACGTGAAACTGAAAGCAGGAGTATATTATTATGACAAACTAGAGTTAGACACTTTTGAAAGTTTTAGCTATTTTAGTCAGTAACGTTCAATAAATGCCTCAGTACTGACAGACAGCAACGAAACAAATTAACACGGGTTCACTCAGCTCCTGTCAGATTGCAAGTAGGAACACAAATATAGAGAAGTATTTGGTATGTTTGAGCAATCTGAGTGCACTGGTTAACCGTTAAAATAAAAATCCATTACTCATAACACTGAGGAACTGCCGGTAAAGTGCAATAATTACAGTGATAGTAATCATCATTGCCTCAAGAATGTCCAAACATTCCCTGCAGTAAGTCCTCTGTCACCCCATCCCATCTAGGTAGCACGTTCCTGTAGCGCTCCTCATCATGAAAACAGTTAACCACAGAAAAGATTGAGAGATTTGAATCACAGTCTTGAAAAGGAGCACATGCTTTTTGCACTTTTCTGAATGGAAGTGTTAGTTGCTGAACATGGTTTCTTCAGACACCAGATCAGAACTGCATCTCCATCCAGCAACAGTGACATGATTTGCACCAGAGAGAACAGTCGCTTACAGAACTTGACCCTTAATATTTCTACTAGACTTCTCCATCCTCCTCCCTCACTTCATTAAAAAAGAATAAATTCTAGTGGATTTCCATCATCTAAAGAGTTACTAGTAAGTTCTTATAGTTGAAGTGCAATTATCAGTCTCAATTTCATAATAGTTTTTTTATTATTATTTATTTCTACACTGAGACAGCGAAATATTATTCACTTGTTATTCTAAGTTACATTTAGTCACCAACACACAAAGGTAAAAGCATTCCAAATACTTTATAGATGATAGTCCTAAGTTTTCTAAAGTGTGGCCTGATTCTCTAAATGTAGTTCCATGTTCATTGAATTTCTCTCTTGCATCCCATGGTTTACTGAAATGCAGAGGATTTAATGAAAAGTCTACCCATAGCCCATAGTCCAGGCAATAATTACAACATAACCTCTAAAATATGAAACATTTTCCTTAAAGCAGAGAGGCTAACAGTCACTAGTTGTCCCACTCCTTGCTTAGGGACGTTATTTCAGGACCTACCAGTGGAGAAAATACTTGATCACAGCCAAACTGAAGTGGTCTGAGCATAGATATGACACTAGTCACAGACTACATTACACAGCACATAGGTAGTAGTAGTCATCATTTGATTCCAAGGCCTGTGGAGCTACAGGAGAAGAGAGATGGCAAGACTGGGATCTTGAACAAGGGTGCACGAGTAGAGGTACACGTTTGGAAGGATGTGGCAAAAATTACCTAGAGGTTTGCCGAAATTAGGTTAAACCTCTCATCATGTAGCCCATACCTTAGAGCAGCAGACTCCGTTGGCACAGATAATGGTTTAAAGTCTGAAGCTGAGTGTTGATATTGCCACAAAAAAAAAGATGCTATGATTTCATTTGCTCTCTCTCACAGCTCGCTAATTGTGGAAGGGCACAGTTCAATAACCTCACTAATATTTATGCATTAATTCAGCAATGAACTAACAAGGAAGAACAGTGACAGAGCAGATGTTGAGAGAGCATGTTGGTTAAAGTGCTCACAAAAACTCTTTTGAGTTGCGAAAGCCAGAGCATGCCACATCTGTAGGCCAAACTGTGTCTCAACCCACATCCACAGATGATGTGTATCCCTGCGATCTACCTAAGCCTTATAACTTTTGTCTGGCTTTTAATTAGATTGTGGGATAGCTATCTGTTGAATATTTAAAATGCAACTGAAGTCTCTTTTCCTTTCATGGAAAAATACAATTCAGCTTCAGCATCTGAATGTATACAATAGCAAGCAAAAGGAGCAAAAGGATTTTTTCATTATGCCTCACAGAGCTAGAGAAGTTTTTTTCTCTAGGATATAAGATATCTAGACCAGTTAAACAAATGTAGAGAGCATAGTAAAGTGTGCTCTTACCAATCAAAAATTCTTTCTCTCTAGAATGCACTGAATACTTCACTATACATAAAACATAAGCCACCTTTTTCTGATTAAGAAATCTTTACTCCTATGTGGACACAGATTTCAACTATCTCCCTGTAAATATATGGAGTCATCACATAAATATGATGAGGTGAGTCTAAGTAAAGTAGTAATTATTTCAAATTATTGCAGATTTTTCCAAATACCTCTAGCCTATTTCCAGAAATAATATGAATTCCAACCACAGCTTTAAAAATTATCGCCAAATTCTAGAGAAGTCAGTGCTCTTTTGGATGTCCTGGGGGTAGTATAGAAAGAGAAGGGGGTGTTGAAAGTCCCAGGCATATTATCTTAGATCTTCAGTCCTGGAATATCTGGACTACCTTACCCTGTAACCACACACTGCAAAGCTGACAACAGAAATGCTGGAATATAGACTGGAAATGTTATGAACTCACCTCTTCCTCTTTCCACCCCCATTTCCCCAACAGACTTAGGCTAGAAAAAAGCAACAAATATCCACAGTTATCCTTAAATCTAAGTTCATTAGAATAAAAATTGTGTGTTTGAATGCTGAATTCTGAAAAAAAAAAAACAGCTTTGTCTTTCTGTTAACTATATATATGCTTTAAAATTGAGCATGTGCCTTGAAAGGTGTGGCCAGTGAGCAAACCTGAACCAATATATTACACTTGGTTTTACCTCACTGATCCCTAAGAAAGTAACTTTATAATCCTCCACCTCAACAGCTGTGAGCTGTCATTGTGTCATTCAGATTTTCTGCACATAACTTGTCCATGGATGGATCAGTATTTGTTTCCTTACTTTTCATAAAAAGAAGAGCATGAATTGAAAATCTTACAAAATGCAATCAGGTAAGACTTTATTTCATAGTGAAAACTCAATTTAAAGTGGCACTGTAAGAATGAGACCACTTTCCAGGCTAGTTAGTTCACTGACTTACAACTTCAGTAACTGCAACGTATGGCCTACATGCAGAATTTAACCAGTATGGCCACTTGATCACATGATAAATAAAATCAACACGTTGAAAATAAATATGTATCACAGACACTGACAGTTCTGGCAAAAAAAAAAGATTCTACCAGTGCAGTTCTGCACGCTTGCTCTTCTGTATCTAATATTTTTTTATTATTATTTTTTACTGTTTAGAAGTTATGAGTCATTCTCTAGGACAAAAAAAAAACAACCAACAATAAGATAAGTATAAGCCAATTTCATATGTTACCCTGCCAGAACATTTTTCACTTAGCTACGGATGCTTTCTGGTTTCTCAAATGAGTCTTCAGCTTTGATTTCACACAGCTATTGATTTTCCAAGTTACAAAACCAAGACTGCATCTTTAATCCACAGTTGCACAACTGTGTTACCAGGCTCTGCTCCAGTTAACCACTTATGAATAAAGTTACAGTTTTTGAACAAGCTTATTTTTCTGTTCTTCAGAGACTTTTTAAACTCCTGTCAGAATTCTGGGAAACAAAGCTGTAGCTGCAAATGAAAAAAAAAAAATTAAGTCTCACCTTCACAGACCAGGACTCAAGAGGCAAAACATATTTCCCTATTTTGAGGATAACCTACAACACACCTTGTCAAACTTCCCTAGGTGAAGGTGACCAGAATACCAGTGTATTTTGTGCAAATGCAAATAAGACGTAACTTAAAGAATTTATCTTTAAGATGAATGTACTTTTAAACAACCTTTTGAACAGCAGACACGAAACAAGTTAATACTCTCAGAAACTGGTTTTAGCTGCAACATCACAGAATACTCTAAGAAAAAAGAGCTAAGTGACCTCCAACCTGAAAAACCCTCGTGCTCCTGGATCAACTTTCTCAGTTTACTGCAACACCTGAAAAGAGAGCGTTACAGGGAAGAGCTCTAAACACAAACACAACGCTGAGAAACAAGAAACAGATTTTTAATGACCGGCATCTGCCTCTGAATGACTGCAGTTTTTCAAGCACTGAGATCCGGTGCTGACATCAGTGCATCTTTTTTTTTTTCTTTTTCTTCTTTTTTTTTTTTTTTTTGTTTTTGTTTTCATTTTCTACATAGGAATTTCTGGTTAAAACAATAAAGAGGTGGAAATGAAAGCGTTACAGAGTTACACCAAGGAGGGGAGGTCGGGGGGAGGGGAAAGAGAAGAGGGGTTAAAACCCACAAAACAAATCAGTAAACGTATCATTCAAATAGAAGGCGCAACAATTACAGAGAAACTTTAAAGCAACTTACCTCGAGGGAGAGAGATCAAAGAGCTGTTTTCAGTCGGAGCTTGCTCTGGCCCTTCAGGCCCCGGAGGAAGAGGTTCTCCCACTTGGGACATCTGCCAGCTCTCTCACCGAGTAATAAAGAGCCTGCACCCCCCTCCAACAAAACTAACACGCGACCCTGAAGGAACAAGCAAATGAAAGGGCTCGTTAATGTATTTTATGCAGAAAACTCACGGCTCGAGGGCGAGGGATTGAGGGACACCAATGAAGCGGCGGCAACTTTGCGGCGCGGCGGCAGCGGGCGCGCCGCCCGCCCCCCGTGGCGAGCACCCGCGGGGCCGGGGGGCGGCGGCCGCGGGGCGGGGGCGCCGGGGGGGGCGCGCCGGGGGCCCGGTGGGGGGGGGGGGCCCGTCCGCCGCGGCGGAGCCGGCCGGCAGCGCGGCGCGCCCTACCTCCGCATTTCCTCCCGCTCCGCCGCGGCGTCCGGCCCTCCTCCGCGCCCCGGCGGCGGCGGCGGGAACCTCCGCGCCGCTCCCCGCGCCGCTCCCGCTCCCCGCCGCTCCCGCCGCCCCCCGCCGCCCCCGGCCTTCTCTCCGGGCAGGGGCGCGCACACACCGGCGCTCACACCCGCTGCCCCCCCCCGCCGCCACGGTCACTCCTTCTCCATCATTTCCGGACAATGAAACATCCCACTGCCGCTGGCCGCGGCTGCGGGCGGCGGTTGTGCAGGTCCTGCCGCCCGCCAGCGACGGGCCGCCCGCCTGGGCTCCGCTGGGCTCTGCGGGGCTGGGCTGGGCTCCGCGGGGCCGGCGCGGGGGTGGGTGGGGGTGCCCCCTGCCCCCAACCGGGCCTCCAGCCACGGAAATTCCCCCAAGAGCCCGAAACTCGTTAAGCAGAAATAGGGAAGCAGGGGAGGGGAAAAAAAAAAAAAAAAAAAAAAAAAAAAGAAATCTGAAAGGGAGGCTTTCATGCCTGGACAGGGTTTGCAGCTGTAGCGCTTGGCAGCGGCGCGGGGCCACTTTCAATGGTGCAACCGCTGGCTCAGAAGTTGCTCGCTCCCGTTGTTGTTCGCCTTCAACCAGTTGCGCCTCTGAAGGCGGGCGGGCAGCACGTGAGCGCCGCGGGCCCCCGCGCCGGTCCCCCCGCTCTTTCCACCCCTCTCGAGGGTCGGTGCTGACAAAACCTAGCCCTGTCGTGTACCTCAACTGGTAACACACGCGTTTGTCCAGAAAAAAAGGACTTGAAAGCGGGCTTGCAAAAATATTCGAAGGAACACGAAGGGTAGAATAAGCAATTTTTGAAAAGTTAAACCCTAGAGAGCAAACTGCTTCCTCCACTGTCACCTGCCAAGCGGTGCTACCTCTGCTTTCTCTATATAGGAAACACATTTCTCTTCCATGGAACAGATCGATTTGAGCGTCAACCTCACACTCTCTTCTTACCCACACCATGGAGTACTGCAATTCTTGCTCACATGTGCTGGTGTCCATAAGCTACATGCTTTACCTTGCTTACGCGATCACAGTATATCACACCTTTCTCTATCAAAGCGTGTCCGTGTTTAAACTCTAATTTCTTTAAAACTTGGTTTAGTAAATATACTTTACCAGTATGTCTCATTACAGTGTACAGCCAGGTGTTTTTTTTGGAAACAAAATTAGGAAGACAAAAAAGCCAAGTTACAGACCACCTACATACTAACATAAGAGACTGTAAGTGACGGATATTTATTTTCGTATCGTAAGTGCTAAGGAATATGCTCAAGGATTGAAAGTTCTTGCAAACCGGCCAGGATAGAGCATTAGTAGCTGAGTAGGAGCCAGTTCTGTGTGAGACTCCACACACTTCAGGGCCTCCTCTTATTTCAGAAGTCATCAATAAATTTGCACCACTGTATAGCTTTATTATTGGTTATTATTGGTGCAAAAGACAACAGTGTGATTGAAGATGCATAGACTTTCCTCTGAGAATACAATAATTTTTAAGTATTTCAGTAACCTAAGATGTTCTTTGGTACAACATAACCTTTCTTTAAACTTTTTCATGACAAAATGGAAAAAAATGTTCTATGTGGGGAAGAAGCTTTGTAAAAAAAATCCATTTTGGCACACAGAATTGTTATCATACCACATAATAATAATAATATTGGTCTCAATATCTACACTTTTCATCTACGAAAACATTGCATCATTTTCCATAGTTCCTTCTCTCCTTGCTGTCCTGGGGGCAGAGTGATTGAGACATAAGGTAGAATGACTTACCTCAAACTCCCAAGTGAGTCAGTAGCAGAAGAGAGGTTATGACTCATACTCAACGTACAAGCTTGTGTTTTTCCCTCTGAAACTGGAAACATAGCAGAGAACAGTGGGAGGAGCAATAATTTAGCCAACCACACCCTGCCTTCAAAATATTTCATTGGATAATAAATGCCTATGAAGCGCAGATACCGTCCAGGGTTGGTGTTTGGTGGGTTTTTTTAACCTTATCTGTGAAACCCACATGGTGAACTCCATGGCGTTCAGAGCTCACCCTGCCTAGGTTCAACTGTGTAGCAGCCTACGTAGAGTTTAAAGTAAGTAAATGAATGGAAGAGTATTTTCAACTGATATTGCCATATTGCAACTGACGCAGTGGGAGATAACTGTAAGCAAAATCAAATTTAAAAAAGGTAAAAGAATTCAATGTACAAAAACCACAATTCACTGAAATAGCACATCAAAAATATTGTGCAACACATAACACATTACATACCAAAGACTGTCGTGATTATAGAGATGGGCCCAGATGCGGTCACTGTTAATGAGATACCACAGATAGGCAGAGTTCATTGGCATAAGTTGACCATAAAGCACTTCCTGAGAGAACAATATAGTTCTAACTAATATGCAGCTAATCTAAAATAACTGTTTTATTACTTTCCTTTAAAATATGTATCATTCTAAATTGCTTTTGAAAATTCTCAGAAAGTGTGCAGTTCCGACATTAACATCAGCAGCCTTTCAAATAGGCTACAAATACGAGATATGGTGTATCTTACTAGAGCAACTAAGTTATTGGATGTTGCACATATGTATTCCAATATACTCTTCCATTGGTAGATCATAAAATTCAGGTATGGTCTTCTTGACCATTAATGGCATATTTTGGAATGGATGTGAAGAGAAGCTCAACACTTGTAAATAGGCAATAAGTATGGATTGTAGGCAAGTAAAAATTTCCTGAAAGCAAAAAACAAAACAAACAAAACCCCTCAACACAAGAAGGACATGGAACTGTTGGAGCGGGTTCAGAGAAGGGCCACAAAAATGATCAGAGGGTTGGAACACCTCTTCTATGAGGACAGGCTGAGAGAGTTGTGATTGTTCAGCCTGGAGAAGAGAAGGCTGCGGGGAGGCCTTATTGCAGCCTTTCAGTACTTAAAGAATGCTTATAAGAAAGATGGGGACAGACTTTTTAGCAGGGCCTGTAGCAATAAGATAAGAGATAATGGTTTTAAACTAAAAGAGGGTAGATTCAGGCTAGATATAAAGAGGAAATATTTTACTATGAGAGTGGTGAAACACCAGAACAGGTTGCCCAGAGAGGCTGTAGATGCCCCATCCCTGGAAACATTCAAGGTCAGGTTGGACGGGGCTCTGAGCAACTTGATCTAGTTTAAGTTGTCCCTGCTTATTGCAGGGGGGTTGGACTAGATGACCATTAAACATCCCTTCCAACCCGAACTATTCTATGATTCTATGATTCTACATCCTTCTTAACATCCTGGATCATTTAGATGTTTCTGAAAGATGGACAATATTATTTAGTAAATCTTTATGTGATTGATTGTGTGTACCTTAGTACCTGCGAGTTCAAGTTATCCTTCTCCTATGTCTAAGAACATGATTTTCAACTTTGTAATATACATTTTTAAGACGTGTATTACTCTAAACTTCATAGCTCTTTTCAGTGTTAGGATCATGGCAGGATCTCTATCCTAAATAATTTGTAGTGCAGCAACACTGAAATGGGAAGACTGTTGTAGTTAAAAGGGCCAAAGAAAAGACTTGGAGTTAAAGCCAAATTATATTATAAAATAACAGTATTACAAGTGAAGCTTACAAATTGCTTTTTATTCATTTAGATCAAAAGCAGGACTATTTGCAGTATATGCATAAAAGCACAGTCAGAGGGAATTTGAAGGTCACTACCATCCCTGGTTTGGAGTACTTTTGGTTCCTGGTGTTCATGGCCTAGTTTGTATATAACCCTTCTCCAAAACATCTTGTTTAAAGTCATGTAAATAGTCAGGTGCCAGAACAGAGCTGGATGCAGCTGTGTTGTAGTTGAGGATTTGTCCTCTACAGCACTACCACTGAAGAGCTGTGGGACTGACAGTGCCTTAGGCACCACCTGGTCCTAACAGGGCAACCAACCCCTCTAGTCCAAGGAAATCCACCTCCACATAGTGCAAACATAGAAATAAATAAACAGTAGGATGCCTAAAATGAAATTAGAGATGTGCATATTTAACTCCTTCCATAACCAGAAACAGAATAAAGAAATGCATTCTCCTTCAGAGCAGCAGTTGCTTCCAGTAATGCCATGTATTACCCTGGGAGCAAGAAGTCTTTCTACTGTAAATGATTCTTGTCCAGGTTTGATGGTTTTCTGCCACAGGATGGACTCCACGGTGTGGAGAAAGGGAATATGAGGCTTAATGACTGCTTTGTGACTCAAGCTGGCAACTGAGAATTAAACTCAGTGTAAACATGAATTTAAAATATGGAAAGGTATTTTTTCCCATTGTATTCTCCTGTTTATAGTAAGTATAATAGTGTAAGATATATTTGTTTCTTAAAAATATTTTCTAACACAGATGACAAAGATTTCATTAAAATTGATAAATTATGAAGAAAAACAAAATAAAATGTTCTGAGCTGAATTGTTTCTGATGTAACTCCAATGAAGTTCAAGTAGTTGCATGAAGATGAATTCAGCTCAACAAGCTTTATCCTACTTAGAGCAAAACACATCACATGGCATGGTTTATGGTAGTTTCAGCTATTCCTTAGCAAGCTCAAGCAAGTAGTTCACTCAAGCAGGTAATAGATCTCACGTGAAAAAGTAACAGATCATATATTGAGGCATGCAAAGTGACGTTTCATCACAACAAAATGTCAAGTAGTAATTCATTACATTCCTACAAATAAGTCAAGAAGAAATATTCTGTATTCAATTACATCTAAGTGTGCTGGATTGCAAGAGTTAATTTATTTGCATATATTCCCTTCAGTTATTCAGCTTTCCACTTTGCAGTTAATGTTGCACCTTAATAAAAAAAACTTACTTAGGACTTCAGAAGAAACTTGGAATTCAGCAAAAGTGAATGTTTCAAACTCTGTACTGATTTTTTAATACATTCAAGATTATTTGGAACTTGTCTTGGAATTAAAGATAATCTTGGCAAAGACAAATGATGGACAGCAACTTATTTTGAGCTAGCAGGACAGGAAGTTTAAGAAGTATTGATTAAAAAGCGTGGCTAACTGAACACAGAATAGTGTTATATTAACTATACAGTAAATTTAGAATAACCTTATGAATTTACCTGAACCAGTTAGTCATAATAATCCTAGAGGCTGTGTTTATAGCAAGTAAAAAAAACCTAAGCCAAATATTTCTGTTGCTTTTCAGGTTAACAAGGCTCCTTTTGCTTCTGCAGCCTGAGCAGTATCTGGTTCTGCATTTTTCTACATTAGTATTTTATGCACATTCCTTACAGTTGTAAGTATTCATGAAATTTACATTACCTTTTCTCAGCAGTATCAAACTAATTGCCAATATCAAATGACGTTTGCAAAAATACCATATCTAGAATTCCACAAAAATAAAAATATTTCCATATGAAAAGAATACCTAGTCAATCCTTCCCAAAAATATTAAAATGAAAAATACTAAAACAAGTATATTTTACAAACAGAATAAATAATGCAGTGGACCAGAAGACTCTATGTTATATTGCTGTGTGGGATCGTGGTATCGTACCCAGAGATCTATAAAAATTTATTTAATTTTGTGCATCTTCAGTATGAGTTCATAATATACCGTACAGTTGCTCCTTTTGAGCTGCCAGAGAGTACACCATGAATGAGTATTAAAAACATTGTGCATTCTGTGTTATATTTTCATAATCTAGAATGCTCTTACTTACATATTGTGTATTATTCCTAATACATATTCAGAGCTTATACTGTAACAGCTCCTTTGGAACCACTAACATGTATGCTGCGAATGTGTATTAACAGCAGAATGCATTTGCATATTATGAGTCCATAATACTGAATGCACAATCAAATCTTTGATAGAAAGTCATTGCTATACATATAAGCAGAAGTTATATTCTCATGCTTCTCACTCACAACTGTGCCATCTTGCACAGTCATTTCTCACCCATATCTTTAGAACTCACAAAGGAAAAAAATCCAGTGCGGCAACAATTCTATGAATTACAGTTTTCTTTAAGTAAAATACTTCATGAAGTCTTTTTTTCCTCTCTTTGTTCTATCTGATAATATTTTCTTTAATTGCCTGAATATATCCTCCTTGTTTTTCATTTTGGCGTTCATATAAGACTGGACTAGGGTCTTAACATCAAATGCTCATTTGGATATTGCATGTAAAATACAGGTCATAGGAAAACCAAACATAAAAATAAACCTCAGACAGTTCTACTAGTATTTTTAACTATGATGATTTTGTTTGTTTGTATATTTGCCTAAAATAACGGGGTTTTTTGCCAGTCAGGAATTTACAAAACCCGAGATTGGGCAGAACTAAAATTACAAAATAGCATTACAAAATAACATTACAAAATAACATGATTACAAAACTTCATTTGGATCAAAAAGTTATTGTTTTTCTACATTGACAGATAAGCATCCTGGCAACCCATGCAAGTAAAGACGGAAAAAGGCACCCTTACTTGCCTAAAACAGGGAATTAAAGAAAAATAGTCTTCTGGCTCAGTTTCATGCTTAGCTAAATGAAAGTAATGCAAATCTTGTGTCCAGGTCTCATCTAATTTGGTGTCTATGCTCACAGGATGGGTATTTTCCCCAAGAAGCAAAAGAAAAGCTAAGGCCAACTTGGCTTTTGCCCAATTCCCTTCCTCATCCTTTAGACTTGCTGGACTAGCTAGAAAGACACAAGAAGAAATAATCTATACCATCTCAAGTACTGCATAGTAATCATACTGACTATTAGTTTTAAAATACCTTCAGCTGTATTATTTTAATAAGCAGTACTGAAAGGTATTTTGTAGTTCTGATATCACCACAGGGACATTAACTTCAAAAAGCATACAGAGAAGTATTCTGGCAATTAATGGCAAGTATAAACTAGCAACCATACAAGAACCAAATATTTATGCATTAATATAATAATAGCTAGAACATTAATAAAAACAGAAAACACAAATTAGATTCAAGGGGTCCCCCATATAGCTGGTACTTTTGGATGACATATATGGGGATGGAGTCCTGCCCACTGAATGATGGACACATTTATACTCCCCATTATGGTGTGTATAATACCTGCCACATATCAGAGAGAGAGCCTGCATGTGTATGTGGACGTAAAGTCACTGGAATTTTAGTGTTTTCCCTTTAAAAGAAATGGTTACATTTTAGTTCAGTAAGGAAGCCTATTACACTCTACAAATGCCTTCATTTCTCTTTTCCTTTTTCTGTGGTTTATTTCAAACATTTTAAAGTATTAATGAAAATGCTGTAAAAGTCATAATGTTAAATTATAATTTTATTTAACATTGTTTTACATTATAGGAGCTATAAACAGGCTCCTGTAAACTTAAACAAGCAGTTATTTTGAGGTCTGAGAGGGGGCTTTTTCTTTTATGATTATAAATAAAAGTAAGATAGTTTGTACTCAATTATTTTATAATTCTAACATACTAGCTGCTCGCTCTCAGAGACTGTTTCAAGATATAAATGCCAGCAGTCTGTAAATTACCTTGATCATCAATGATCAACAAAAACAAGTTAAATACTTTTTGTGGTTTTCCAAAGTGAGCTTTACATTTTCTCAATAAATTATTTGGATTTTCAGCTTAATATGCTTTATTATAATAAAAGCAAAGTTCTGATAACCCATGATGTACAGCCAGCTAAAATTTAAGCAATTGTGGCATGAGAGCTTTCACTGTAAAATCTCTGGTGTTCCAGTCCTGGATCTCTGACCAGTTCCCAATTTTGTTATGTTAGTAAAACAGCTTTTTTTCTAAAAAGTCAGATTTTTTAATGTAATAGTGGTAAACCAATCCTAAGCTTGATCCAATACTCTCCAGAGGCTAGTAAAACTTTCAAGCACACTTTTACTGTGGGCTTCAAGAAGATTTGACACCTGTTTTTTAGGGTAAAAGCTATACTTTTAATTAGTTTACACCATAAATATAATTAAGGAGTAAATCAAGGGAGTAGCACAAACGCTACTGCCATTTTTTTTTCAGGCATTTGTCACCTGCAGTGGGGACATGAGATGTTCCAGCCCATTCCGTTTTTCTCTACCTCAGCATCAGTCTGAGGCTGGGGATGGGAACACTCCTCCTATGGTCACAGCACACTGTCAGCCCAAAACAAATACTTCTCACCAGAATTGTATCTTGCCTCCTTGTATTACCATTTGTGAGTAATTCTGAAAAAGAATCACATAAAATTTAGAAAAGTGTTATTGAAGTGCTCTCTTAAAACACCGTAGCATCACCAAGGCCTTATTTTCTTGAGGAAAAGAATACAAATTACATCTGGAAATTTATGTGAAGAAGCACTCAGGGCCTGTATTCAGTAAGTATCTCCTTCTGCCTGTCATTGTAATGGGATCAACTATGCCAAGAATTTAAAAAAAAACACCTTAAATAACCTGTGAGAATGTGAAAATTATGCAAGTCATACCGTAAAAGCTTGGTGCCATATATGAGGAATTCCAAATCAGAATCACAGAATGGCAGGGGTTGGAAGGGACCTCTGGAGATCATCTTGACCAACCCCCTGCTTGAGCAGGCACACCTAGAGCAGGGAGCACAGGAACACGTCCAGGCGGGTTTTGAATGTCCCCAGGGAAGAAGACTCCACAACCTCCCTGGGCAGCCTGTTCCACTGCTCTGTCACCCTCACAGGAAAGAAGTTTTTTCTCATATTGAGCCAGAACTTCTATGTTCCAACTTAAGCCCATTGCCCCTTGTCCTGTCATTGGGCATGACTGAAAAGAGTCATAGAATCATAGAATCATAGCATTGTTAAGGTTGGAAAAGACCCTTAAGATCATCAAGTCCAACCGCTAACCTATCACTTCCAAGTCCACCACGAAACCATATCCTCAAGCACCACATCTACCCTTCTTTTAAATACCTCCAGGGATGGAGACTCAGCCACCTCCCTGGGCAGCCTGTTCCCATGCCTGGCAACCCTTTTGGTGAAGAATTTTTTTCTAATGTCCAACCTAAACTTCCCCTGGCACAGCTTGAGGCCATTTCCTCTCATCCTATTGCTTGTTACTTGGGAGAAGAGACCGACACCCACCTCGCTGCAACCTCCTTTCAGGTAGTTGTAGAGAGCGATAAGGTCTCCCCTCAGCCTCCTCTTCTCCAGACTAAACAACCCCATCTCCCTCAGGTGCTCCTCATCAGACTTGTTCTCTAGACCCTTCACCAACTTTGTTGCCCTTCTTTGGACACACTCCAGCACCTCAGTGTCCTTCTTGTACTGAGGGGCCCAAAACTGAACACAGTATTTGAGGTGCAGCCTCACCAGTGCCGAGTACACAGAATCAATCACTTCCCTACTTCTGCTGGCCACACTATTCCTGATACAAGCCCGGATGCCATTGGCCTTCTTGGCCACCTGGGCACGCTGCCAGCTCACGTTCAGCCAGCTGTCAGCCAACACCCTCAGGTCCTTTTCTTCCAGGCAGCTTTCCAGCCACTCCTCCCCAAGCCTGTAGCGTTGCATGGGGCTGTTGTGACCCAAGTGCAGGACCTGGCACTCAGCCTTGTTGAATCTCATACCGTTGGCTCCAGCCCAACGATCCAGCCTGTCCAGGTCCCTCTGTAGGGCCTTCCTGCCCTCCAACAGATCAGCACTTCCACCCAGCTTGGTGTCACGTGCAAACTTACTGAGGGTGCACTCATTCCCCTCATCCAGATCATCAGTGAAGATATTGAACAGGAACGGCCCCAGCACTGAGCCCTGGGGAACACCACTCATGACTGCCCACCAACTGGCTTTGATTCCATTCACCACCACTCTCTGGGCTCAGCCATCCAGCCAGTTTTTAACCCAGCACAGAATGCGCTTGTCCAAGCCGTGAGCAGCCAGCTTCTCCAGGAGAATGCTGTGGGAGACAGTGTCAAAGGCCATACTAAAGTCCAAGTAGAAAACATCCACAGCCTTCCCCTCATCCACTAAGTGGGTCACCTTATCATAGAAGGAGACCAGGTTAGTGAGGCAGGACCTCCCTTTCATAAACCCATGCTGGCTGAGCCCGATCACCTGGTTGTCCCGCATGTGCTGCGTAATGGCATTCAGGATGATCTACTCCATGACCTTTCCTGGCGCAGAGGTCAGGCTGACAGGCCTATAGTTCCCTGGATCCTCCGTCCAACCCTTCTTGTAGAGGGCCGTCACATTCGCTAGTTTCTAGTCATCTGGGACCTCCCTGGTTGACCAGGACTGCTGATAAATGATGGAGAGTGGCTTGGCGAGCTCCTCTGCCAGCTCCCTCAGTATCCTCGGGTGGATCCCATCCAGCCCCATGGACTTGTGAACATCCAGGTGAAGGAGCAGGTTGGTGACTGCCACCTCTTCAACAACTGGGACTTCATTCTGCATACCATCTCCATCTCCCAGCACAGGGGCCTGACGACCCTGAGGATGACCAGTCTGACTATTAAAGACTGAGGCAAAGAAAGCATTAAGTACCTCAGCCTTCTCCTCATCTTTTGTGGCAAGGTTACCTTCCACATGCAACAAAGGAGGGAGATTCTCTCTGGCGCTCCTTTTGTCACTGATGTATTTATAAAAACATTTTTTGTTATCTTTAATGGTGGTGGCAGTTTAAGTTCCAACTGGGCCTTTGCCTTTCTAATCTTTTCCCTGCATAACCTCACAACGTCCTTGTAGTCCTCCTGAGTCACCTGCCCCTTCTTCCAAAGGCGGTAAGCTCTCCTTTTTTTCTTGTGTTCCAGCCAAAGATCACTATTCAGCCAAGCTGGTCTTCTCCCCTGCCTGCTTGACTTATGGCATATGGGGGCGGCCTGCTCCTGCGCCTTTGAGACTTCCTTCTTTAATAACATCCAGCCTTCCTGGACTCTTCCCCTTCAGGACTGCCTCCCAGGGGACTCTGTTAACCAGACTCCTTAACAATCCAAAGCCTGCCCTTCTGAAGTTCAGGGTAGCAGTTTTGCTGACCTTCTTCCTTACTTCTCCAAGAATAGAGAACTCTATCATGTCATGGTTGCTGAGCCAAAGTCAGCCTCCGGCCACCACATCACCCACCAGGCCTTCTCTGTTCGTAAACAGCAGGTCCCATCACCCTGACACCCACCCTTTAGATATTTATAGGCATTGATAAGGTCCCCCCTCAGTTTTCTCTTCTCCAGGCTGAACAAACCCAGGTCTCTCAGCCTTTCCTCATAAGGGAAATGCTCCAGTCCCCTGATCGTCTTCATAGCTCTCCGCTGGACAAGTCTTCAGAAACATCTAAGTTATCAGCCATTGAATTTTATTTCATAAACTGTAGCTGGAAAAGACAAAATGTGAGGGTAAGAAAAACACAAAGGTATCTTTTTTTTTCCCTTTATAATACCAAAAAAGAAGTTTCTCTTATGACATCCACAGCTTCTAATATCTCGCCACACTTCAAATCCTTCTTTATGGGATTTGTTATGGAATGAGAAGCGGTGAATAGCACCAACAAGGTCCCGTGATAAAGGAGACGGTATAATACTTTTTAAAATAAAGCAGGAGATATTTGATCTCATTTTTTCAATGAAAATGAGTGAACTTGGAAACAATGGAGTGACTTTGGCCTCACATCGCTGCAAACAACATCGGAATCTTGACCCATGGATATAGCAATCTGTAAAATATTGCATTAATTCACTCCACAATTTGCAGGGAAATACACAATTTGGGAATTTGGTAAAATAAAGTGAAGGTTTTAGAAATAGACAGCAGATTTCTGTACATATACGTTCATGTTTGTCTAAGTATCTGTCTAGATACCCACAGTTAACTACACCCACAATGTGCATGCATAAAGGATATGCTACAGTAGACCATGAGATTATACATTTATCCTCATTTGTGAAGGTGGTTGCCTAGAACTCATGAATGGAAAAAGATATATTATGAAGTATTTAATCCTAATCAATATTTATTAAAGGAGACAAAGTAACAGTAAGGCAGACCTACAGTACTTTAGAAAGAAAGCAGCAAGCTGGATTTCTTATCTGGCAATAGTTAATGAAGTTCTATAATTTATTTTAACCCTGAAGTGGGTTTAAAAAACCCCTAATTTTATTAATGTACTAAAAGAAATACAATTGTCACTTACTTTCATTAAGCATGACAGGTGACAGTTCCAAAGATAAATGCTGAAACTTGTGAAAATTGCAAGTTCAAGTTGAAGTGACAATAATGCAATAGCAATGGGATGGAATTGTGCTTCTCTCTGCATTAATCAATACTACAATTTATTTTATAATGTGTGAAGAATGTTTCATTTCATTAATTTATGACTAGGTTCTTTCTACTTAAGTCTTCCTTTCAGTCTTTGGATTTTGTTTTCATTTTAAAACAATCTGGCTATTTATAAATCAAAGGGCAATCTCATAAAATATCACTGTTGGGAAAGAATCAGTTTTCTGCATGCCATTTACAATTTGAGAGATTGATAATATAACTAAATCAATTAAAGGGAACATGGTTCTATTAAGACAGGAGAAGTTGTACTATTGTCACCTGTGCAACAGCAGAAGACTTAAATTTCTTCAGTTTATGGTATCTCACTTATCTTTGCAAACCACAGGCTACACCTGCAGTCCCCCGGTAAAACCTAGCTTTTTTATTTCCAATTGTGAACACATACACAACTGTAGCAAGTCAGTGTTATATTTTGATTAACACAGCCTGTATCATAGCATCACAGATCTGAAGCTCTTGTACTGAGACTGAGAGGATCCTGCCATAAAACATTTTCATTACAATTTTATGATTCAAAACAAACACACACTCCTTGCTGCCGTGCACAGATGGGGTTTGCTTATGTTGTACTTTGTGATAGCCCACATAGTTGAATTTTAGTGCTTTGGGATAAGCAAGCAGCTAAAAACTTTAATTCCTAATACATTTAATGAGCAGGGGTAAGGTGTGTGTACAGTAGATGCTTATGGACAGCTATCAGCAAGAATGCTTGCAGCACTTAGAATAAGCATGTATTTGGACGTTTTTTCTTTAAATATGGTTAAATAACATATATACAGTAATTTATATGTAAAATTAAACTTTAAAAATGGCAATAATTAAACTATTTAAGCCATCTCCTTAACAGTACTACAAAATCAGTATGTGAAGGGCTTCTGGAGCAAAGCCGTAGCTCTGGTTTGGGTTACAAAACCCTTTCCAAGTAAAAATACAGACAGCACTGAGTATCAGTACTGAAAACTACCACTGTCAACAGGCTTCAGCATGTCTTTGACACCATTAGGGACAAGAAATAATGTAAACTTTTTCATGTTGAATGTAAATAAATATATTATGTCAAGTGTAAATGACCATGAAACTGATCGTAGCTTTCTCTGCAAATATCACACATTTCTGCTCTCTGCATGTTGTATAAGCTTCAAGTTATGGACTTGCAACTTATATTGCTCTTTACATCTCCTGTACATCTGGCTCATTATTCTCTTGACCTACCAAAATTCACATATAAATGGGTAACGTCTCTTAAACTTATTAATCCAGTTTGATTAAGAGACAATGTTCATAGTGGAGGAGTATATGAGGCAATTTATGGCTTTTGAGGGTGATTAAATGCTGAAGTGGAGCTGAGGCATTTGATAATCACAAGAGCTATTTATTGCTGGAATATTCCAGCCACATGAAGGTTTTTCCCATCAGCCAGTAAAAGAAGTACATTTAACAAACGACATTAAGAAGTCAGATTTTTCTAGGTAAATGCAGGTTTGAAATTTTGTGATCTAACTGCAGTTGAGAGCACCCACTCATGTCCCATGAAGGGCAGGTATAGGTAAAGCATATATAGAATTCAGAAGGAATATATTCCTCTCCCTAAGAGCAGGGCTAAGAACAAATAATTACATGAGGGAGTTACCTGTGTAAAAACTGAGGGCTGAGACTGAAGTGTGAACATACATGATTTGAGTTAGGATTTATGACTCCTTTTCATATTGCTACTGTAAATGAGTAACAATTATCATCTGCCAAACTGGCCTGTTAGCACATGTTGGAAACCAGTCCAAAGCGGCTGCAATTCTCCAGTCTCATTGGAACAGGCCTGTTTCATTTATACCTCCAAAAATATAAATGAAGTAAGGAATGACGCCTTAGGAAGAGGCCACTATGGAATTAGGAGAAGGGAGGCTCTGGTGGAAAACCCTCATAAGAGCTTGGAAGGGAAGTTGGAGTTGAGGATTTGGGGGATTTTTTTATTTTCGTTTGTAGTTAATGCCGTGAGTCACAAGTAAAAGGCCAATGCAGGGATACTACTCCATATTTATTTAGACAGTGAATACCAAGAGACTCAAATCATTCAAAGATCCCATACAGTAGTCTGCTATACACAAAATAGCAATGCTTGGTTATTTTATTTTTTTACAAAGAAGGCGTTACAGGTACTCATGTAAAAACAAGGTATCGTTTTTTACAGCTGAACTACTAAACCCCAAAATGTTAGGCTGTAACCTGATGACTTCCCGAACTGGGTCAACCATTTGTACACGCCCAGTGATATTTCTGATCATCATTCTCCTTCATCCTATTCCTTTGAACTCATATGCGTCAGTCTAAAGCAGTATAAAATTCAACCCTCTTTTCATTTAGTGGAAATAAAGAAGAAAGGTGGAAGGAAGATGCTGGAGAGTTGGGCAGGCAGGTTTGGAGTGTCTGTCCAAGAAGACTACACAGAAAGCAGGCAACACTGCTTGCAGTGGCAAGGCGGCACTTCCTTAACTGTTAGTCAGTAAAGAAACAGTGTTTGTCCTTCTCACTGACCCTTATGGAGAAAAGGAAAAGAAGGCCTCATTTGCCCCAACAGTTTTCTGTCTTCAGGTTTTTTTTACTTTCTTACTTCATATCCACTAGCGATGATTCACAGAGATAAAAGGGAGGAAATCCAAATTTCTGAACATCTTTTTTAACAGCATCCTAGCAAGGACTGGAGGTGGACTATTACTGCACTGGAAAATACATGAGCACTTTATTTACAGTTGCTAGATGTATAATTTCAATATGTAGCTTATTCTCCCTCAGTACTTTCAGAAGGAGGTAGGAAGACAGAGGGAAGCAGCGGGGGGGGGGGGGGGGGGGAGGGGGCACTGATTTTCACTCCCCTTTGGTCACAGACACTGTATAACTCCTGTTACACACATGGTCTCATGCAGTGAGAGGGCAGAACTGAGGAACTGCCATGTTGAGCACTGCAGAGCCTCTCCCAGAGCAGTCTGTCTCAGAGAGCAGGCAACACCAGGTATTTCAGGGAAAAGTGCAGAAGTCCGTAATAAATGTGTGGAATAATTCCTTCCCATCTACACACAATGAGATCTTATACTGATTTGCAAAGAGCTACTTTTTATTTACCTCAGACATCAGACTTTGTCCTTAAGACCATCCCTATGCATAAATGGTTTATACAGTTCAATCATTACATTCTGTCCTTCACAAAGAAATGTATAAAATCTCACTCTAATGTGATGAGGGATTCAATTTTTTTCTCTAAAAATCGCTCAGTCCTCAAACTGAATACAGTCTCAGTGCATGTAAAGTCCCAGCTGCATCCTTTAAACACAGTTTCTTCTGCATCTGCCATTGCCTTCTTTTTTTTAAACTCAGGAAACCTCAACTGTCTTTTAAAAACCACTGCAAACTTTCACTGTATCTATAAGCAAAACACTTAATCTTTGCATGTCTTCTTTTTATTACCTATGAAATAAGGAAGGCAGTATTTGCTTCCCAGGAAGGTTATATTTGCCTGAGATCTTGGAACAGCAGGTACCAATGAATTCCAAGCAGCAATTATTTGTTAAAAATCTCAAGAAAAGAATTTGGAAAATCGGCAAATACACCTGTCAATCATCTTCAACAGGACCATGTCAGGAGGCACCATTACCAGATTTTCAGTCTTGCCCAACTATCAGTGTTCAAGTTTGGCCTATCTCACCTGTGGTATTATTGACAGAGATGGCTTTACCTGCTTTTATTTTCCTCAGGCAGTCAGAAAGGATGTGATGACAAAATAAGAGCTACCACCGAGATAGCAGGGTAGTTATCTCTGAAAGCATACTGGGCCACGGTTTCAGAACAATCCCACAACACTATTTAGAAGTTGACTGGCTTCTTGTTAAGGACATAACAAATCAGTTTGTTCATTCTTGGGATGATAATGCCGTTTCACTGAAGTACAACTGAGTTCCTTTTACATTTTCCATGTGCAGCAAAAAAACCCATAACAATACTGTTGAGCCTTCTGAAATGAATACCTCTTGAAGCAATAAATCTGTTAAAGGAAAAAAAGGTTTCTGGGCACCAGGGCTACGTGTTTAAGGATTTGAACTTTCTTAATGCCTAAAACCTGGAAAAAAAGTCCAGAAAGGACACCCAATTAGAAAGATATTGACTCGTCCTAACAAAGAGTTGGGGGAGGGAGAAAGGGAGGAAGGAGGGAAGACATCAAGGCTCACAACAAAAGACCTATTCATTTATAACAGCTTGGCTGTGGAAGCATTCCAGCATGCTTAAAAATACTTTATCCATTAGTTGGGAACTATTTTCTAAATGACAACTTGCTGCCTACATCTGACCACAACCACCTCCCTTTTCACATTGAACGTTGCAAGGTTCATGTCAAAAGCAGCTTGCCACCCCTTCTGGACATTGTAGGGGGGTGAGGCAGAGTAAAGCAGAGGTGCCCTGTGCGAAACAAAAATCCCTGACCTCCAGCATATAGAGAGGGGAAGTACAATGCTGTTCAGTTCCTCCCAGGCTATTTTAAGAAAAGAGGACAAACGAATACAACATTTAACTAGAGTTCTCCTCACACAAAAAAACAGGAAGAGCGTTTTAGGTTAATCAAGTTATAAAAAATAAGATCATTTAATGCCTCAGTATATGAACGCAGCAATAGTCCTTTGCAGTTTTATATGAGGCTGCTTTATGTTAAGCTCTGATCACATACCTGAACAAAATCATCAAACATGTATCATAATGTGCCTACATATTAGCCAACAGATAAACATTTTTAATTACAAAAACTATATACTTGTGGAACAGCAGGAATTTTTTAATCAAATGATTCTCTCCTAGGAACACTTCCTGCTCAGCTATAAAGTGGTATAGCTCGAACTATTAATATTTTATGCTAGGGACTGTGGATACAACTTCATATAAAAGCTTTTCTTTATCTGAAATGTGACTGTTGCTGTAAAGTTGGCATTTCTACCTTTTCCCAGTATTTTGTTGCATATACTTTCAGAGCTTAGTTTGAGGAAAATGAATGTCTGGTTTAATGTGTGTTTATTTCTCTTGACACATATGTTGCATCCTTATGTTAGTTTGCATTGAGACTCTGGAGAAGATGCTGGGAGAATATTGTGCAGTTGATCTTCTCATCAAAGTATCAGCTTTTCTAAACATGTCAGTCAGCTACAGCAAAAACTACTCTATATTACAAAGTATGTTATCTGATTCACCTTCTTACAGGGATCATCTTTGCAACCTTTTCTCATGTGGATATTCTTAATAACACCGGCCCTATGTAAATGCAAAAAGACTACATCTGTATCTACAGCATCTGCTTAAGGTAAAAATGCAGTGAATAAACGCTTAAGTTCTTGAAGCAAAGTATTCAATAATTTATATTTGGGGTTTAGATTTTAGATATAGAGCAACAGGGTTTGTAAGAATTCCTTGCCTTCTTTTCTTAGTTTAGTTGATTATTTTCAAGCTAAGACGGGCAAGCAATGATGAAAGTGGGCATTGTAAATATTCCTATGTGTCCAGTTGCACAGAAACGTGGTTGTATTGTACAGAACGCAGTGAATGCACAATAGCTGCCTTTTTAGCTTCCTGAGACATGGTGGCTCTTAACCTAGGTTTGCAGGTACCTTGAAATATTTATGAATAATACAGTACAGTACAGATTCTAAAATATAATCTCCTTTTATGATTACTGGTATATTATAACCCAGCTCTGCAGAGGGCCTAAGAAAGATGGCAGGGCAAGATCAAATATTTGTTTACATCTCACCTCCAACAAAATATAATTTTACTTTGGCTGACCTTTAAGTAGATGTAACAATTACGTAACGAAGTAAACCACAAGCCAAACAGAGAAAGAGAGACCACGGGTCACACAATCCAAAATGCAAGAAACAAAATCTAGTTATGGTTTTGTCACTAGAAACGCTATCTAAAGTTTATGTGCAATGCTGGACTTGCAAATGTTTCTGATTTAATGGGGAAATGTATCCAGATTTTAATAGCTCGTTTCATTTTCTAGGCTACATCAAAAAGCGAGGTGACCTCAATGCAATACCAGCAATGAAAAGAATTCCTGAATTCTGAGCCCAGCCGCAGGGTAATTTCAGAAGCTTTCCTGTCACTGCCTGGCTCCTGTCTTCTGACAAGTTGGGGTTTTTTTATTTAATGGCAACATTTACCTACTGCATAGGAAGACTGTGAAGATTAATTCACTTGCGTGCCGTGTGAAACATGAAATGTGCTGGGAAACAGACCTCAGTTGTGGAAGTGGAAAGGGCAGTTGCGGTGCTGCTAGCACGCTGGCCAGGAGAAAGCGCCTGGTTGGCTGTGTTGACTTTAAGCTCCTTAGTCTGTCACTCCCTCCTCAGAGAACACACCAGGGCAGAAAGGAAAGGGTCTCAGGGATTGGCTTCTCTTTCCAATTCACAGTGGAAAATGCTCTGTGGCCCTCAGCCCAAGCCAGTGCAGACTGCTTCCATGCCCTTATAGCAGGTCAGTTGTTGAGCCTTGTATAAACTTCTCTCATTCACGCCCGGGCTTCTCTGCCAAAAGTGCTTTTAGCTGAGGTTGGAGATTAACATATATGCAGGGTGGCTAATCAGCCAAATTTGACCCTCAAACAAAAGAGAGGTTTATCAGCTTGGCTACATAGGTGTAAACCATATACCATGTACCACTTGATTATTGAATTCTAATTTGTGAGGCTATTGGAGGCCTTAAAACAAGGAAAGGCTTAGAAATCCCTTCCTCCTCAAATATGAGCAGCTTAAGCAAGAACTTAGCACAATAAAGGATAATTATTAATAGCAATATCATATTTTTACAATGAACCCCTCAAAACCAAAGTCACTCTTCTTCGTGGCTAGTAGCAGTGTCCTGTGCTCCATTGCATGTTGTAGTAACTTAAATAAACATGTCTACAAAGAAAACTATACGAAATACAATAAGAAGCAGAATTAAGCACTTTTTAATTGTGTTTATAGGGATATATGAGAAAAGGAATGTTTGTTTAATGAAATATAAAAAATAAGTAGACAATGTAATAGACCACTCATCTCTGTACCAGGTAAGACCAAGTTCAAGGTAGCTCATTATCTTGTCTCTGACATTAGCCAGCAGCCTATGCAAGAACAATTATATTTCCTGAGTCTACTCTTCCAGGCCACACATATCTGCAGTTCAGAACTGGCTGAACTAGATAATTCTTATTCAATAGCCTTTTTGAGTAGTTCATGGATCTTTTTCCCAATTCTTTTTCAAGCTTCTATCAACTTTTAACACCACAAATGTCCTGCAGTAGTTTAGTTACATGAAGTGTTATTTATTTTTTGTTTGTTTTGAACTTGCCATATTCTAAGCTCATGGGATAGCTACTTTTTCTCTCTAGAAGAGACAGTGCACAATCATTCAGTTTTTAACTCCTTTATAACCCTGATGATTTTATAAACTGTTGTTATATCCCTCTTCACTTGTCTTTTTTTTTTTCTAGCCTGAAGACTCTTAAAATATTTAATTAAAAATCGTGTTGGAACTGTCTCATACTTTTGATCATTCTTGTATCTTTCTCACTTGGGGAGGGAGGGAAGAAGAGTGCCCCAGAAGTATATACAGTGTTTGAGGTGGGGCACATTCTGGAGTTACAGAGAGGCAAAATATTTCATGTGTTGAGCTGACATTTTCATAGAACTGTTTCTTTACAGTTATCCACTATTTATAACTTGAAGATCTCATTCCTGAGTGACAGGTTGTGTATGTTAAGTTAGATTTATCTATCATTAAAGCTGAGGTTATTTTCCCCCGTGGACATCACTTAACATTTATTTACATTTCATTTCACTTGCTTTTTTATTACCTAGTATTCTGTTCTACAGCTTTTCTCAGTTGGTCCTCACCCTTCTTCTCCTGAATAACTTTGTAATCCAGCAAACTTTATCACCTCACTTTTCACCCACCGTTCCTCCTCATTTTCTACTGTTGAAGAGCACAGGTCTAGCACACACTTTGCAGGTCTCTGATAGTAGCCTCCCTCAGCTGAGGAAACTGACTGTATAAACTTATTTTTTATCTACCTTTAAGCAGTTACTCATCCATTCAAAAACATTCCCTCTTATTCAATGGCAGTGTAGTCTGTTTTACAGGTCCTGATCAGGAACATTGTAAAAAGCCTTTTGGAACCGCAAGACAACTTTGGCAGCTGGATTACTCTTCTCTGTGTGATTGCTGACTCCTCAAGTGAGTTATACTCAATTTTTTAGATGTGACTTTCCTTTGCAAAAGCCACACAGCTTCCCCTCACACAATATATCATATTTATTCACGTCTACTTATTCTGTTCTTCTAGTCTGGTTTTATTTGCCCAGTTCCAATGGGAACAAGTAGTTTCCTTGATCTTCCACGGAAATTTTTTTTTAAATCAGTATCACATATGCACCTTCCATTCCTTGGGTATCAATGCAGTTTAAAGCAAAAGGTTACATGTTGCAGTATCTGGTATCCTCATACCTAAGTTACTCTAAAGTTCTTGATTTCAAACGCATTAAGTTATCTTTAATTTTGTAACTTCTTTCCACGAATTCTTTTGTTGAAATGGATGCTTTGATGTCAGAACCTGTTTTTTAGCTGCTTCTGACATGGGACCCAAGTTTCTCCACAGTTAACACAGATACTTCTTAAAGAAGTTTCTTCATTCTGACGTAGTTCTATTTTTCAAAATTAATGGGATTTTTCCCTTTGTTTTCTGGCAATGATTTTGAAACTAAGTACATTAGGCCCACTCAGTCATTCTAAACTTTCTGTGTTGACTGCAGACCAAGATTAAAAAATTAAAACCTGCCATAGCTCTGTTTGCAAAAACATTTACATTAACACCTTCTATTTTAATGTAGGGGAAATTAAATGAACTCTTGATGTACCTAGAAAAGGGCATACTCATAGTAAAGAAATTATGGTAGACTGTGGTACAAGGATATTAGGATGGCATCCTGGAATTTAAAGTTATTCTTGATCACACCAAAAATAATGACAGTAGCCAAAAACCAGCATGATCCGGTGCAACTGACCCTCACATCAGCTCCAGCCAGTGGCAGCTGGACAGTGTCCCATGTGTACTGCTGAGCTGAGGACCACTGTCAGCACCAGTCTGCAGTTCCCAGGTGCAGGCAGATCAGATGATTGCTCCCACAGCAAGCACTGGGATATTGCCTCACATGACAAGACATTCATCTCTTTCCCAGAGCTTCACTGCTTTTTGACACCTTTCTCTGATTTGTATTGTTTTGCCCCAGCATACTCAGGCAGTGAGGCCGTTGTGGTGGTGAAGAGCAGTAACAGGCAGAGCCCCTGTACAGAGCTGCTTGCTGAGGTGATGGGTCATACATGGTGCAGAAAAGATGGCTAATAAAAAGAAATAAAGGGCAGCATGTTAGGGATGCAACCATTGTATTGGGCCTTCCACAAGCACCTGATGGCAGCTAACCTGCAGTCCAGGTATCAAGATGATGCTCCAACTTAGAGCAGTCTGTATGTGGCCTCTGGCCCCACAAATGGGACTGTGACTGATCCCCGCAGATTAGACTATGTGGAAAAGCCCAAAATACTAAACCAAATACAGCAGGCAACACCTAACAGAAAGAAAATTGGGATAACACTGGAAAAAAATTACATTAAATTGGACAGAGATGGTTACTGATTTTTATACAGAATGGTTAAAGCAAGAGATGCTACAGGATGGTGAGTACCTGACAAGGTGGTAGATTTTATTTGCCTAATAGGTAAGACAAAATCTGAACACAGAAGTTTGGATAATGTCATAGCTTTCACACTCGCTGTTACAAAGTCACTCCATATTTAGAAGGACCAAGAGCAGTTCAGAATTCAGTCAGTCATGGAGTGTGTTTAACATTTGGCGTACAATTTGAAGGATTCCAGCCAGACCTGCAACAATAGGCTCTCCATGACTTATCCTTGTGGCTGTTACCTGCAGCATTTGTAGTCTCAATCAGCTGTTAATGCTTCTCTTATAAGATTATAAAATAATTGCAAATAGCTCAGATTAGGAGGTGTGAATGTCACTTAAAGCTCATTTTTCTTTCATATGCTATCCAGCATTCTCTGTAGGCAGCAGATGAGGGTCTACAGAAAAACAGGAGCCTAGAAACAAACAATAATAACAAGCACTAATCAGAGTGTAATAATCTTTTGAGTTGCACTTATGTTAAAAGGTAATCACTGACATTCACATGGCACTGAATAAGTAGCATTTCATATGGACTTCATAGTTACAGAAAGAAAATAAAGAATCTTATTTCCCAAAAGCATCAGCAATAAAACATGAAGAAAACACAGCTTTAAAGTTTTAGCACTGGCTTTCAGGAGAGCTGTGTTTTCTCAGTTATGGCATAAGATCCTGTGCAAGCTTAAGCAAATTTTGCATCAGTTCCGTTAACGCTGAGCTTGAACACATCTTTTCAGTTGTGATATTGCAGCAGATGGGCGTCCACTAGGTCAGCACTACTGAGAGAAGCAGTCTGGATGTACTTGAAAACAGGTGCCTAGATAACTTAGCTGGTGGATACTTCTATTAAAAAAAAGTATAGACACCACTCTGATTAGATGACCGATGAGGGAATGTTTTCATGACAAAGGGTCTCGGGAGACACCCCTATGTGCCCAGTTCCAGTGGCAGCTGGGACAAGCAGTGTTTGCTGTACATGGGAGAGCTGCTATTGCCACAAGCTCCATATGTGAACATGTGAGCTGAGAGGGCTTTCAATACAGAGATGCAGTTAGACGCCTAGATCTCTGGATCTAACCACCTAGCCCTCCTGTGTCTCACCTTTCGTGTTTTTAAAATACAGTAGCAATACCTATTTCACCAATGTGTGCAAACATTCCTTTCCAGTGTAAACGAGGTACTTTTTGAGATCCTTGAAGAAAGGGTGTTGTTGAGTAAGAATTACTTTTTTATTTCTGTATCAAATGCAGGAAGGGTGCTAGGCCGTCTTGTTTAGACTCTGCTCTTCCTAGAAAGGTTGGACTAGATGATCCCCGACATCCCTTCCAACCTGTGATTCTGTGATTCTGTGATTCTTCAATTCTGTGATTCTTCTAAGCACTATTAAGATTTCTTCACAAAATTGAGATGCCTGAATAAAATAACAAATGAATAGTAGAAAACTCAACACTGATTCCAAATACAAATAACAGTATTTTCACAACATAACTAATACAGAAAGGAAATAAAATTTCAAAACTCTATTTTACTTTATGCTTTTTGATAGACATATACTCTAAAACAATATATATATACACATTATACACATGCATGGGCATAAGGCATGTGTCCTAGCCACTTGAAAGCTTTTTATCTTCTTGAAAAACAAAGTGTATCTGCAATATGATACTGACTGCATAAATTTCTCACAGGTTTATTTCTTTGTTTGATTAAGATTAAAAAAATATGCTTTGGGGTCTAAGATATAACAATTATGAATATCTGAAAGGAAAAAAACATAGCCAGTAAATTATTTATATATTTGTCATATTCCATCACATAATCTTTGCATTCATAAATATGGTAATCAAGAACTGTGGACTTTAAAATCAACGATATAGTAGCATGTGAAAAGTAGTACAGTAGTTTTTCATAATAACCTTAGTGATATGAGAATCTTTATATACACAAATATGATCTTTAAAATGGCCTCTATCAGCTTAAAAAATGGACTATATCATGAAACTTGTTAAAGCCAAGGTGAACTGTGGCACCATATCCAAATGCAGAAAAAGACTATCACATTTTTCGACATTTCTACAGCTGATGGCATTGAAATGTCAGCAAAGCTCAAAGCAAAAGTACACAATAAATTTGATATTACACCACATGTTTGATTAAGCCCAAGGGTAAAATTGTAACCTGCAATTTTATTCTGAGTCAGTAGATTTCTGACACATTTTGATTTTTAACAAAGGGAAACTCAGTCTTAAGGCTTCACAGAAGTCAGCAGGACTGTCATGGTTTTATTCAGACTCTCCTAGAAATTGGCCTTCACAAGCCCAGTTAATAAATTTTATTATTGTTTAAAGTGTTCCCAAGGAATTGTTTCAAATCGCAAGGCTGTGACTATACTCAAAACACAGATTTTAAATAATGGCAGAAGTGTTTTGAGACACTATACTTTTCATCAGAAAATAATATTTCTATTTTCTACTTCAGATTTTTAACACATTAAAAATAGTTCTATACATGTACCTGAAGTTGCTAGTTTTTAAAATGCAAGAGCATTGTCTATAAAAACCTCAAGGACTTTCTGAACATACTTAGTTATTCTTTAAAAATCCGTTTATACTCATTATAAAGCATAGGATAATTCCAATAATAGTTAAAAAAAACCAGCTCTGCCTCACAATGAAGACATGGGGAAACTGTACCAGTTATTGTGACAGGTCTCGGAGAAGAAACGCTTGACTACAGATGAAAGAAATACAAATGGTGAAATCCACTCTGGTTTATGACCATGGAGCATGGCAATTAACCGACACATATTCAAACACTTTTTAAGAAATAGCCTATTCAAAAGCCACGCGTTGTTTTTGTTGTTTTCTAATTTTTATCACACTGCTGGATGGCTCAGAAGTGATGCTGTCAAAGCGGCAGTCAAGGACCGAAGTAATTGGAACTGCTGGGTGAAAAGACAAGCTCCATACAGGAATTTCCTGCCACTGCGGTGGCTGTGACAGAAAAGCTCTGAAAATGCCGGCAGAGATTTAGAATGATGAATAGCTGCTATGGTTAGTGAGAAATCTTGGAAGTTCAGTTTTGTTTTATTTGCTGAAATATTACCAAAGCAGGCTTGAAGCCTGTGACTTGTAAAATGTGACTCCGGAATGACCTCTGACAGTTGGGGTTGCTGTGGATGTTGTGCTTCTATTTATCTGTGAGTATTGTCAGGTCCTTTGTCTCATTTCTCAAAATAAAAGCATAACCTTTGTCCCACTGTTTGTCATTATTTATACACTACAAGGTCAATTCCTTTATTTTGAGACCTCCTAATTTTCCTGACATTATTTGTTGGGGCTGTCTTTTCCACTGTTCTTGATAATTATCCCTGCATTCCATTCTCCAGTCTTCAGAGATAAACTAACAAGGCTATGTCCGTGTAATGGACTTCAAAGTAAATTGTTGCAACGTTGAACCTAATTACCCTGCTGCTTGGTGGAATCTGTAACCCCGCTACAGGCACACGGGCTCCTGCTGCCTTGAAGCTCATGAAGAAATAGGCTTGTGAGAATAACATCAACGAAGGCAGGGAGATGACACGAAGTAGGAAATGCGAATAAGGATATCTGTCAGCGCTCCCAGGCAGGGAGCCGCCCATCTCCTGGCTGGACACTGATTGATTCTTTCTCCTGCAGAGGTTCTCCGATGTGACCTCACTTCTCATTTTAGGTGCTTATTGCAGGTTGATACCCATGACCACAGCACAGAGCCAGTAGTAGTTAAGTTAAAGTGTGTAGGTATTACACCCAGTAGACCCAACTGGAGCATCCATCTGGGACTGCGGGAGACCCTCACTCAAATCCCACCTCTAACTGACTCAGTCTCTCAGGTCTTTGAAGAGCATTCCCCGTGGTGCAGGGGTTCGAGCAACAGGGAGCAAAGACAACCTCTTTATTTTTATATGGTAAGTATGATTTGAGAAGATCTACATGACTAGATGTAAGAGGCAAAAAGACAAATTTTTAAAATCTTCAGGTATTTAACCATTGTCTTGTTTGGCACCTCCAGGACTGTGGTTGTGACGTCCAGAAACATGTCAGGTACTTTATAGGCAACACTTTGGATACATATAACAGCAGTAGAGCAATGGCTTCAAAGATCTAAATTTTGACTTGAAAACGTTAGGTGTCTGCAATCTATTTGAAGTAAACAGGCCTTCACATGATTTCACCCAAGTGGATCTAATTGCAGCAAGGCCTGTAGACTTATCTGGAAAGTATCTTCCAGAAGCATTAAAGCTAAAGACTGGTGAAAAATCCATTGGTACCGAAAGAGTGTCTGCTAGACACTCTTAGAGATAAAACCAAGACCCAGAATAAGTGCTAAACCAATTTTGTTTTGTATGATTTTTCAAGATAGCTACAAAACATTGCATGAAGCAGACAAAATGAAACCAATAATCTTCAAAGCCTAGCCACATCCTTTCCCTTCCTGGCATAAGTACAAAAATGCAAGCTAAAAGAAGATAACTTCTTACTGAATGAAACTGCTTTCACAAAGACTGGTTCTAAACTGCTTTCCTCTCTTCTGCTGAAGTCTCTTTAAAAAACAGAAATAAACTAATCTGAGGGAGAGGGGGAGAAGAACTCCAGCAGACCTAATACAAAAATAAAGAAACATTACAGGGAAAATGTAAACTTATTGCTTTTATTGAACATAAAGTTCTTTCATAACTTCTTTCTAGGAATTACTATAGTTGAACACTTACAAAAGGAAAAGTTCACTTCAAAGTTGTAAATGCAAATGTATACAGTTGATAACGTTAATTGTCAAATATGTAGGCTCTCACTTTCTGTCTCAATTGTAGAACATGGAATCCCACAAAAATATATACTTTTCACAAAGCAGTAATGAAATGTATTTGCAGACCTCTCAAATATTTTTCTTCTAGTTTCTCTTCTTTCTCATGTGCTATTCACACAGCATTCTTTTTCCTATACAACTTCTCTTTTCTAATCCTAAGTATTATACTGTATTTCTGTTACTTTATAACAATGAACTTTTAAAAGGTTACAGTGAATCTCAAAAATTATCTACCCAATAAATCAAAAGCAAAAAACAATTTACGTATTGTTATTACCTTGGTTCAATTTACCTATTCATAATGGGTGCTGTGCTATAGAGCCAAAAACACACCCCATCATGAATGACACAACTGATTCAATTGAAATAAGAAAAAAATAATGACAAGGATCAATGCAATGAGCACCCACCACCATCAATAAAAAAAATGTTAACTAAAAAGTCCTTTCTAAACTTTTCATGCAATAGATGCTGAGAAGATGCAAATTGAAGAATCAGCGCAGCACTACTTCCAGGACACTTTCATTATGGCAGCACTCAGCTACTTATCGAAACACCAGATAAACATATAAGAACAGAAAACATTTAAATACAAGCCTGATGCTACTCTTCAAGCTACCAGACATGCTCTGAGAAAAAACTCCCAACTTTACCATTGCTTTCTTTGAGACCCATGTCCTCACTCTCACCAATGTTCCCAAACTGACTCTGTTCTTTCTCCTAAATGCACTGAAATCATACAGAGCAATCCCTTGCCAACCTTGGTAGAGATACTGATAATAGGAACACAGGACTCTCTTTGAGCTAGGTTCATATTTTCATTTACCCTACACATATGTGTACACTGTGAGCTGTCCCTGTGTCTTTGTCCAGTCTGACGGATTACCTATGATTAAAACAATGCCATGCTCAACGTAGTCTTTCTTTCTGCTCTCAGCCTGCTGGGGCTGCTTTTTGGAGAGAAAGACTCACAAAACATCCTGGTACTCTTATAAAGGTAAATGATCCTTAGCCAGTGGAAGAACAATAGACAGTTTTCCATTACATTCATATAATGTCTGTAAGTTATTAAAAATGCTCTAAGGCATGCAAGTCCCAGGAGAAGTGCCAATTGAAGGGAATATCATTTATATTGTGCCTATTTAAAATATGCTCAAAGAACATTAAAGTTGAATAGCCAGTGTTTCAGACAGGATTCACATATTAGGGAATGTCAGATGAAAGGCTATCTACCCAAATTTCATATATATCTGTATGTCCTTGACTCCTTGATCATGCATTATTTTATGCTTCACAGAACATCATCTGGACATTATGTGGAGCCTTTAGACCACCAACAAAAAATCACTAGTCTTTAAACAGGTATAAACACTCCTTGCCAGTTGCAAGGCAAGCTATGGAACAAGGCTGAAATGCAGGTAGTTCTCATCCATCTTCCACGAAGAGGTTGTTCTGTTGTCTATAGCCTCTATTAGCTAAGAAAGCCAACCACATCGATTTGGCACATTCATTCTGAAGTGCATTATGCTTATATTTTAGTCTTGGCTCTTTAATATTAGAAATCAGTATTTTACTCTTTCTGCTAGATCCCAATTAGATTGATTCTAGCTGTCTCAGATCCATGGATTTTTACCAAAGCAAACATCTTATTTCAGGGTTATCTCATCTACATCTTTGTGATTTTACCTACAGCATGATCAAATGTGACAGCGATGTCATTGGTGTGAGCAGCATATGAAATTTGTCTGTTTGATGCCAGAATCTCAGATGTGCTTACTCCTGCCATTTCTTGTCCTCTTTGACCATCAGCACTTTGGACCATCCAAAATCCTTGTCCTAGTCTTAAAACAGCTAGAGCCCTAGATGTTCTTTAATTGCTTTTCATTTCTCCAAACAATTTTCTGGTTTTATTCACTTTCCCAAAGAAGGGGAAGTTCAGATCCAGGTAATGCCACCCTTCATGAATTGGTGTAGTCTGAGGGACACAAATTTCAGCAGAGAATGTACATGCACTTTCCAAACTGATGTTAGCAAATAATTCTATTAGATTTTTCTCCAAATCATCCTTGTGCTGAGAATAGACTGAAAGCCAAAAGGGCCACATTTGAAGAGACACAGCTGTCATTAATTTGGTGGGTTTAATTAATACATATAATCAAGTATCATTATCACTTAATAGCTTGATACTGTGGTCCCCTAATCAGCCACCTCAGAGTCCCAGCAAGCTGGTGACCATAGCTACACCTATGTCATTTCTGAAAGCAGGCAGTCTTAGCAGATGCCATAGATCTTTATGTGGCTGTATAGATCACACAGCTGGAAACCGAGAAAAGCCTTTAAAATGTCCTACTGTACATTTTCTCCAGTTAAAGTGAAGGGAAATGAAATATTCATACGATGTGAAGCTTCCTAGGCTGGAAATAGGATTTCTCTTGCCAAAGGAAGCAGGGACCATCTATAGAATATTTTGCTTGCCAGAAATATGGAATAAGCATTACCTGACTTTTAAAATCACCCTTTTATTTGATTTGTTACCAGACTGAAGTGAAATGTGAACTGTAGCTTTAAGGCCTCTCCCAGACTTAATAAGCTCCAGGTGTACTTGAAGCAGTTAATTGCTTCTGAAGGGAGCTAAGAGAATATTGTTCCAAGAGCCTGTTATTTCTGAAAAGACACTAAGATCAGGGTTTGCTGCCTCAGTGAGTTCCTATGGTGAAAGTTATTCATGTGCAGGAGCTATCAGGCTTGAAAGAAAGAGCTTTTATGGAGAACCTCTTTGTGGAAGGATGAATGCACTGAAGATTCTCTACAGAAGGCTATTTGAATTACATGCATCTTAAACAGTGTATGTTGAACTAAACCCCTCTGAATGTTATGGAAATGGGCCCAAAGTGTGAAGCTAGGCTCATGATCCAGGTTTCCTCCTAATAGAGGGGGCTAAATTTGGTTTTTACATAAGGCTCCTCTCCAATTCTATTAACAATGAACTCTAGATGGCTCTTTTGACAACTGAACTGGAATCTCTTGGTGTAACTAACTTTCTTTTGAGAAAAATAAAACCTTCCCTGATAGTAAGTCTGCAGCTTTATCATGTTCTGACAGTTTCTATTTTTCCAACACTGTACCATTAAAAATGCATTTGTAGTATTTATGGTAATTAATAATAATGAGATATACATGAAGGAAAAAATCTTCAAGACCAATTCCCTCCTTTCTAGCTTCCACATTATCACATACTGATAACTGGCAACGTGTTGCAGCCAAGAGATACCATAGCTACTTGGTTATGCTCTTGCAATTTTACATGACTATCGTGTTTAAAGTGTGGAGAGGTTAATGTGAAAAAAAAAAAAACACTTTGGCAAGTGCTTCTTTCCAGGGACACAGATTTTTATTAAATCATGTTGAATTATGAAACATACATATCATGTTTATTTGTAAAGAAGAGCTACCTTGTGACTGAGACACTATGCTACAATTTCTAAGGTGCAGGCTTAGTTCACCTCTTTCAATTTTCCATTGTGGCCCTGGATAAGTCATCATATTTTTAAGTCTAATCTTGTTCTTGGAAGAAACTTATCTATTGGGATTGAAATTTTCCAAAAATTCTGTCTGCATGGGAAATTTTAGAACAGATGTTTCAGGCTTGGCAAAATTACAAGTAAAGAAAACAGGCTCTTATTTTGGGAAGCGTGAAGCAATTTTAATGATTGATGAGCTCTCTGTATTTGAGTGTAAACAGGTTGTACATTAATAACTTTTTTAAAATAACTGATTTTGCCTAATTTTTTACATCCCACATGCTTATCCTTACTCTACTGTCTTTATTTTTCTGCACTTGGTTCTTTACTTATAATTTCAAGGTCTCTAACACTTTCAGAAGACATGAAAATGTCATCTTCGGATCTGGCGTGACTCAAGTACTATAATATTTGTGTCATTTTCTTCTTATTTAAACTTTCTAAAGACCTTTTCCAGGCATGGGGTGAAAAATTTCAATGAGACACTATCTTCATACCTAGCTACACTTCAACTCAATTTCTTCACACTTCTTGTCATGCTAAACCGAAACATTTCTGTCCTAATAATATAGCTGTGTTTCTGAGTTATTATATATATGGCCCTTCTACACCTTTCCTTTCCACAACTTTCGACACTACTTGAATTTCCATCAAGTCAGAAATCTGTTCATAATCCCAGGAAGGTATACACAATCTCTTGTTTTTTCTGGCACTCTTTCTCAGGGGTTATTCATTGTTTGCAGGTGATTGGTGGCTGAGACATTATTTCTAAATCCAGGCTACTCTTGAGCATGATTAGAGTGACATTAAATATTTTTTAATGTACATGAAGTGCTGGCTATAAACCCCAACCATCTGGCATTGCCGTGTCCTGGTGGTTGGTAATAGAGTAAAAGAATACATTCAACCCATTTTGCCCCTAGAACAACAGCAATAATCCAACAGAAACCCAGGATTTGTTTGCCAGAGAAGGAGCATTTCAATGCTGCTGAATACTATTTTTAACTCATTGTTACTATTATGCAGTATAAGTATACCTGCATCTTGGAAGGCCTCATTATCAAGATTTCGGACACGTTCTGTAGTATCAGTAGTTTAATAAGGCACACCCTACTCTCAAATAATATAACAGTTAACAATCTGGAACACTTTGGATTTCCAGGAAATTCCTAAAACTCCTTATTCTTTGTTTATTTAATTTTACAACTAGTAAAGTGTGAATATGTTCAAGATGTGGGCAGGGTGTGAGAAAAGAAGACTGAGGGGGGATTTCATCAATACCTATAAATATCTAAAGGGTGGGTGTCAGGACGATGGGACTAGGCTCTTTTCAGTGGTGCCCAGTGACAGGACAAGGGGCAATGGGGTCAAGTTGGAGCACAGGAAGTTCCACCTTAGTATGAGAAAAAACAACTTTCCTGTGAGGGTGCCAGAGCAGTGGCACAGGCTGCCCAGGGAGGCTGTGGAGTCTCCTTCCCTGGAGACATTCAAACCCGCCTGTGCCCCCTGCTCTGGGTGTGCCTGCTCAAGCAGGGGGTTGGACAAGATGATCTCCACAGGTCCCTTCCAACCCCAACCATTCTGTGATTCTGTGATTCTGACAAGGAGTGTGCAGATGGAAGGGACACGCTGGGATGTCACAACAAATCAGCCATGCCACTGAGCCTAGAGTACTAAATGTGGGGAGAGGGCCTACAACCCCCTTACTCTCTCCCCCCTTAATAAATTCACTTTATATAGATTAACTTCAGGACCTCACCTAATTTAGACATCTCTTTATCTTTTTTGTTTTTATCTTGAAAGAAAAATTCTGTAGGTGCTTCCTCCAAAACAGGTATAAGGAAGTCAATAAAAGATACTATACTTTTAAAAAAATAAGAAAAAGAAAACCCAACAAAAAAAATCATACCAGTTTTCTATCATACCTTGAAGTTTCCACATCATAATTTGCCTTCCTCAGAACCTAAATAAGTTCCGGTCTTTCTGTGTTTCCTGTAATCTGGTCTTTTTGGACTAGTTCAGACCAAAGCAACAATACAGTTTGAAGAACTACTTTGGAGAACATCAAGTACCACGTCCGCTGCTCATTTGAATAAACCTGACTTTAAATTTCCTTCCAGTTGCAGTTTTGGCACTGCATCTCACAAGACACACAAAATCCTTGCAAATAATTTGTTTTCAAACTGTTTAAGGTTTCATAATCCAAAATTTTAAATTCTACCCAAAACCAAATAGGATCCAGAAACCAGTTAATATCCTGCTTTACTTAACAATTTGATTTAAAGTGTATCTCTATAGAGACTCTGAAACGCTCCATAGCTGAGTTGATGAAGGTATGGATTTCAGTAATATCAGAAACAAAGCAAGACACATTGCCATTTCAGGAACTCAACAACATGGACAACCAGCCTGGCACTTTTAATTTAATTGACAAGTATTGTGCCCTTTCTAGAGTCCTTATACCCTCACATTATGACAGTAGGTTGAAATCTTAGGATGCGGCAGCCCTGTCCTCGTCATAGGATTTCTTAAAATCTTGGGATGCGGCAGCCCTGTCCTCGTCATAGGATTTCTTAGGATGTCTAAAATTATGCCATCTCAAATTAGTCATGAAGCCATGAATGTGCCACCCAGGAGGTTTTTTTTTTTTTAGATAGTCGTCTAGTTCTACTAAGATATTTTAAGCCCTCCAGCAAATTATTCAAAAATCTCGTTGCCTTTCCATTCTGTCTAGGATGTATTTAAATACAAGTAACTGAACTGAGGCAAAACGGTGTGCCCAGTGGAGTCAGGCTATGACTTCTAGCAACAGCACTGACCAGATGTGTTACAGGAATTTTACAATATAATGTTTGAAACGTATGTTACTATTCAACCTGCTCTGTCAACGCTCGAATCCTGCTGAACAGTGTCTGCTCCAATCATGAATCTTTTTTCTACATGTCCTGTAGTGGGGAACGGCAAGAAAATGAACAGTGTCTGTGATGCTAATGCTATCGCACACATAATAAAGGACAGTCTGTTTGCTGAGTTGGATGGGGTAATAGCCTTTGCATAGCACAAGAGGCAGGCTCAGAAAGCGTTTTACAGTGGTAAAATTTGTAACGTTCTCATTTCCATCCATGACAGTGGCTAGTAACACTTTGGGATTCCCCATGGGTTACCAGGGCATGTGACTAAGAATAGAAATCTTTGGGGTTAGGTGGTTCACAGGCATTTCTTAGTATTTGCTAAAGGTCATTCTATTCTCCTTCCATTCCAGGGTGCGCAAAATAAAAATAAGGGCTATTTAATACACATGGAAGTTGAAGAGTTATGCTTTCAAACAAACAATAGAAACCTATTTTCTATAATAGAAACCATATATCCAACATGAAAAGCTTGATTCAGTGCTAATATTTTGTATCAGTTTATTGACGTAGGAATACACTGAAAATATATACCTTTCCCATTCCAAATTTGGCTGTTGTCCAGTTTACAGGTCTGACTACTAACTGTCTATTCTAATACCAGTTCTGTAGTTATCCAATTAGGTAGAGCTGGGAAACACACATCAGACATTCACATCCACATCTGTATGTGACAGACAGAACTTCTGATAGTCAGTGAAGCACACGGAAAGTGGCTGATTAAATTCTTCCATCTGAATTTGTAGGCTGAAAATCTGATCTCAAGTTTTTCCACTCTTTCTAAAATCTGACAGTTCGACATCCAGTTCCCTAACTTCAACTGATTCTTAATGTGATTTAGAATGACATGAGGCTGCATTTTTACTCGATGAAATGTGCACTGTAATTTGTTCTAAATGTTAAAGGAGGAAGATTAGTTAGATTTCTATATTAATAACCACTCACACTAAGCAAAAAATCAGTGACTTCTACCTGTTTAGACTTAGGATTTTTTTCCTCTAATAAAAGCATTATAATTAATTCTTCTTTTAACAAAAGTTAAATTAGTAAGCATAATTAATACAATTCAGCTTTCATATGTCTTGTTATAAGAATGTACACCCCTATCCTCTTATTGTTTTTGTTGAGGAAAACCAAGGAGTCCGTTAAGAGGATTAATACATGCAATGTGGTTTTAAATTATAAAAACCCACAACATTTGAAACATTTCTGAGCAGAAAGCACTTAATAAAATCTATTAACAGTAGTAACAAAATATTCAAAAAGTCAATTTGTAAAGCATTTACTTATATTTCCTATGTGCAAATCATTTTGTATGGACTACAAGGATCAGAGAATGAAGTGTCAGCAAATAACTTCTGAAATACAAGATACCCTTGTAGTTAAATATTTCATTTCTGCATGAGTGGTCGTGAACATCTATGGATTTACCAGCCTTTTGTAGCCTATATAGCAGGATAATATGAGAATACCTTCTACAAGTGAAATTGAATTTTAAGATATTCAGATAAAGTGGGTCAGAATAGTATGGAATTATCAACAAACTTAAAACACTTCATGTCAATTTTTATTACATTCAGTAGAACAGGGCTCTCAAAAATGATATAATCTAACCTTTTCAATAATAAAAAAAGAATACTCCTTCTTTAAAAATCTGATCTCACAAGTATTTTTCTTTAGGGAAATACAGCTCATCTCAGAAATATCCCTCTCTTCCTTTCACTGTCATTTATCATTGAATTCAACTGAATCTCTTTCACTGAGACTTTATAATTTCATCTTTAATACCCCCCACTAATCTCCCTCATGGTGGCCTTCAGCCAACAAATGTTCTTTACATTACAATACCCTCATTTATTCAATTCCCAAGAAACAGATCTGTGAAAGGGTTAACCATTTGATTGTCAAAAGCTTTGGGTTCTGCTGAGCTACTAAATTTCATGTGCACTTATTACCCAGGCTAGGTTCAAGCCATTGCTGGGCTGGCACAGCGTTTGCCTAACAGGGATAGACCCCTGTAGGGAAAACTAGACAATTAGATGGTACTCTGCACACCTAGCATTTGCTCAGCCTAAGCCACACTGGTATAAACTCAAAGGTAAACCATCTTTTCCTGATTACTCACTGGGAGTGCCGGTTCCACAATAAGGGGTTGCAACTAAATCTAAATTAGAGGAATGAAATTAGTTTACCAGTTCACAGCTCCTGCTCCCCCTCCATGCAATACCATGATGACATTCTACTTTGTTTCGAAAAGGGGGTGGGGAGAAATCATTTCCAGCTTAAATGGGCAACATGAAAAGACTTATTTTTCACCATTTAGTTTATCAAAAGGAAATTACCTACCGAACAAGCAGATGCGATATCACAAGGCTGAAGTGACAACAGCAATGCATTTGTCTCCTGCTCAGTCTTCCCACTTTCAACATGTTTATCTGACAGTTATTAGGTGAAACTTAATCCCTCTACCAAGTGACCTGCATTTTATATAAATAATTAAGCATTCTTTGGAACAGGTACGTGAATATAAGTTTCCTGTGTCCCAGGAGAATGTTCTTGCTTCCACCCCCCTTAACCTTTCTCTTAATTCACATTTAGTTATTTAAGACCTCATTTAATAGCCTTAACAGGAAATATTGAGGAAGCTCTACCTCTTTTCGAGAAGCCTGGTGATTAGGATGTTTCCACATTAGATGTGGAGGATTTGGCTTCAGATGCCTGTTTCAGATTACACTAATTGCAGCATCTTAAGGAGGTTCTGCCCTGTATATTGAGACACATGCCAAGTCAGTGTCTCTTTCCAGCTATTTTCTATTACAGTATCCAATTCCTGTAAGGTCTGAGAACACTTCTGAGGTTTGAACCTGTGTCTTGGACGCAAGCTAGAGAATTTTGTTGGTATTTAGGTGGGTGGTAAGTGTCTGGACTCAGAAGCATCGGCACCCCACCCTGCTCACTGGCTGAAACTTAGGTACTTGCACAGCTAGCCAACAGCTGGCTGGGCTGAGGATCCACATAGTCCAAAATATTTCTGTATGAAGTGGATTCAAGTAGGCAGGTGCCTCACACTTCCTATTTCTTTCATCCAAAGACAGGTCTTCATAATTGGCCACCCACAGCCAAATAAAAAAATGGGTGTTACTTTTATCTTCTTGAAGAAACAGTCTGAAAAATATTCTTAACACCCTCTCTTTACTGAGTTTCTGATGATGCCGTCCCTTTGAAATGGGGGGGAGGGGGGGCGGGGGCAGGAAAGTATCCTGTGGTTGTGGTTTATTTGCCAGTCTATATCACAATATTATGAAAACCTGAGTACACTGACCAATTTTACTAGAACAAAAGAAATGATCCAATCACTTGAAATACAAGGGATACAGTTCAGGCATTATGACATCCCATTCTGTGAGAACAAGGGCATATCCCACTCCTTCATTCAGTGAAAATGGAGGAAAAGGATAAAATTTCCTTTCTTGTACCAAGAGAGACTGGGTGCGTTCTGGGCATAAAGAAAACTGCTACTTATGATACCAAATGGCAGATAAAGGTTGTTTGATTGCATCGAAGAGGGACTAACAGCTTTTCCAATCTTAAAAACGGTCCTATTAGAGACAAATGAAGGAGTTCTAATCATCATTGAAACAACTCTTTTTGATTAAGTCAGACAGAAGAATCATTTAAGATATAGGAGACAATCAACCATGTTCAGATTTGCAGAAAGCATCTAACTGACATAGCAAAAAACAAAAAGAAAGGCATTCAAATAATTTTATTTATGAAATATCCCTTACTTATTAACCACGCATTCATATGAAGCCACAGCATAATAATAATTTATATTTAGGCCAAGATGGGTAGGACTTAATATCTTTATAATATAGATGGTTAGTTAATTAAGACAGAGAGGAGGGAAATTATCTACTTAAGGTCATAGAGAAAGCCAGTGAAAATAGTAGGAAGAAGCACCAGATGTCCTGTTTCTGAAATCTCTGTTATAACCATTAGATCAGTAATTTCCAGTCTGGCAGCCCGTAAGGTCTTCTGGCGTGCTTCATGCCAGTATGTATTAAAAAGCTAAAACCAAAGCCAACAGCAAAATGTTGCCCGTGGCATGTTACTTGCTTACTATTTGGCTGATAAATGGAGCCAGCCAGAGGCCACTGACGAAGCTGCCTAATTCTGCTTTATGTGTCTTCTGTGCAGAGTCAGGTTTTGTCCAGTCTATAAACCTGTCTTTGTTGACTTGTTAGAGAAAAATAAAAGGCATAAAGCACCGCCAGCAATGACGCAGCAAAGGCAGGCGGCCACTGCCACGGTAAGCGAGCGGCTGCAGTTGCGTGCACAAGCACCACCGTGCTGATGGGTGGCAGCTCCAGCTTCAACACCGACCCCAGCAGCCGCCACGCCTGGTCTGGCAGCAGAGGGTCATTGCTCCTACCCAGACACCCCTTGTGTGTGACAATCAAGCTACTCACAGAGATTGCAAATAGATGTGGGCCAAATATAAGTTAAATTGAGGCAAATGTGATTGCTGCACACTCTAAATACTATTTCATGCCAACTTATATTTTCAACCTGATTCTTCACATGTATTGCAGTGCCACTGCATTAGCATAGCTAAACATACATTACAGGCTTTTCTTTAGAACCTTTTTTTTCCAAACTTGATTGTTGTAGTCGCCACAGAAATATTAATCAAAATTCATTGCAAGAGGACATAGCTAAAGAGATGTAAAAGTGCTTCTCTATGAAGCCCTTCATCGAACATTCTCAATATGTGAAATGAAGTACCACATCACATCATAGTAAGTTTGTTTTGTAGATTGCTGTCTCTTCCAGAAATCATGGGTAATGGAAGTTTTAATGTTCTTTCAGTCACATGAATGCATATTTCTTCAATTTTTGCTATTTAAAATGAATGTGAATTGTAAATTTTGAGAGCAGGGTAGAGTAACAAGACATATTAGGGATATAACTACACTTTTGGCTTTCTGTTGACCATAAATATAAGAAAAAATAGTTAAACTCAGATAAAAAATTTTTCAATTATGGCTAATAAAGAGGAGTTTAAAATACAGGCAACACATGTTACCTTTATATAGAAAGGTGTTTGTTTTTTAAAATAATACAGGTTTGAAACAATACAAGTTATCCACAGACTTAATCTCTCAGATTATGTGTTTTCTTTCTAGAGTATCTGACCAGAAACATTTTGAAGGAAAAACAACTTTAATAAGGCTACTGTATTTCTGGGTTTCCCTGGTCTTGGTGATTTTTCTACTCTAAGTTTTCCTTGGGCAGGTTTCATCCTCCTTCATCCAAGATTCCAAATGTCTGGTAATATCAGAAAGGTTGATAGGTCTTGGGGAATCCTAATAGCCTAATGCAGTCACATAGCTCTACATCCACATTCAGAGGAGAATAAATCAGACTCACCGCGTGTTAGATAACCTGATCATGGATCTGTATTTCCATGGGGAAAAAAAAAACCCCCCTATGGACTGCAATCCCATGCTTATAGTGTCCAAATATCACCCCAAATGTTGCTCTGAAACTCAGGTCTTCTAGCGGTTTTCTCCTCATATAACAGACACGCTGTCTATTTGCCGCTGGGAGTTCACCCACGTTACCTTGCCAATATGCCTTAAATCTGAACTGGAGACAGACTTGTTTAGCCCCTAAATTAATTCATTTTAATATTTTTCCACTGACACTGCAGATATGGGTGGCAATCAGACAAAAAGCAGTAAAAAGCTGTCCACATGATGTGGACACTGGCATAGGAACAGACTAAAACCAAAGATTTATATTTTTTTAATATAGTCACCCAATGGTTCTTTCTTTTAAGATAAATGCAGTATAAAACATTTCTAGTTTCTGAATCGTCCTTTCCCTTTGTCAACGGCTATTTTATATGAGATGAAAGACAGTAATAATGAAGAACCTTGAGAAAAAAGTATTTGCCTCTCATACTGGTTGTACCCTCCAAATATTAATGCAATATTAACAAGTAATTGAAATTATCTAAATAAAAATGGATTTCCAGCTATCTGAGAATAAGTTTGAGACTACCAGTGTGCTTGTTTTCCTCATTTACATAGAAAATTAAACTTTTTCCTCTCTCTATATTACTACAGTTACTTGAGGAGTGCCATTTATACATTCCTGATGTTTTAATGTTTCTACATAGAGTGTAGAAGGGGGGAAAAGATGGCAAATGTGGGCTTTTACTGCATTTCTGTTTTACTTCAAAGACAGAAGGTCAGGTCTGAAAAGGACTGAAAATATGCCAGAAGCACACAAAAAATGTCATGACGTGAAAGTCCAAGTTTCAGTTACCTATTTGTGTATCTACTTTTAGCACTTGATATCTATATTACATGTATGTGTGCGTGCGTGTGTGTGTATCCAACTTTTCCTATATTAAAAGATGTGTCCTCGTGATTTACTTTCAGGCACCTGAAATATACAATAAAATAGTACAGAAGGCATAAACCAATTCAAAATAGGATTGAAGCAAGTGCTTCACAAGGAGTGAAACAATGCAGCAAGTGCTGGAGGTAGGTAAGGATTCATACTGGGCAAGTCAGACTCAGAGAGAAACTGTTCACAGGATCTCCAAGGAACAGTTTATGCCTGTCAGAAGCACTGAATCTACATTTTAGGTTAATCTTCGACATTCAAAGAAATAATTGTTCTTATATACTTTTCAAATGAGTCCAAGGTTGACCCAATGTGCATGGAAATATTTACACTTCCTTCAAGGTAAATCATCTAAACTTATTTTTTGCCGCATTGAAATGAAAACTAATTTATCATTTCCCTATTTACACTACTGGACTATTTACAGCCAAATATGTACCACACATAGATATAACAAAGACTTAACCAGCTAGAATCTTTTGCACTAAAACCAACATGTAGACGTGTCCCTGTTACAAGATATTTTTACTTGCTTTCAGTAAACAAAATCATCTTTTTAAGCTGCCACTAGGCACAGGACAGTTAAAAGGGTTTTGGCCTAGCTGTGTGAAGGAGCTGAATCACGAGCAACATTCCCATGTTTTGGTGTCAAAAAGCCAGCATAAGTGGTGGCTCTCACTCCCTCAAGCATTCAGTCTGTGAGGAATAGCCTTGGTCATAGCTTTGTGATATCTACCGCAGGATCCACTGGTTATTTGAGTAGTGCCTAAAGGTGAGTACCAATGACACCACTTCCAGCATCTTTCCAGTTGCCTGCAGGGCTCACGAGCAAGTCCAGGCTCAGTGAGACCCCCAGGACCACTGGGTGTTCAGGGAATGTCTTCTAGGAAGAGGTAGCACTGCCAGTTTGATTTAAATTAAGACATTGTCAATCATTTCCACAGTTGTCTGGAGCACATTAGTAAAGTCATCAACAGGGATGGTGGAATTTTAAATAAAAGGCACAAAACACAGCTTAGAGCAAATATGTGGGTCTATGGGATACTAATGCAGCATTATGTTTGTACGGCATCTAACAAGATTTGTTGCTCTAGTCATTTTCTTGCAGTACTCAGCCATGCAATAGGGAACAGCTGGCAATATCAATATAAGCATCAAGGGGAGCATGATAAAGCTTTCAGGACCTGGCAGCAACATTAGATCTCCCAACACATATGTCATGGTTCTGATTCTGCTTTTGCATGATAGGAAACAATCTATCTGCTCTCTTGAGCCTCAGATGAAGCCAGGTTAAAGGTTCAACGGCACCAGAGGAACACGAACCCAGTGCAGTATTGCCGTGCAGCAGCCGTACCGCTGTCCCTGCTGTTTCCCATCCCCTGACACCACGGGGCGGGATGAAGCTGGGGGACTGCCGCAGAGCTGGCGTGCAGTGGGACCAGGTGTGCAGCCATCAGTGCTGTCATTGCCCCACGGTGGAACTGCTCTGGTGCTCCATCAGTCTGCCTAAGGAGCTGCCTGCTCTGCTCATGCAGAGCAGCTTCATGTCCTCTGGCCCAAAAGACTGTGTGGGAAGGGGGGGTTACGTAGAAGGCACAGCACTGTGATACAGCTTCAAATGTGAGATTTTTGCCTCTCAGAGCAAGGCTGCCTCTGCATTCGAAAAGAACCATAAACTCCTGCCTAGCCAGACAGGCACGAAAATATGAACGTGTGTATGTATGTGTAAACACAGAAGAATTAGCTTTGACATTCAGAGTTCCTTAATTCAGGGGAGCCCTTGTTTGCTAGCATTTTGAGCCACAAAAGCCAGCCCTGGTAACTTTATTTGCTTGCCATTTAGTAATTATATATTTCAGTCACCCAAAGATGTTCAAATGCTGGAAACTGGAAAGAAGTACAAGACATTTTTATAAATACAGTGACTGATTCCATGATTTATTCATGAGGTTATAAGGTACTGTTGGGTTTAGCAATCACTCCATAAATAGGGCAATAAAAGCACAGACCAACACCTTTCACTTACCCTAGTAAGTAACTTCATGGTCAGATTTGTATGGTATACTGAGCAGAAAGCCATTTTCTATCAGATAATGAAAATATTTAGAAAACCTCTAGAGCAGTGAGGGCTATAGAACTCCTAAAACTGTAATTGTTTTACGCCATTATTAGAAATGAAAATATTGGGAAATTATTGAAGTTTCCCAGTAAATAGGGTGTTACACCAAATAATCCTCAGGCTGCTAAGAAAAGCCGTTTTTGAATTGCATGAGAAAGAGAGCGATTGCTTTTTCATCTATCTTCTACTGCATAACAATGTGTATAACAATATCCTTGTTGTCATCAATCTGGTTTTATAAGCAAAGCAGCTATCATTTGGAATACAGTGTATTTTATATAATTCAAAATCAGAAAAAAAGTTAAAATAAGCTTTAACAAATGTGTAAGGTTCACCAAATGCAACAACACATACTCTGCAATAACTCTTCAGCATGTCAACTCAGCTCTAAAAAAGTTAAAGACAAATAATTACATTTATTATTTCAAAAAGAATAAACTATTTGAGTTCACTTAAAAGTTGCGCCTGTTCTGAGCTGGTATTTTTATTAAATGTGTTGGAGAAATATCTTTTCTCTGAGATGAGATCTGTGTCTAAATCTTTCTCCCCTACATGGGAAAGGGAGCACAATGCATGAAATGTGCGGTTCTGATTTTGAAGAGTCCGTGTGGATTTGGCTTGATCAACAGCTGAGGCATCTCCGAGGAAAACCTGGGGAGGCTCAAGTGGCAGCAACAGTTAGGCTGGCTAATATAATCCCACCAAACTGTTCTAAATCATTTGCATTCGCTACACATTAGAAATCTGTAAAGAACCAGATTTTATCCTATAACCAGAAGTACAACAGAAACTCCAGATCTCAAAAAGCCTGAAGGAAATCAGGAAAGTATATTAACATGACCAAAATGTTCTTAAATCAACTGAAAAGCAAGCTTCTGAACTTCTATACTGTATTCCAGTCTACTAAAAATATATACTCAGAAGTATGCTAAGCCTTTCTTAACAGATTTGGCTCAATGACTAGATGTAATATTCATATCACATAATGGAAGCTGTCCAACATTATTAAAAACAAATATACTTTGTCATAATTTATTTTACCAGTGCATTTGATCACATAGCTTGTTTTACATGCAGTATTCCTGTATATCTTTTAAATGTTATCATAAAGTTAAATTACTTATAAAGGACAAGTACATGGCATTAAAATAATTGGTAGATTCACCAGAAGGTACGTTAAAGACTGCAAATCCTGTTTAGGTCGTGTGGTTCAGTTAAGCCCAGGCAACAAGGCAGAGTTAGGCCTGGTAAGTCCCACCTGGTACGTCATCACAGCCCTCCCAAAATTTGGCTTCCCAAGGACAACTGGATTGACTTTTGAATACAGGAGGGAATTATTTGGTCTACATTCACTTACTTTATTTTGGGGGGGGGCAAAAGCAGTGATCCCACTTGCATTTAAAGCAATGATAGTGGCACAATACCAACACCAGCTATCTCATACTGTGTATGTCTGGGGAGCAAGAGGCATTCCCTGAGGACACCAGCTTAGCTAGGCGAAGCCAGGTAGATTTCTAGTTGCAACTAGCCAAGGTACTTTAATGGGTGTCAAATATTCTCGGTGATGAGACCCAGTGTGATACCAGGGCTCAGGGATAATCTTAACAAAAGAACAAAGTGGGTGTGAGTTGGTGGTTCTCAAACTACTATCAAGGGCTAGACTTGCTCTTGGCCACCTTGGGCAGCAGGCTTATATAAATAAACTCTGCAAAAATATTTTTCTTTTTAAAATGTGGCATTTCAAGTTCTGTGCCTGCTAAAAGAGCTCCTTCTCCCAAATAAAAAAAAAAAACAGGAGTTAAGTTGATGCTCAGCTACTGTCTTCCAAATCTTTCTTCCAGCAATAATAAGAAATTTTTCATATGCCAAACACCTTCCTAATTCTCAGACAAACCATTAGCTATGTGAACTGTTTTACAACAGGTAAAACTAAGGAGGTTACACATGATTAGCCTAAAACCACAAAGGCAGCCTGTGTCTGAGCAGAATATAGAGCTGAGCTAAATAAAATAATTGGCAGTCCTGCTACCTGACTGCCTTCAGAAGCCAGTCAGGTTTGTGCTGGGACGGGAGAAAGTTACCATTTACACTGTGTGTTCAAATATATTTATATATTTTATATAGCTATGCCAAAAGTAGTTCGCTCAGCTTTTAGGAGTCTGTTTGGGAATTTTTCCACTATTGTTGGCTCCATCTGCACTTCCTGTTTTTAAGGATGATTCGTTTCAGGAAGTGCTGAGGCCACAAAAAATATACCAGTTCATCAAAATAAATCAAACCTGACCTAACCTATGTTTTTCATGTAAAACCAAAGCATGATCTCATGACTTTGCAGAAAAAGCTTGAGCTTTGTGAAATTTCAAGAATTATTTTCAGCCTTTTTCTGCACCTCACCATTTCCTTTGTTTCTTGGCTACAAAGTTTGAACTGAACTTGCTGAGTTTAAAAGAGTGGGTTAAAAAGGGGGGGTTGAAGATAAGATTGCTATGCACAGTAAAAAAGAAACTCACTGCTCTGCACCAGCTTTTTCCATCAGTCAAAAATATCACTACAAATATTTCATTTACAGCAAATTAATTTGCACAAGGACTTTGCAAAGTGAAATATAGTTGCATGCCCTATAGTTGCAGTATACGTAACTTCACATAAAATAACCTACTCCTATACTAGCAGCCTGATGCAACTTCCATGAGAATGTCAAAGCTGTGCTTTGTTAATGTAGTTGGGTTTTCTTCCTGAAGTAGATTTAGAGTCAAAGATTTCTTTCCTTGACCGATCACATCTGTAGTGTTACAACGTCCACAGTGCACTCACACCTCAGTAAACTGTTCTGCCAGGTTTTTTTCAAGGCAGCTTACAAAAATCATCATTATTTTGGCTACTTACTAACCTTTTTACTGTTGCCCTAACTATATGCTCACCGGCATCTTTCTTATAAAACTTCTGTAAGAATCACGGAATTGCTGAAAAAAATTATTTTTACAGTGCAGTAGAACTGCTAAGCTTTTGCCTCGTTTTTGATTAATTTCATGCCTGACTCAGTCAGAGATTAGGCCCTGACACAGGTTATAATTAAATATTGAAATCATGAAGTGCAAGAATGTTTAATTTTTAAAATATGAGTTTTAATTTACCTCATACAGAGAATAGCTCTGGTCACCTGCAGAGATGCATTACACACTACATTGCCTAATGTAGGATGCCTGAATAAGGCTGAGCATACAGTTAAAGTAAACTAATGCAATTTACTGAACAGCAGTCAAATATTTATCCAGTTGATGAAGCAGACTTTATGTGAAACTCAGACAATAATTAAAGAGAAGCCTTGCTTAAAACATGCTTATTCCAGTTTTCACAAATATGTTATACCAAAGCAGCATCTTCCTTTTCTCAAATATTGATGTTCTCCTAACACATTATACGGGGAGCTTGTCCTTGGCATTCTCTTGACTATTTAATGAATACATTTCCTGGCATTTGCCTTATCTTTGTTATGTTGTTCTTTGGAGAGCTAAAACTATTAGTTAGCCCTTGACAGAAAAACATCAGAGCAAGCTAGTAAAAGGTCTTACAGTATCAGAGTTATTAACATGGTATTTGATTAAACCATAGAAAGATGGGGAATAGATACTACAGAATATGTCCCCTGTACTTAGACTTTCACAGCCTTGGATGTTTTTTCATAGAACTTTCACATTTGTTTTTGTCATTTTATCTGAGCAATAGTCTGAATAGTCACGAGCTGAATACTAATCTTACGATTAATTTGCTGTACCTCTATAATTCCAAACAGAATTGAATATGTCAGATATTTTCAGTTCTTCAGAACAAATATTTTTGCTTCAAGTTTCAGTTTTCATAGTAAAAAAAGTTTTAGAATTCTTTTGTACCAACAACCTGAAATACATGTTGAGGAGATACATGTTTTACACAATATAGAACAAAAGGTTAAACAGTTAACATACAGACATTTATAAAACTGTAAATAGTCTCAATTTTTAATTTATAACATCGAAGTTTGCATACTGCATAATTTACAAGCATTATTAAACCTTCACATTTCAAAGCACTATTAGAATCAGGAAGTCTGAGTAGTTGTTCATCAGGAACACCTAATAGTGACCAGAGCAGCAGAGGAGATGGAGGTTTGACCTGATCTATATTCCCAAAATAGATGGAAGCATATTTCCATAATAATCTACTGACCAGTAAGTATTGAAGAATATATACTCATTGGCTATTAACAGTCATTAGGAAATCCCCACATTTTTCAGTAATACAAAGCTGATGAAACATTGATGTCCATCACCTTCAAAATGCATCATATTTCAAAATACACCCTACAAATGACAGATGACTTATTCCAAACACTACTGTTTTTTGCAACACAGCTGGAAAATTCAACATAAAGTGACTGCATGAGGTTTTTCCTACACTGAAGTAGCATTTTTGTTTTGACAGCTTTTTTTACTTTGATAGTGTCACACATACAAACAGCCCCTGCATTAGGAAGGCTAATGTTGCATTTTTAAGAAATCAGGATTGTCTTATCTAGATCAGAAAAGCCATAAAGACAAATGCCAACAACTCCAAGTTAGCACATCAGAAAAGCTCTTGAGCAAGAGCCTAACTGGCATAAACTACTATAACTACTTCATCGGAGCTGTGCCGGTATACATCAGCTGGGGCTCTGGACCGATATTTAGAAGCTGCATCCAGCCACACTTCATTTTCAGCTGCAGCCTCCAACCCAAACCAGCTGCATCTGCAAGCAGCTAGGATGCTGCCTTGCAAACTCTGTATCTGGACTATTTCTGTTCTTGAATGTGCAGTATCACTTCAGTCCTTGCTATGCTTAAAGCCATATACCACAAAGTTACAGTTTTAAGTACAATGCTGCTGTTCTTACATGCCCTAGGGGGTCGGGAAAATTTAGAGGATTTCTGCATGTGCGAGCTCTGTAAAGTCAGGAAATTAATGCTTATTAACAATAGGACATTACAGCAACTAGTTTGAGCTGCAGAGGAATTGGCTTTGTGTTCTGCCATTCTGTTTGCAGTATTCATGTCATTGCTCAAAGCATGTAGGAAAATGAAAAATCACAAAGTTTAACTTTGTGAGACACTACTCACCAGTAAACTCCTCTGGGGATTATCAGCCAGTATTTTTTGTAGGATGAGACAGCAATCCCACCTAACTTGTTTCCTCTCACCTAAATGGGGGAGGTTGCTGTCAGCCCATCTTTCTACCTGCCTTTTCACTAATGATTGAGGAACTGAGAAAAGACAGCTGGTTTAGTTTTAGATCAGACATTAACAAACTCAGTCCTATTCACCAGCTGTGTTACTGTTCAAATGGTTCCATAAAGAGCCTCCTTGCTAAAACATAGAATGCATAGGAAGAACTAAAGTACCAGCAGCTCAAGCAAGGCCACTAGTGTTGTCATACTGTATCAGATTCTTTGGTGATTTTTACAATCTGCTGCAATGGTCGATTTGTACAGGGTCTCCAGATTCATTATACCATGACTTAAGGTTGGATCCAACCCTCTGATTTCTAGGATTTAGAGACTAACATAATGTCACAAATGTTTGCCTTTATTACACTAATGCTTTTGTGGTTTTTTTTGTTTTGGGTTTTTTTTTTTGGGGGGGGGGGGTTAAAGCAAGTGTTCAATTAAGCAATAAGAGCATTGATTAAACTATGAAGTATGTCAGCAAATTTAAAACTATTTTGGCTACAGTATTTTGTAAGTACCCATGTTTGAACACTTTTAAATGCTTTTCAGTATGGTTGGGTTTGTGTTCTTCTCCCCAAAAGGTTTCAGAGCTAGTAAAAATATTTGAGTAACTATTGTGCACAACCAAACAGACAAAAACCTGACCTTTTAGCAGTACGTAAAACAGGATCAGATTATAGGACATCTGCCATTTTTTTGAGGATCACTGTGGTTTGTCCGCAAACATTGTGGAATGTCTATAAACTCTGGGTCCGGTTCAGAGCCAGCTCTGTGGTGATTCACATTAGATGACATTACACTGATTTTTCTCTGTTCAGCTATTTCCCTTTAAAGATCCCAGTTTAACATAATGCAACTTTTTAAAGGACATAGGAGATTTATGGCCCATTTGTGTCCCAAAGTCACTGAGATCAACCCAGTACCTACCTCTCTGTTCATAAACATACACAGACGGTCCCAGGAAATCACACAGTAGCTGATTAATCCACAAAACTTCCACTCTACATTTCTTTGTACTACAACTACTGAGCATTTCCCAAGACCATACAAAAGTTCACACTGCTGCTCCCAAAATTACTGACACTGCAAAAGATGTAATTCATTCCAGCAGGAAATATCTAACACATGCTTACGTGGAAAAAACCAAAGATTCTTGTCTCTAAAGTTCACATTTTTACACCTTTGCAACCCGTTTCCGTATATGTAACACTGACTTATTCTCCTTCTATTTATACCTATTTACTCCACAGGTCTGAATGAGTCTAATTTGTTTAAGAGCACCTCGTGCTTTACTGGCTTTCACATCATCTTAGCTATCATCCTCGCACTTTGTTTATCAAGATCTAAGATTGCATGTCAGGGAAGCTGTCACAAGATTGATTCTGTGTTGTCAAAAAGAAAAAAAAATAATGCTTGAAGGGCTTAATACTGTGGCCCTTAATTACAAGACTAATTGTACTTAATGGATCCACTCATGGGGGCTGTGGGAGTGGGTCTGAATAGATTATGTATTGCTCCCTAGAAACCTCTGCTTGCCTGGCATGCACCCACCAAGGGTAAGGCTGATTCACATGCCAGAGCAGATGCCACTAATGCAGAGGGCCGTGAGTTTAGCCTGCCAGAAGGGATTCATTTTCACATTGAACCATTCGCTGCAGCAAGATACATGAGTACACACTGGCTTGTGACTGTTACAGCCCCATGCTATTTTACAGTGCATAGAATCTGTAATGGAAGAAATCATTCCACAATAAAAATTATTTAAGATGGCCTTACTTAGCCTGTATGCATCATAGGGCATCAAATTATTTTACATGGTGCATAATGACCAGCTATTGATGTTCTCCACTCAGGCTTACCAAGTGAATGGAAAACTTCACCTATGCAGAAGGAAGGGTCATTGTGCCATACTGTACAGTGTCTTGCCTTGATGGCTACTACTGAAGATTAAATAACAGCTAATGGCTACTTAGACTAATTCCAATGTTCTTACAAGTATTTCTTCTCTACCTCTAGGCATGTTTATGTACACATGTATGTGTGTGTATATATACGAATCTGTACATATAAGTACTAGTGTTGGGTTCACGTTAGCATAGTGTAAATGTTTGTTTAGCCTGAAATGACACCTCAGTACCTGGATCCCTCTGACAATTGCAATGGTCCATCATCTCACTATTCCAATCAGTAATACTTAGTAATAAATAAATAAATGAAGCTTTAGAAGACTCCATATTTCCTTCAAACACTGATTTTTTTTTAATGGGAAATGCAGCTCCTAAAAGAATTCCCACTCATATAGTCTAATTTGGAGGCTATCTTCTTGATGCTTTGGAAAAAAATATCCCTTCCACCCCCAAGCCATTCTTAATGCTGATAGAACAATTAGCTAGATTGGTTTTACCATCTTTATATACTTGTGTGTGTGTGTATAGACACAAACACTTTCTTTAATTTGAAATGTAAAAATAATGCCAAGTTCTTGTTTGAAGTTGTTAGACGACAGTTGCTCATAGAACTATAACCTTACTTATGCAAATCACTAGAGTTCATGGTAAGTCTGACATTTACAGAATTAATGAACTAAATAATTAAGTGACCTGGTAAGCGAATTGGTAAACCAGAACTATTAATCTTTTAATGAATTCTTTACTATCACTTAAATAATAAATTTTTGCATAATTTTAAAGGATTACAGTAAAGAAACATTAGAATAGAAAATCCATTATGTGAAGGAACGTTGCTTTTATAAATCTGTCATTATGTCTCTTTTTATTGAATTCATTTCTATTCAAGGTTTAGAAAAGTGGCAATTCCTGCACTGGTGACTAACAGTCCCCAACATTTTAGTGGTAAGACTTTTTTCTTGCTAAGACAAAAAGTCTAGGATCATTTACTGCCTCAGACAAACCACTGCCTAAAGTGAGTAATTAGCATACAACTGTAATTTAAGAAATCCCCTATTTGATGGTGTGCATCACACATGTTTCAGATTTTCAAAGCACTAGTAAGTTAACTAGGCACAGTAAATGATGTTTCTGAACCAGTTCCTCTTAGAGATAAATTTTCTTTCTTCTACATGTTGCTGGCTTTCATCTTTCTACCAGCTTTGTACCACATGTCTTACTTTTTCGTGTTAGAGTGTGCTGAAGTCAAATACTCTCTTAAACTCCAATATACCAGTATTGTTCATATCCTATCCTGATTGGTGCATAAAGCTGTCTCTCCCCATCTTCCTCTCTATCAATGCCCACAATGGAATTAGACATACCAAAGTGGAAATTTGGAAGTACCATATGCTTCTGTAGGTACTACTTCTCCCATTCAGGAAACCATTGCTGTACGGACTTGAAGTACACATTCGGTTCTACTATATCTAGATGTTCATAGGTACCAGAGGTAACACATGGCACAATACATGTGCTTTTTTTGTTGTTGTTACATAAGCTGATTTGGCACGGCTGCCAAAGATTTCAAGGACTTGTAAAAAAACCTTCAAAATTTGTTCCCTTTCTAACATTGCAGCCACTGAAAACAGCCAGGTAAAAACAACAGCATGCATGCAAAACTATTAAAACAGCATTTCAAGGAATTTTTACAAAATTAATACTTACACTTAATTTTTGATTTGTCTCCTTTGAAAGATGCTACACAGTGTCACTTGTCTCAAGGTTACAAAACATTTCAAATTGGTATTGAAATGTCATAGGGTGATAAAAGTAATAATGGAAATAGTTAAATTAGCATCTGACTAGGATCTTTCTTCTGAAAAATTATCTCCATGGTGTACAAAACACCAGAAGACCTACCTGTTGTGAAGACAAAAACAACACTTGGTGGCTCAGGAAAGAAAGAATGGGGTTCTACACTATTTTATTGGCACATGTCAGATACTCAAGCATCTTTCATTGCAATCCAGCAAGTGGATTGTGTTCACACAGTACCCCTGTGAGCTTTCTGAGCAACATGAAACCATTTGAGATACCTGTAACATAATGCAAAGACTTTAATTTTTGATCTTACAAGTGTTTCTAATGATGTTTATTTGTGAGTACAAAGCAATGCACTGAAGACTGGCCGTGGTTGATTTTTACTTAAACCAGATTTAGTTTTTATAAACAGATCCACTTAAATGGCAGTAAATAAAAAGGGCAAGGCTGAGTTAATATGCTACTGTTACAGGTGTGTTTGGGGAACAAAACCCTAAAAATGAAACCCCACAGCCAGCTGAGCCTTACTCTTTGAAGTGAGTTCAATTTACATACAGGAAACTGGTGAAAATTCATCAACAGAAAATCTAATTCTGCTGACCTGTGCTGCACCCACACAGTGGGGCTTCTGCAGTTCATTATGCAGGCACAGCAACTGCAGCAGGCAGTAACACCCACACAAAAATTTTCTGAAATCACAGAATGCTATTCTGTCCCACGGAACACTCTATAATTCGGTAAAAAAGCTGTAAGAAAGCAAGAAGCAAAACACAGGCAGCATGATATTCCATTCAATTGGTTCAGTCACTAATTGTAGCTGGTCAAAAATTTTCTACCAGAGAAGAAAAAAACATTTTAAAAGCATATAAACTTAAGTTTTCAATATATTTCATTGTGAAGAGTGATAGGAAGTGTGCAGATAGGATCAGTGGGGCAAGGTAGAATAAGTTCGGCTAGCATAAGTGTTTGGTATACAGGTGTGCACATTTGTGTTTCATTAACTCCTCTGAACTAACACCCACGCAGAAACTTACCTGTGTTAAACATCAGAGAAGCTATTCAACTTTTCAAGTCAAATAGCGGATCTAGAACAAAATCTCTATCATACAGAGAGGGTTTTCTAGTCTGCAGATGATAATGTGATACAAAGACCCCCAAGGGCTAGAGGATTCAAGGACTAGAGGAAATTGGAAACCAAATGGAAGGAGCTAAGGAGTTGTGTGAACAGTGGAACTAAGATTGATTTCAAAATAAATTGTGTTGGTTTACATTTTTTACTTAATTATAATAAAGCTGCAGTGTAAGCCAAGCCTGGATAACAAATAATCCCTAGGGGAGAAAATAGCAAAAAGACCTAATAATAGCAAAAATGTAAGTCAAGATATGATCTCCAATAGAAAATAAAAAATACACAAGACAGAGAAACCTAACTGAAGATTGGGTTGTTTGATTTGTAATATATAGACGTCCTTAATTTTTAGAACTTCTCTTCCTCTTCCCTGCAACTGAAATGTTGATTATCTAATGCCTAATACTAATAAAGATTAACAGTGCAACTGTTCCTGCAGTAGAGGAATTACCAGGATCTGTCTTAAGTATTTTGATTAAGTTAGCAGACATTTACAGATATGCACTGAAATAGTTCAGTAGGTTTTAAAGTTCCTAGATCTCCCATACCACAGCACAAACATGTACAACATGAACAGACTCTTTAGAAAAAAAGATTAAAATGAGAACAAAAGAAGCTAGCATAAGTTAGAACGGTGGAAATCAAGACTTGGCAGAGATATTATCCCTGGAGATTTAAAAATTCTTGAGTATATATCAAAAGGCTGATTTTAAAAAATGGAATTAAATTTTGACACTGAAACTGAGGGAGGAAGTCACAAAAATTCTGTTTACATCCCATTTAAGATATGGATGAAATTAATTCTCCAAGTACAAAGAAACTGGGGGAGGGGGTAGTGGAAATGCTGAGTAATTTATTTGAAAAGTGTTCTAGATGTCACCTAACACAGTTTTTATGTTATCCAGCTAATGATGGCAATTGCACTTTATCTCTCTAGCAACCTCTGCAGGAGGTTCCCAGCCATAGCAATCACAACAGCCTTCAGCTTATTTAGGAGATAGAGTATCAGGTCATAAAAGGTAAATATGTAATGGAAAATAAAGCATATATGAGTAAAAAGAAATAGCGGAGAGACCAAAGCAAGCATAATTTGTTAGAAAGACACTGAAATAATCTTTTTGAGCTCATTATTTTAATACCACAGACACAGTGACTCCAAAATAGTATCAGTTTAATGTGCACTGGCAGAACCCAATCGTCAGCTCTTCGGATTGGCCGCAGACAGCGTATGGGAGGGTTCCCTGGGCTGCCGGTGCCTTCAAACAGCAGCTCTTCAGGCTGGTGGCATGGGAATACTTCCTTTGAACAGCTGAGTGATATGCCAAAGATATAAAAACAGATATAAATGCTAATAATTAAAAACTAAATGAATAATACCCAATGCAGAATTTTTAAGAAGGCCAAGAAGGCTTTGGCATTCAGAGGCAGTGCCAGCCAGCTGTAATAATCATCTTTAAACACTCTGAGAAAGAAGAAAGACATTATTAGCATTACCGAAACAGAGCAAGTACCCCCATGGATAAAGGTGTGATTCTACAGTAAAAGCTTCTGCAGTAAAGCTTCTGTAGTAAACTGAAATAGTTATACAGTTGAATCTCTCTGCTCTGAATGAGCAAAGCAACATTACATTTATTGGTCTGAAGAGACCCTGCTAGAAACATATGGCCTTTTATCGAAGTCTACGCAGAGCAATAAACTTTGAAATAGTGTAGTTGTGTTTGTTACTTTATGGGCAACGGAGTATTAAGAAATAAATGTTTTTAGCACTGTACTTTTATAAAATGGAAAACATTCAATCTCCTCTGAAACGACCTAGGTAAAGTTTTGCTTTCATTTGATGGTGCATGCTCCTCGGATGAAAACTTTTGCTTAAGTTAATTTGAAATAACAAAAACCCAAATTAAACAGCTAAAATAATTTATTTTGAAACCTGTGAACTAAGCACACTCTGTATGATCTCTGAGATAAGTTTGATTTATGAGTTTGCTGTGTAATTGTGTCAGGGATATCTACCCTGCAGCTTTTTGGCTGCTGTTCCTCATCCCACTTGCTCTTCCAGCGTGTGTGAATACCAACATCTTCTGCAGGCTGTCCGGTCTGTTCCCAGCCACCACAAAGCTCTGCCCACTGCTGCAAACAGCCCAGGTAAATGTCCACTCCCTCAAACATAACTCCCCCAAAATGTTTTCAGACTACAGGCCACCACTGCCACACACTTTCTGATGCTTTTTGGTTCATGTATGACGGTACATGCATTATACCACTTCCCTTGATGAAAACCCAAAGTACCAGATGAAAACCCAAAGTACCAGATGAAATGTGAAGATCAATAATAAAGGCAAAAGCTGGCTGGTATTTGAAAGCTCAACTTCTTTCTTCTTCAAATGCAAAGAGGTCCAATAAAACAATAACAAAATTAAAAACGAATAAAGATGACCGTTGGATGACTGGTGCAGAACCCAATATCAAAACGCCACTATCATGGAGACTGGAAAGAAAGCTAACCTATGCACTGGGAAATCTAATTGTATGTAGATTTTGAGCTGTTCTTTCTCTAAAAAAGGAAACAGGCATGGCCATCAGAAAAACCCAAATCCCAGTTTGCCCAGAGACCCTGAATTTTAGTGAGACTTAAAATACAAATCAAGATTCAAACCCACAGCTGTAAGATAGGCCTGCTGGCCTGATAGAGGGATAACACATACAGCATCCAAGGAATAAAACCTGCCTTCATAGACACATTAGTGAAATAAAAATAATCGCAGACCAAAAATACGTTTAACTCCAAAACTTCCAAAGAACTATGGGTGTGTCTGACGTTGATTTTTTCCTTGCCAATAAAACAATCATTTCACACAAGTGGCAGAAAGAAGCACAACTATGTCATGTTTTCTTAAATTATCTAGGGATTGCTTGACCAGGAAATCGCTAAGAAAATCACACTATAGCTGATCGATAGCTGCAGCACAAATGTCACAGCATTAATAACTTCTCACTGAAAGCTGAGAACTTTGCGGTGCGGCTGAAACGTGTCACGGTGGTAGAGAGGCCCTAGGCTGCAGAGTCCTTCCTCCAGCCAGAGGATGGCAGGTTTGGGTGTTCAGCTAATGGAGTGGAGAGGATGGGGACAGGAGATAGAAAGTAACTTCTCAGCCCCTCTTCCAAAGCTTAATTCCCAAGCTCATATTTTGCTTTCTGACCTTAATACCACTGGGAAGAGAGAAAATGTGTGCCATGTCCTGGTCTCCAGCCTAGGCTACTGTGATGAGGACAGAGCACCAATGTCTGCCACATAAGCAAATTTTTCTGCTTTGTGGTATTTCCTGAGCACTAGTGCTGCAGCCTCTTGCTGCTGATGTACAGCCCTCCCTCACGCAGTTAAATGAAAAAAAAAAAATATAGTGGGAATGTTCTCATTTTGGGGGCCTACTGACATGAGATGTTTTAGTAAGAGATGGCCAGGAATAAGGAAAGCCTGGGGAGCAGCAGTGCTGGGAAGCAGCTGTGGTACGGTGGTTGCCATACCACAGAGCAAATACACACCAGGAAGAAAACTGAACCGTTGTATCTTGCCGTTGATCTCAGAAACATGAACCTCTATCTTTCCTCTGAAAAAAAAGTAATTTAATTTTTAGGAAGTCAAAACAAGAAAAATGAAGGAAAAAAACCCAAACCAACCTCCAGCAATCTTTACTCTTAAACTGATGAAATACATGAGAACTCACTGCAATGAAAAATACAGTTTGGCAGATCAGCAGACCCCAGACAGCACTCTACCAACAGGATAGCATGATATTTTCTTTTCTTTTCCAGCAGTAGAGGATACACATGGATATTTCTCTATTGCCTAAAGTATGAGAGGGCCAGAGCTCTCCTCATTTACACTGCGGCTTCCAGACCCACTGAGACTCTCAAGCTCAGCCAGTCTGGGACACCCAGCAAGGTCCCTGCAAGTAACATGCAACTGGGGAAGGGCAGGGAGGCATGCAGGAGCCCTCCAAAGCTGAAGGCGTTGAAGGACAGCCTGTCTGCAGGTGGTAATACTTTGCGCTCAAGAAAACAAAGGAGAGGAGAAGCACATCTGAGGACATGCAGTCCTCACCTAGTGTGGCAGCACTAGGTTTTTCCTATTTAATCATTTTTGAAACCTCATGCAGAGCCGAGCATAAACTACTTTTCCACAAAACTAATACAGCACCTTCCCAAGGTATCTGAAAAAAATGCTTTCAAAGCATTTTCCTGCTGTGGGCATGATCTCCTCTTGTGAGCAGATCAGATTGCTAAGAACGAACACTGCGTCCTCAGTTGTGCCTTCCCTCGCTCCTTCCAAGTGTGTGCCTTCAGCAGGCACCACCATGTCCCAACAACACCACACTTTCAAGGCAGGACATTCGTATTTCAGGTTGCCCAGACTGCAGCTTTCCATTTGGTAGCCACAGACCTTACACCCAACTGGGGTTTTTGGGTAGAGAACCAGAAAATAAATAGAAATTATTTTGTGTCCCCAGGGATTTTCCAGGGTTTTGGGTTGCTTAGAGACAACTTCAGCCTTCACTGCAATTCACAACACCATTTGATATACTTCTCCAAGCCATTTGACTCGGAAGGCTGAGCTAGCACTGAACTTGGACCACATGGGAAGGCAGAGGTATGTGTGCTAGGCTGCAGCTGTGGACCTGGGCACCTCGCAGGGCTTCTTTCATCTGCCCAGAAGCTATTGATAACACATGAGATCACAGAGCCAGGAAAAAGGCATTGGCATTAACTGTAAATGCACAAGACATAATTCCACTAGTCAAGGAGCACACTCAATATTCAAGTCTTCACAGGTCCACTGAAGACCCGTTTCACCAGCCAGAGGAGAGTGGCGTAGTAGTATACCTCCCATTGCCTGGCCCTACTGCACAATCCAAAAATACTCCCTTGCCTACTTAGGACAGGTTTATAGTTCCTGTGCACTACCAGAGCAGTGCACAGGGACCCTGGTGGAGTCCTTGCCTTATTTAAGTTTGCTGTGGCTGTAAGATGATATCCCTTGTAACAACTCAGCCTTCTCCTTGCTCCTTCAGAAAAGCCAGACCCACGGTTCCATCATTTCAATTGTATAAAAGCATTATTATTATTACAGGTGCATTATTTTATTTTGGGGTTCAGAAAAATCCCTTTTAGTCAGCATTGTGAATATTTAACGTATTTTCACAAATGAAAATCCATAATCATTTTCACATTACAAAAGCTAGATCTGACTGCAGAAAGCTTGCCCAGTATATATAATGGTTATAGGAAATTTCATCTATCTCATGTGGTATTTTCTTGTTTATTACCTGAATCTCCAGAGAATTTTTCTGAACTGCCTTGGAGGCCTGGAAGAGGTCTCTGAAGACTTTCCAATGGTCTAGAAGACCCAAGCCAGCATTTCCAGTGCTAGAAGGTGAATGAAGGGCTGTATTAACCTGTAAGCTTCCCTAAGATGACTAATGTCAGTATTGTGAGATGAAAAAATAGTGTACAAGACAAGGCTCAGTCGAAACAGATTCTGACTTATCTGGCAGGTCTAGAGAATTTAAAACATAAAGCATAGCTAGCCTGCTTGAATGAGTAAAGCACATCCTGCTGTGAATGAGAAGACCTATGTTTTATCAGTTTAACATTTTGGACTACAAGGAAAGAGATTGGGGGGTTCAGTGGAGTACAAGGATAATAAATGAATACTTGCCCATCAGAGCAAGAAATAGCAACAGTTCTGGAGAACACAAGAGATGTGGCACATCAGTGATTATTTCTACCATAGTGGTCTCCTGGCCAAGGCTGAGGTCCTGCTCACCCAAATGGCAGCTCCCCTCATGGTTTCCTTTAAACAAATGCATTGTGAGACAGACAGAAGTGTATTCACACTCCTGGGATCTACAGGCCGGCATGAGAGATCTGGGATGAAGATCAGGCTACAAATGTAAGACCATGTTGTTTACTTTGTCCTGTTGTAGAATCTTTCTTCATTATCTTTCCCAAATCTCCAGAACCTATAATTCTGGCACTCCTTCGGTGTAAAGAGCAGATTAATTTTTTAAGCCTCTCCTCCCCCATGCCAGTACCTTCCAGCTCCTTTAGTCTCCCCCAAGCAAGAACAGCCACATGCCTCCCTTCTAACCTTCCTTTTTCCCCCTGAGTCTACCTTCCAGACACCAAACCACCTCTCCCCACCTAACTCTTCTGGACAGCCCAGAAATGGGTATTACTGTCTTTGAAGCCTTCTGTGCTGCCATTACCCTACCAGTCCAGCCCAGCCCTCACAGAAATGGGGTATAGTGATCATCAGGCACTCTCTGCAAGTCATCAGTGAAGTCATTTCTCAGGGTTATACAGCAAAGTCAAGCTTATTTTGATCATTAATGATGCTAATCAAATAAAGGGTTTTAACTAAAATAATGTACAGAGCAAAGTTAGTATATTCTGTAGATAACTCTCACCTCCTGGAAACCTCTAAGACAATGTCAAATAAAGGAATACCCACTCCTAAACTTAAACTAAATAGGAGATCCTCCATACTTAAAGTTTCATCTCTAGTTTGAAGCAGTTGTGTTTTACGGAGATGTAACACATAAATATTTTTATAAAATCATTACCTGAAGAGTGTATTCCTCTCTTTCTGATTCAAAACTCCCTTAGAAAAAAAAATACAGCTTTTGCCTGTTAAAGAAAAAATAAGGGATTTAGGATTAGTGAACAGTTCACAAAACTCCTTTAATGTAGTTAAGATATTATTTGTGTTTCCAAAGTGAAGCAGTACATGAAATAGCATGTGCCAGTTATTTTTTAATTTTTAAATCCAATTAATTGTTCTAGTTACAGTACCACTAATTTTTATCTAGCTGATTAACTAGAGAATAATCCAAATACATTTCAAATTATAAATCTTTCATGATTTGGGAGATTTTATACAAATGTACATTTGACAGTGCTAATTTAAAGCAAATATCAAGCTTGATTAAACATTCCCAAGATAAGAAGGATAAACGATTGAATTATTTTATAGATTTAACTACCATTGATATGATGTTATAAACAGAAATATTTTGATGTTCATCATTAATTTTTAAAAATAATTCTTTGGGAAACAGCCAAGAAGGACTGGAGAAGTAGGTCAGAATGTATGCACAAAACATTTGTATTCTTTACTATATAAACATTAATTTATTTATTGAAATAATACACTGTTAATTATTTATTAAAGAAATTATAATTTTGCTGAGCTTCCCTCTGAAAGAAAAAAAAATCATTAAAATGTGGCTAATGCAATAGCCAAGGCTATGATTGTTTCACATCTCTGCCTCCCAACTGTTTGCCAAGTATTTATTCGCAAATCACTATCCGTTGAAACATAATCTGCATCAGAGCATCTCCAGCAAGCAAGTGAATTATAAAGTGGTTTAGCAAGCTTTAAGTACTTTAAAAATATTCAGGATTCCCCATCACATTTTCTGTCCCCGTATGTGGGAGACTATAGCAGGAGAAAAACTTTTTAGGGATCAGTTTTCTGGAATTGTTGCTAAGGAAAGCAAGTTTCACAATACCACTGGCTATTTCTCCAGATCTGAGCTTTTAAAAATGCAGATATACAAAACACTATTCAGTAATATGGGAAAGGGAGGGAAAAGACTCTTTGTCAGAAGTGACATTGCACACATTGAAGCTTTTTTCTGTTTTCTTTTTATGTCTTTTTTTTCCTTTTTCATCCTTTTCCTTTTTTTTTTATAAAAAGGAATACAACTGATTCAACAAAAGTGTTTAGAACTCTTCTGAGCACAATCAATCCTCCAACCATAAATTAGATAGACTTCACGCAAACGCTCAGGTAAACAGAGAAAGTAGAAGCATGAAAACACCCATTACCAATAAAGAATTGTGCACGTGTTCCCAGCTGGAGAGTGAGTGGAACCATAGTCAACAACACAGAAATATGCACCAGCACGTTATCCTCCAAGGCAGTGCTGTAAATGAGACAGTGTCCAGGGATGGCTTGCCTATACTAATCTCAATTGGCCTCTCTAGTTAATACATTTAAACAAAAACATAGATTTTCTGCAATCTATTACTATGCTTGATTAATTCGGGCACCAGGGTAGATAACCATTTTTCTCCTATTTTCCATATGATGCACTTAAAATGAACATATCTTCCTAATGATGTAATTTCAATTTGTTTCATTAATTCTACAGAAAAACAAGCAATATTTTGTCCATCTAGTGCATTAATAAATATAACATGAAATTGGTTAATGCAACACACATTTCTCTCAATATCGGTTAGTCCTGTGTTACTGTGCAAAACAAAATTGAAGTATGATGGTTTTAGTTTACTTTTGCTTTTTCCAATAGTATGAACTGATTCAGGGGGGAAGGGCGAGGAGGTTGGGTTTGTGTCAGACTTACTGATATTTATTCATTCTTATTCTGGGGAGCCTGGTTTCCTGGATTTTACTAAATTTCATTGAACCATAGTTCTGGCTTACAAAGTGGCATTAAATCAAACTCTTTGCTGAACTCCAGACAGATTAAACCTACTGCATTTCCCTTGCTTAGGAAATTAGTTATCAAAGAAACAGATCAAGTTAGTCTGGCAATGCAGCCCTTTGGAAAGTCCATGTTGTGTTTTATGCGTTATCCCTTGCTCCTTAATTTTTCTTTCAAGACGGTCCCTATAGCTTTGTGTAATACTGCAATCAGACTAATGGGCCTCCAGTGTTTAAGCCACCGTACATCCCACCATCATCTAAAATATAAGGGCTCTATTTGCTGATCCCTGTCAGGAATTTCCTCCACTTCTCTTGACAGATGCGCTCAGATCACTGCCACTCTACCTGCACTTTCATGCACTTACTTGTTTAGGCATTTTGGGGATAGAGACACTTAGACCTATGTGTTATATCTGCATTGGGCTTTTAGCCTTACTTTCGGCCTCAATATTCTAGTTTCCAGCCTGTCCTCACCTCCCATAGTCAGTACTTCTGTCCTTACAGAAAACAAGACGTTTGATTTTAATTTGATGCCATCCCTGAACTATTTCATTCTTGACCCCCGATTCATTACACTGTGGTTGAGCTTCTCCTTCTCTGTTCTATTTTATATTTATATATACATGGCTGGGAGGAAAAAAATAATTTTATGCTGTTTTTTTCTAATTTACAAGGTCTAATTCAGCTTAACTTTTGGCACATATCTCTACTCCTCTATTTCCTGGCCTTTCAGACATAGAATACTCCCTATCCCTTCAGGCTATCTGCTTATTTGTTCTGCCCTTTCAGAAGTAGTTATTTATCCAGTCAGCTCTGGAGCCTTTCCCTACAAGATTTTCTCCTTGATTAAGATGCAAGTTCCAGACAGTTTTCACACCTTTGATTTAAAGAAATTTCACGCCTTCTCCACATTAAAATCCCTAAGCTCTTTAATCCAGTTGACCTCATTAACTAGTTTCCTTAATTTTTCAAAGTTTATCCTTTTGAAATTGAGATCTTTACAAGCTTGGATGCAGCTGCACTGGTGGGGGTGGTGGCTGCATCGTGGTGCAGCTGCTGCACCAGCACGTGAGTTGGTGCCCATCCCACACCGAATGGTGCTAATGGGAAAGGATGCAGGCCTCACCACCGCCCAAGCTACTTCTCTTCCAGCTAATTAAACTGAATAAATCTGTGAACATTTGATACTAGGTTATTTCCTACCAGCTCTTTCTTTATGTCTTGTTGCCTTGATGGAGTACCCTATCAGTATTACTGATACTTCTAGCCTTCTGTGTTACCTTGTTCATGACTGTAACACTTTTTATTTGATTTTTCTGCAAAGCCAGGTTTTACCCTATGCTTTAAAGGAAAGTTCAAGCAATTCTGTAGTTGACGATCCCTGTACAATCAGGAAAATTTCTTCCTTGCCTGTGACAGAAGTTAGTTGTCTTATGACCCAAGACACTGAGGGTTTCTATTAGAAGCCTGTTCAAAGTGGAAGTTGTCACAAAAATAATGTAGTACTGGTAAGTAAAAGGTGAATATTACTGCTGATTTGTCATTCTGCCTACTAATACTGAGAAAGTACATTATCTCCTTAAGAACTGGTTGCTAACAAGATTCTTAAATCTAGAGATACACAAATAGGAACTAACATCATAAAAGTAGCAGATGGAGAAGGCTTGTTATTGCACCTAGATCTTCCTAAGAATAGAGAATGACTCATCCTTGCACATTTTGACACATTCTTTACTTTCTAAACCTACATGTTGCAAGCGAAGGGTCCTTCTTTATTTCTCTTGGGAGGCTACTGCACATGTTAAAAGGTCTCAGCGAGTACAAGATTTTCACTGGCCTTTAGCAATATTTTTCCTTTCTTAACTTAGTTTCACCCTTCCAACCAGCTGCAAGAAAACAACTTAAGCACTCATGGCTACGTAGGTAGTAGTAATAGCAGCAAGACATCGCTTCTCAGACTTCCCTTCCCCATTGCTAGCTTTTAAATGGCTCAGCCGCTATGTGCGTGTGTTTGCTGGACCAGACTCGGAAGCCAGAGTGTACGCCATCCATTAACTGTCAGGCTCTCCTATGTTAGATACCAACCCCAAAGGAATAACTAAAATAGAGCAGAGTGAACCTAACAGCAAAATGAAATGCGCTTGTGCGCTTGCCTGCGATAATGGGCATCCAGTTCGGTAGGTATAGACCTATGTTGCAAAGAACAGGGTAGTGGCATGTTGTCTTTTATGTGGGGCAAGCAAACAAGAACATTTATATGTTGGTGCTGCTCTGATTCTGTGAAGTATACTGAAAGATAAAAGTACACAAGGCAAAGCATGTGTCTCCTAGGCACAGTCATGCTGTGGAGAGAAGTAATTTATCCCTGCTGGGTACATCCATCATAATCCAGAGCCCGGATATATCTGTTATTAGAGTGCATTCATTCCAGAGCTTATACTATGTATATCTGCTATTTAAGTTGATTTGCTGCAATGCTGATGTCAATTAGCTTCTAAGATCCCTTCCTATGATTTTACTGGTAATAAGCATGTTCACCTGTATAAAGTTAACAAACCAATACTGCAAATACAGGCAAGTGTGCAAGTTGCCCCTGTGCTTCATCATAGTTTAAAATCTGAGCCAAAAGAAAGCAAGTTAGAAGAAAAATGGCTCCAAAACTGGGGTTAATGCCCTCCTCACCTCTAACACCTGAAAATCCAGAAGCTCACATCATGAAGATTAGATGAGATGTATCAAGAATTTAGCTAATCTTACCTGTTAATGATTTACCAGAAATCATTAGAAGTCTTTGGCAACTTAGTGTTTTTACTTGAGCACCCTGTGGGAAACAAACATGTTTTCTTGCTTCTTAGTTAAGTTACCTTTGCAGACAGGCAAATTAATTTTCTTTATTGTTTTTTTGTTTTTAAGTACATCTTGTTAAAAGTTTTTTAACATCATCTCAAATAAGTTCAGGTCTCAATTTATGCTAGGAAAGAAAATAAAAAGGCTGAAGATTGAAAAGGAACGTTTATGGTTTTAGATTCCCCTATTTCAGGAAAACAGCATGGCCTTAATTTAAAAAAAAACTCAGGAAAATGTTAGGGTTTTGAAGCAGGAGGAGAAGAAAATAACCCCTGCCGTACATTAAAAAATAGACACAAATGAAAACTCCTCCTTGTCCTTTTGCACAATGAAACATAGAAGTGAAAGGAAGCATTAAGTGCAAGTAGCAATGGAAAGAGACCAATTCACTTCAGAAATTCTGAAATCACAGGTGTCAATCGGGGCCAAAGGCTCCTCTCTGCGTCTAGCAGCAAAAGGAAGGTGGCAGCAGCTTCAGACAGGGAAGTGCTGAGGTGGGAAATGCTGATTCTTGAAAGTGGCCGTTCCTTGCAGCTCTGAATTTGCAGAGCTCAGGAGATGAGTGATCTGCCACTGTCAGCATAGGGAGTTACCAGCTGGGGATTTTTCCCCATAGCACTCTGTCCTCTTGCCTGCCCTATGGAGGAGCTCAGAATATGTCAAAGGCAAATTAATCAACATCATAATTATCCCTATTTCTTGGTTCCTGAGACTTAAAGTACAGACAACTCCTTCACATCCATTCTGGCCAGATGTCCAGTGATTCAAATGTCCAAATGACAGAAGTGTCCTACCAAAACGGTAATGTCCTGAAACATGCCAGTCTTTTCTTTGATGTGCTGTATTTCTTTAATGTGGACCTGAATAGAGGAAATATTTTTAAAACTAAGTTTTTGATAGCATGATTAATATTTTCAGGTTGACAGTGTAGAGGTAAGCATAACCAATAGTTAAATAAATGACTGAAACTCCCATTTACGTGCAATATTCTACCACAGCTTTTAACTAATCATTAAATAAAACAGAGCTAGCACATTGCTGTGAGCAAAATAATCTTTCTAACATGACTCTTAAACAACTCAGTAAATCACTCTTCAGTAATTTCTTTATCTAACTGGCTCAGTATCCTTGATAGATTCCTGATAGCCCTAAGAAATATTTGATCAGTGGGTTGCCTACGTGTATAATCTTTACTTATTTGCTACACTAGTTTATCTCATTTTTTCCTAACTGAAACCCCATTTTATTATTTCATTGTGAAACATTTTCTCCGTGCAAAGGGTGAATTTATTAGACAGCTCAAACTCCTTCAGCCCTCTGAAGGACTGAGTGTTCTGTGGTGATTATGTGACAAACTACACAAGAGAAATACCTTTGCAGAGGGGCTAAGTAGCTATGCAGTTCAGGCGCAGTCATGAAGCCCTGTCTTTGAAATAAAAATATTGTTTACACTCCCCTTTACACAGCGAGGAGCAGGAGGAGCTGGAGCGAGGGATATGTGGGTTACAGGCTCGCACAGTTTGCAAGTCAGCATGGCTGAAGCCCTTTTGGAGGCAGCAGGTTTTTAAAAGAATTGCCTAGATGCAAACAAAGGTCCCGTGTGGCTAAAATTCACAAATGTGTCTAAGCAGGTTAACTCTTTGAGTGATGTAAGATTTCCAACCACTACAGATCAAACAAAAGGACAAGCCTGTGGCTTTGTGCACACAGAGTGCGTTGGACTTTGCCCCTGCAACTTTCTAATGACAACACTCTAAGTCAATACCTTAGAGCAGCTACCCCAAGGCACATCTCCTACGTGGCAGGAGAAAGGTTAATGTTGCATATAGTAGCTTCTGCCTTCTGTCAGTACTTAGCAATTTACTCTTGCTAAAATTATACAAAATCGACATCCAATTAATGGCCTGAGTTTCAGATTGCCTCTGGTACTGCGCTTGTTTTAGAATTAAATGTAACTACACCATTAAATCTAATATATGGTTGATCTGTGGTTCAGAGGGAAATCATTTGCTGGAAGATTGGTTAAGGGTAAGACTACTCTTGGAAGAAAAAATAAGTTGCAGCATTTAGTTTATTCGTAAAAATACAATATCTTCTCAAAACAATCTGGAATTGCAAGTATAAAGTTGCACACACCAAATGCAAAGATCCTTAAAAAATGCATGTCTCCTAAAACTCAGAAGACTAGAATAAGGGAATATGTGAATATTATAGAACATTTTCCTGCACTTTTATGTCATTAAAAATAAACACTCCTAAAGTGCTATATTAGATTAGTGGAGTTAGAAAATTATTAAGGTCCTGGATTCATGTTTTTGGATATATTCTTATACTGGATAGATGTAGACTGGATAGTGCAAAATGTGCTACAAGAGCAAAATGTGCTGCAAGGAGAAATTAGTGTGAGAAATATACCTATAGTTTCAAGTAGAAAATCCTACATTCCTTCATTAACTACAGTGATGCCACAGTGAAGTTATTAACAATAAAGATATTTGATAGCTAAACATCCACAGGGTTATTTACTTTAAAAAAAATTAGTATGGATGCTTAGGATTCAGTTAGCTGAAAATGACTCATTCACATCAGTCAACAGGCATGAAAAGGAGCTCCTGGACTAAATGACTTAATCCATTATCTGAAATAAGGTAAAAACACAAGCAAAAACTGAAAGCCAACTCTACTTCATTCTAACGTTAGTGATTTTATTTCTAAGATTCTTTTCTGATACGTTTTGGTTCCAATCAAAGGAGAAATTAATGGAAATCCTGAATTGTTATGAAAGGAACAATGCCTCAGATCAAGCTGAACTTTCCAAATTAAGTTATGAGTCTCAGAACATTTTTCTAGAGCTCCTGCTGAGTAGAGCTCAATATCTGAAGAACTCAGCCCACAAAAAAAAAATAAAATTCTAAGGGCAATCCACAAAATAAGCCATGCTACTTGCAGTGCTTTCAATTTTTTTCAGTTAATCCCAAATCTTGTGATATTGGTCCCTTTTTCATAACAGCTATGCTTCAGACATCATACTACGTGTGTATAGATTTTCACTCAAAAATGTAAGTTTTCTGCTTTCTATTCCTTCTTTTCTTTGAATAACGATCTGGAAAACTTGAGCTGTAAAGGCTCATGAACAGAGTACTGATAAAATACATTTACATTAGTAAAAAGTATTCAACAAAAAGCAATCGCCAGTTCCTGATTTGGGACTGCTATCACTAGTTTTTCCGCTCTCTTCTCTTGTGGAGAAAACAAGCAAAAATTTATCCCTGTATTTTTAGAGTTGTACCTGTCAGCTTAGTTTTCTGGGAGCAGACATTGATCCGCATGTGAAAGATTGTGCTGCATGTCTGCAGCACCTCACATGTCCAAGAGATGGTATATTCACGAGAACTGCCAGATACAATTGCTTTGCGGGCTGTATCTTGCTAAGTCTGGCATTTGCTGGTGGTAGAAGGACCCATAAGGGCTGAGGTACAGGGAGGCTCGCAGACTGATGGTGTCAGCAGGGGCTTAGGAAGCAGGAGTACATGAGCAGAATGAGAGGTCGTGCCATGCTCCTGCAGTCAGGCCAAAGTCAGTGGGTACCACCATCTTTTCCAATGCTCTGTGAAAGAAATGAATGTTTGTAACTCTAATTCTCTGCTGCCACTTCAATGCTAGGTTTTTGTCTGTTCTCCTTGCATTTCGTGTTGATTGCCTTTCACAAAAGATGAAAAATTGGTAAATCTTGAATCTGGACCACTGCCACTGTGTTTGGCATTCACAGCAGTGGATTCTAACATAAATCCGTTTTTGCTTTACACAGACTATTCTAAATGTATATCTCTCTATCTACAGAGAAATTGGAAAGAGGAAAAAAAATTAACTACTGACCAAATGAAGCAGGTCTTCTACAACATAAGCAACATATTCCATATCCACACTAATAAAATAAAATCCATATTTCCCTTTCTTTCCTGATGATCAGATCATCATCACATAATTTTTTTTTGTTTAGTTTTGGCTGGTTGTGCTTGTAAGCTTTATCTGGCATTAAGGTCTTCAGAGATGTTATGTGGGGCTGTGTCAAAAGGACAAAAAAACATTCAACATTCTGTCTTTGGCAGAATGAGTTCCAGCTTTTCCAAATCTGTTTCAATTAGACCTTTCATTTCAAGGAACAGAGAGATTTTAATTCTGACATACAGAGACCTCATGTAGCAGTACATTTACACTTGCATTTACTGCTCAAAGCTAGTGCCATCACAATGAAATAATAAACTTCTAAACAAAAAACCACAAAAGGGTTATTAATCATTTGACAGGACAAGTATCACATTCATTGCTTCAGTGCACCTAAAACAAGTTTGTTCCTAGTGGCATGATATACAAATACAGCTCTCATCTTAGACCTAAATGTATTGTAGGATGAAGCATAGAAAGTATTACTTACGTTAATTTTTAGTATAATTACACTTCTTTGCAGGAAGTGCCCATATAGCTATTATTCTGGCAGAAAACCTCTGAATCTCCTAATGACGCCTGCTCTATAACGTGGCTGTGCCTCTCCTCGTGTCATTCTTACTTGCTTACTAAAATGTGCGCTTCTTATTTTGTTCTTACTGTACATACCACATACTGTAGCTGCTCCTGTTTTCCCAGTTTAAACTGTACTAAAAATAATTCCCTGAAAAATTTTTGGTACTGGAAGTGCCCAACTCTCTGAAAAACACAATGATGTTAAGTCTAGATGGTTTAAATAAATATCACTAACTAAGTAAAAGCTCTTGAAGAAGCAGTGTAATGATAAGATCTGTGGTCATTTTTCAAGACAAGGCATCTCTTGCACAGCTAAATATTCCAGCGAGGCCACAGCGTTCTCTTGGATAGGATGGTAATAGTTCACAGAGCACGGCTGTTTTAATACCGCACCAGAAGCAAATAGACTGACAAGCAAATGCCAGACATTGAGGAAACTATAATGTATATTACTTTGTTTATTGCAGCCCACCAAATGCACCTGTAGTAGGAATTATAGCTTGTCAAAAAGATATACAATATCTGCACTTCCATGTTTTTAGGTATTTTTTTGAAAAATATTCAGCATCGTTTACTTTTCAACAGAAAATAAATGAAATCTTCATATGTTAAAGTTATGGGTATTTTTCATTAGCTCTCAGATACAGCGTCTGTGCTAGAAACCATTATCTAGTACATTTTGCTTTCCAGATAAAACTTTCAAATGCTTACATTTCATTGCACGTTGGTTGATTGGATAATTTGAACATCAAAGGAACCTTTCATTTAATTTAAGCCGTAAAGTTGTCTTTTGCTTTATTAACTTTCGATCAATAAACAAGCAATTTGGAAATGTAATCAGGAAATGCTTCCAATTGGCTGACAATGTATCAAAGCCAGTGCTTGAAGGCAAGAGCAAGCTGTAACAAGCAGTTTATTACCAGTAGCTGTTACTGACATTAGTCAAAACCAAGAAAGATAAAATGGAATAAGAAATGTAATGCTGGAAGAGCCTTGGGCGCTGTGTTCTCTTCTTCCTTTTGAAAACTGCAAGCCTGTCTTTGATATGATAACAAATATAAACTGTTTAAAAACACCAAATGCAGAAAAACTGAGACTAGCCTGTCATGGAGTTAATCCATTCTAGAGTGACATACAAATAGTGTAACATCCAGCGGATATATGTTATGGAAATATTTTGAATTGGATTTACATGTAGTGAGCAAATTGGAACTTTTGATTTTATGTGATATTGTAATGTGCATGTTCTCATATTAACTGAGTGTAATCCTATTTGAAGATAATGAGTTTTCAATAGGCTCTCCAGTCTGAAACTGCATCAGAACATTTTGATTTTGGCTGGAGAAGGTCCAAACAGACTTAGAAAAAATTGCCTATCTCAGACTTGGGGGTAGCCCTCATTTCCGAGGAGAATTTACATTTTTTTTTGGCGAACACATCATCCACAGAACTAACAGACCGGTGAGCTTTTCTAGTTTATTTTGACGGTATGTTATTTGTTTTACTTGGTCCTATCTATAGCCCAAAGCAGAACACTGGGCTGGATTTCACCTGTTTTATTGAGCATGTCACTGAAAGCATCCTGTAGTTATTTCAAAATTATCTCTACATATTTTTAACAATAAATAACAAGGAGAGAAAGGAAAATATGTTTAACTGGAATTGATTTGAGAGTTGGGTAATAATCATAGATTAACAGATTTAATTTCCCTGTTCTACAATGAAACAAAGTCATACAGACTTAGCGCAAAGGGATGCAGGAAAAGAACAAAGAGAGAAAATGTTTTGGCTGTTTTTTGAAAGTTCTGTGTGTTGGCACACTGGGCATGCTGAGCACATCACAAGGCATGCTGACACACAAGTCACATATTCAGTCAACTCAAAGGGAAGCAACATTGTTATGTTAGAGGTTTATTTTTCTGGTTCTCCCAGTTAACTGTTTTACACATTTCATAAAAGTAGCTACTCCATGTGGAACTATAACCATAGATGTTCACAAAACATTAACAGGTCTTAATTTCATCTCAGTTGTGCATTCCAATAATGCCTTAAAACTCTCTTTTCTCTTAGGCCTCAAAACCTGGACACTGGTTATGCTGGTGGTGCATCAGCTGGCTGACCTGCCAGTCCTTTCTCAGGCAGAGTGCAGTGCTGGTAGGTCAGGGCTTCAGGCCTCACTGCTCCCCCGCTTAGCCTCCACATCCCTCGATAACCTTGCCCTTGGCCACTATCATGGATTTCCTTGAATTTCACCATATGTGGCTAATGAACACTTTGAGTTGGAACCATCGTTGAGTCCTGAGGAATGCCAAGTGGCCCTATCTCATAACTTGACCTCCTACAAGCTGTAGTAATATTAACGGTCACTTGTTATAAAATAGGAAGGACCAAAACTGGCATTTTCTGGCCATAAACTACAGAAAAGACAAATTAAAATATCATGTTTGAGGAAATGAACTAGTGTAGGACCACAGGTGCTCATGATGTTGTATCATCTTATGCCAGCTGAGATCCCATCTGGAGTTTCTTGGCGTAATTTCCACTATTGTTCATGAAATATTTTTGGACCCAGACTGTCTAGTACTAATGGACAACCACCCATTAAAATTAGAGGGTAATTCGTGTGTTAAGCTTGGGTACCTATCACTTCACTCAAGTCTCATATCATCACAATTTGGCCTAAATCACATACATTGTAATCATCATACTGAAATGGTGACAGGAAGAGGTGGGATTTAGCGCTTTCTCATTCATCAACCAAAATTAAAGAGAAGAAGAAAACTTGTCTCATTTATAGGTAGTCTCCATTATCACAAGGTTTTGCCCATCAAAAAGAATTCTGAAAAGCAGCAGATTTCACACCCATCTGATATTCAAGGAAAACATTGCAATTGGCCCATGACATCATACCAAAGGCCATTTCAGTCTTTTCCTTAATCCTTTACGAGAATTGCAAAAAAAAAAAGCAGGAAAAGAACAACTACTGTTATAGGGGTAATAAGAGAAGAACTTGTACTTGAAAGAAGCAAGAAGGAAAAAGATGTCATTCTGTCTGATGTTTCTGTCTGTCAAAACAGAAAGTGTCTGTTCTGTTCTTATCTAATGGCACTCAAAAAGTCTTCTGCTTCACTGCAGAGAGGGTCAGACACCAAAGTATTAATAGTTTTGTCAGTGAGAAAAAAAAATAGGTTTAATGTTAAGACATTTAATGTTCTATGGAAGGGGGGGGGAAGAATATGTAAATAAGAGATTTAATTTTCCTTTTAAAAGAAGCAACAAAAGTTTTCCTTAATTTGGGGTTAATTAAAATGGTTTGTTCAGTCTAAAATGAATCACTGTTTTCTTTTTTGGAATATTTTTTCTTCTTCAGTGAAACTAGCACAATTCACTCTGAATTTTCAATAAATGTAAAGCTTAAGCTTTGAACTTTTTTTAAATTTGGAAATTCCTTACAAAAAAGTCCATATCCTTTGTTTCTTCTTCTTAAAAACATCTAAAAAAATTATATCTAGAAATGAGAAAATTAAAATACGCGATCAAGAATGTTACCTAGGACTATCCCCTGTGCCCTTTTTTCATTTTATGGTCAACACAGTGTTTTAGAAAGAGAACAAAAGTGAATATAGGAGTATGGGAGTGTTAGGATCTTGGCTCCACAGGTTAACAAAAACAGTGAGCATGGATAACACTAAAACAGAGACAGGAAGAAATGTTCCTTTTATGTGCCCTAGAAGATCATGTAATTTTATCCCCACCTACTTTCTGCAGGCTTAACAGCATATCTGGGAGTGAAAGAATTTGTTGTGAAATGTGAAACTGTTATGTTAATCTGTTCTGCAAAAAAGAGCGGCTAGTTCAGGGCAAGTTGCACTATTCAAAATAGCAAATATGACAATTATTTTCAGTGGACTCTGGCACTGCAGGTCCATTCAGAATTCCCATATACAACATCTTCCACTGCCCTTGCATTCACATACATTTTTTTAAAAAAAGCTAATTTCATAATTTTATGCATCTGTAAAATCCAAATGAGCCCTTCTTAATATTTGCAAAAAATATGCTCAGTCATTCATCTGAATATAGATTGTCTAAATCCAGAACACTGAGAAAGATCCATCACTGCTTCTTGGCTAATCTTTGTATCACGTGTGTCTGTTAAATCTTTGCCATGTGGTAATAAAAATGTTTCAAAGAGATCTTCATGTGGCCACTTCTGCTATAGACTCTGTAATGATAATCTAACATGCAGTCAAAGAGCCTGGCCTTGTCATAGAATCATAGAATTGTTTAGGTTGAAAAAGCCCCTTAAGATCATTGAGTCCAGCTGTAAACCTAACACTGCCAGGTCCGCTGCCAAACCATGTCCCCAAGCACCGCATCTACACATTGTTTAAATTTCTCCAGGGACGGTGACTCAACCACTTCCTTGGGCAGCGTGTTCCAGTGCTGGATAACGCTTTTGGTGAAGAAATTTTTTTCCTAATATCCAAGCTAAACCTCCTGTGGCGCAACTTGAGACCATTTCCTCTTGTCGTCATCCTAATAGCAAGATAATGGAGCCATCCTAGGAGAAACCAGTTGTGCTTAAATGCTGTGAAACTGTTGCATTCTGGGAGACGGTGACATCTATAGTGACCAGCATAGGATCAGAACAGTATATAAATGGCTTTCTCCTAGATGGGAATCACTAACAATTCAGTTTGTTAAGCACAGCAAAACAAAAAGCAAAAGAAGATATTGTCTTTATTATAGGTGATGGAAATGAACACTAAGAAAGGAGAAGAGCTATCAGACCGTATTAGCATGAAAGCATACACATAATCCAATAATGAATAAATTTAGGCTGGAATTTAGAGAATGGAGCAAAACCACCATAGTAGATGGATACTGAAACACCACTCCAAGTGCAGCAATGCAGGCAAGAAATCTATCAATTGTATGGTGCTTCATTATATATTTATAAAGAAACCTCAGATGGGGCTTAGGTGCAGGTGCAGACACTTGTATATCTGCATGAGAAAGGTACCTAAACTTTCACTACAGTCAGCACAGGCCTAGGTTTTGACTCAGTTGATTCTATCATCATTTGAGATACCCTGCAATAGCCACCAGCTGCCAAACCAAAAAGATGCAGACCTCTTGTGGGTCTTGTGTCATGTCTTGCAGGCCTAAGTGTGGTGCTTGCATACTTTGGGGCATCTCCAATGACACTGGATACCTATGTGAATCAAAACCCTAGCTCATCCCAAAGCAGATATTTAGGGTTTGATTTTGTTGTCTAAGAACAGGCATCTAGTGGTTTTTGATAAGTCTTAGACTATCCTTGTCCTCCAGCAACTCCAGAAGGATATTGTCTCTTGGAATTCCCAACTCACACCTACAAGCCTCTGTCCTGATGTCTTTAATATCTTAGGGCAACTCAAATGGAAATAGGTGCTTAAGTTAGGCAGTACACCATAGGTAGTCTGCTTAGCTGAACTTCTTTGCAGAGTGAATTGGCTGCAGTGGCAGTTCAGTTAGATAACTCTCACATAGACTTCTACAGGAACTTAAATATTGAATCACATCCCATTCACCCACAATTTTGTCTATAGTTAAAGAACAGATTGCATCATTCTAGATGTGTCTTTAGACCTTACACAGTGATATAAGCATTAATTTTTAAACTTTCAAACTTAATGATGATCACAGGAGTTTTAGAATACATTTGTTTTCTGAAAACACATCCAAGTTCACTTCTGCCTGCTCTCTGGTTCAACTAAAAGTGATGCAGATGTATCCGTATGAAGCCAAGCCCATCCACAAGGCTTTCCTTGGCTGAACATTCAGCTAAATTCAGCTTCCACATTGGAGCTGGTATGTGCTTAGTCATTTTGGAAAATGAGCAAAGTAAATTTGAGTCTTCCTGAAAAATACAAAAGGGACATGCTCTGAAAAATATCCATATCAAGAAAGTGTCAAAGTATTAAGAACCTAGACCACAAATCCATCAAGTATTTTTGCTCTATTTACATGAGGACGTTCTTAGAGACTTGATCTGGCTACCATTACAACACACCTGGTAGATAAAAAAAAAGTGGCAGATGTTTACACCGAAGGAATATAAACATTCTACAGCTAATCAAAGGCTGGCTTAAAGAACAGCTATAAGAGCTATATTCATGGGCACGTATCAGTCCACCATTCAGATATGTAACTTTCACGGATAAGATATGAACTAGGATGAGCTACAGACAGCTGATTGATTTAGAGCCATGCTATTTGCTTGTCAAAGAAAGGTGATTGATGTTTACATTTAGTAGACTACAGGTTATTCCCAGTTTATATATCTAACTAGTAAAAAAAAAATGCTTGAAAAATTATTACAGCTCAGTTGTATAAGCTTGCAGTGCAAAAGTAATTACTTTAATGGCAACACACATGACCAGCCTTCTGTAATCACAGAAGAAAGTATAAGGTGATACTAACACAATTTGGGATGGCACAGCGCTATCCTACTTTATTTTACCTTCAATATTACCACTGCTTATCCTGCTGATTTTGGCACCCAATTTTGGCAAAAGTGAATTCCCATCTTATATCTGCATTTTTCTGGTAGAATTGCAGGAACAACTATGTAAGCAGGTTATGCTATCTGTATTAACTCCATGCATACCTACATTTTAGGTCAGTAG